>NW_027364025.1:0-339755 GCF_046119375.1 Phyllobates terribilis | reverse complement strand
GCACAAACAGTAATATCTCCACATTGCACGGTGCAATTCTGAAATTTTTAGCTTTTTCCTGTTAATCCTAGCATGATAAAGAAGATTCAAAGAGAGTGAGATGCCAGCTCCTTTCATTCAGTCAGTAGCTTCAAACATTTCTGGTATATGAAAAACATGTTTTTCAATGGCAAAAATCAATGAATATTGTAAATGCACAAACAGTAATATCTCCACATTGCAAGGTGCAATTCTGAAATTTTTTGCTTTTTCCTGTTAATCCTAGCATGATAAAGAAGATTTCAAAGAGAGTGAGATGCCAGCTCCTTTCATTCAGTCAGTAGCTTCAAACATTTCTGGTATATGAAAAACATGTTTTTCAATGGCAAAAATCAATGAATATTGTAAATGCACAAACAGTAATATCTCCACATTGCAAGGTGCAATTCTGAAATTTTTTGCTTTTTCCTGCTAATCCTAGCATGATAAAGAAGATTCAAAGAGAGTGAGATGCCAGCTCCTTTCATTCAGTCAGTAGCTTCAAACATTTCTGGTATATGAAAAACATGTTTTTCAATGGCAAAAATCAATGAATATTGTAAATGCACAAACAGTAATATCTCCACATTGCACGGTGCAATTCTGAAATTTTTAGCTTTTTCTGTTAATCCTAGCATGATAAAGAAGATTCAAAGAGAGTGAGATGCCAGCTCCTTTCATTCAGTCAGTAGCTTCAAACATTTCTGGTATATGAAAAACATGTTTTTCAATGGCAAAAATCAATGAATATTGTAAATGCACAAACAGTAATATCTCCACATTGCAAGGTGCAATTCAGAAATTTTTTGCTTTTTCCTGTTAATCCTAGCATGATAAAGAAGATTCAAAGAGAGTGAGATGCCAGCTCCTTTCATTCAGTCAGTAGCTTCAAACATTTCTGGTATATGAAAAACATGTTTTTCAATGGCAAAAATCAATGAATATTGTAAATGCACAAACAGTAATATCTCCACATTGCAAGGTGCAATTCTGAAATTTTTTGCTTTTTCCTGCTAATCCTAGCATGATAAAGAAGATTCAAAGAGAGTGAGATGCCAGCTCCTTTCATTCAGTCAGTAGCTTCAAACATTTCTGGTATATGAAAAACATGTTTTTCAATGGCAAAAATCAATGAATATTGTAAATGCACAAACAGTAATATCTCCACATTGCAAGGTGCAATTCTGAAATTTTTTGCTTTTTCCTGCTAATCCTAGCATGATAAAGAAGATTCAAAGAGAGTGAGATGCCAGCTCCTTTCATTCAGTCAGTAGCTTCAAACATTTCTGGTATATGAAAAACATGTTTTTCAATGGCAAAAATCAATGAATATTGTAAATGCACAAACAGTAATATCTCCACATTGCACGGTGCAATTCTGAAATTTTTAGCTTTTTCCTGTTAATCCTAGCATGATAAAGAAGATTCAAAGAGAGTGAGATGCCAGCTCCTTTCATTCAGTCAGTAGCTTCAAACATTTCTGGTATATGAAAAACATGTTTTTCAATGGCAAAAATCAATGAATATTGTAAATGCACAAACAGTAATATCTCCACATTGCAAGGTGCAATTCTGAAATTTTTTGCTTTTTCCTGCTAATCCTAGCATGATAAAGAAGATTCAAAGAGAGTGAGATGCCAGCTCCTTTCATTCAGTCAGTAGCTTCAAACATTTCTGGTATATGAAAAACATGTTTTTCAATGGCAAAAATCAATGAATATTGTAAATGCACAAACAGTAATATCTCCACATTGCAAGGTGCAATTCTGAAATTTTTTGCTTTTTCCTGCTAATCCTAGCATGATAAAGAAGATTCAAAGAGAGTGAGATGCCAGCTCCTTTCATTCAGTCAGTAGCTTCAAACATTTCTGGTATATGAAAAACATGTTTTTCAATGGCAAAAATCAATGAATATTGTAAATGCACAAACAGTAATATCTCCACATTGCAAGGTGCAATTCTGAAATTTTTTGCTTTTTCCTGTTAATCCTAGCATGATAAAGAAGATTCAAAGAGAGTGAGATGCCAGCTCCTTTCATTCAGTCAGTAGCTTCAAACATTTCTGGTATATGAAAAACATGTTTTTCAATGGCAAAAATCAATGAATATTGTAAATGCACAAACAGTAATATCTCCACATTGCAAGGTGCAATTCTGAAATTTTTTGCTTTTTCCTGCTAATCCTAGCATGATAAAGAAGATTCAAAGAGAGTGAGATGCCAGCTCCTTTCATTCAGTCAGTAGCTTCAAACATTTCTGGTATATGAAAAACATGTTTTTCAATGGCAAAAATCAATGAATATTGTAAATGCACAAACAGTAATATCTCCACATTGCACGGTGCAATTCTGAAATTTTTAGCTTTTTCCTGTTAATCCTAGCATGATAAAGAAGATTCAAAGAGAGTGAGATGCCAGCTCCTTTCATTCAGTCAGTAGCTTCAAACATTTCTGGTATATGAAAAACATGTTTTTCAATGGCAAAAATCAATGAATATTGTAAATGCACAAACAGTAATATCTCCACATTGCAAGGTGCAATTCTGAAATTTTTTGCTTTTTCCTGCTAATCCTAGCATGATAAAGAAGATTCAAAGAGAGTGAGATGCCAGCTCCTTTCATTCAGTCAGTAGCTTCAAACATTTCTGGTATATGAAAAACATGTTTTTCAATGGCAAAAATCAATGAATATTGTAAATGCACAAACAGTAATATCTCCACATTGCACGGTGCAATTCTGAAATTTTTAGCTTTTTCCTGTTAATCCTAGCATGATAAAGAAGATTCAAAGAGAGTGAGATGCCAGCTCCTTTCATTCAGTCAGTAGCTTCAAACATTTCTGGTATATGAAAAACATGTTTTTCAATGGCAAAAATCAATGAATATTGTAAATGCACAAACAGTAATATCTCCACATTGCAAGGTGCAATTCTGAAATTTTTTGCTTTTTCCTGCTAATCCTAGCATGATAAAGAAGATTCAAAGAGAGTGAGATGCCAGCTCCTTTCATTCAGTCAGTAGCTTCAAACATTTCTGGTATATGAAAAACATGTTTTTCAATGGCAAAAATCAATGAATATTGTAAATGCACAAACAGTAATATCTCCACATTGCAAGGTGCAATTCTGAAATTTTTTGCTTTTTCCTGCTAATCCTAGCATGATAAAGAAGATTCAAAGAGAGTGAGATGCCAGCTCCTTTCATTCAGTCAGTAGCTTCAAACATTTCTGGTATATGAAAAACATGTTTTTCAATGGCAAAAATCAATGAATATTGTAAATGCACAAACAGTAATATCTCCACATTGCAAGGTGCAATTCTGAAATTTTTTGCTTTTTCCTGTTAATCCTAGCATGATAAAGAAGATTCAAAGAGAGTGAGATGCCAGCTCCTTTCATTCAGTCAGTAGCTTCAAACATTTCTGGTATATGAAAAACATGTTTTTCAATGGCAAAAATCAATGAATATTGTAAATGCACAAACAGTAATATCTCCACATTGCAAGGTGCAATTCTGAAATTTTTTGCTTTTTCCTGCTAATCCTAGCATGATAAAGAAGATTCAAAGAGAGTGAGATGCCAGCTCCTTTCATTCAGTCAGTAGCTTCAAACATTTCTGGTATATGAAAAACATGTTTTTCAATGGCAAAAATCAATGAATATTGTAAATGCACAAACAGTAATATCTCCACATTGCACGGTGCAATTCTGAAATTTTTAGCTTTTTCCTGTTAATCCTAGCATGATAAAGAAGATTCAAAGAGAGTGAGATGCCAGCTCCTTTCATTCAGTCAGTAGCTTCAAACATTTCTGGTATATGAAAAACATGTTTTTCAATGGCAAAAATCAATGAATATTGTAAATGCACAAACAGTAATATCTCCACATTGCAAGGTGCAATTCTGAAATTTTTTGCTTTTTCCTGTTAATCCTAGCATGATAAAGAAGATTCAAAGAGAGTGAGATGCCAGCTCCTTTCATTCAGTCAGTAGCTTCAAACATTTCTGGTATATGAAAAACATGTTTTTCAATGGCAAAAATCAATGAATATTGTAAATGCACAAACAGTAATATCTCCACATTGCAAGGTGCAATTCTGAAATTTTTTGCTTTTTCCTGCTAATCCTAGCATGATAAAGAAGATTCAAAGAGAGTGAGATGCCAGCTCCTTTCATTCAGTCAGTAGCTTCAAACATTTCTGGTATATGAAAAACATGTTTTTCAATGGCAAAAATCAATGAATATTGTAAATGCACAAACAGTAATATCTCCACATTGCAAGGTGCAATTCTGAAATTTTTTGCTTTTTCCTGCTAATCCTAGCATGATAAAGAAGATTCAAAGAGAGTGAGATGCCAGCTCCTTTCATTCAGTCAGTAGCTTCAAACATTTCTGGTATATGAAAAACATGTTTTTCAATGGCAAAAATCAATGAATATTGTAAATGCACAAACAGTAATATCTCCACATTGCACGGTGCAATTCTGAAATTTTTAGCTTTTTCCTGTTAATCCTAGCATGATAAAGAAGATTCAAAGAGAGTGAGATGCCAGCTCCTTTCATTCAGTCAGTAGCTTCAAACATTTCTGGTATATGAAAAACATGTTTTTCAATGGCAAAAATCAATGAATATTGTAAATGCACAAACAGTAATATCTCCACATTGCAAGGTGCAATTCTGAAATTTTTTGCTTTTTCCTGCTAATCCTAGCATGATAAAGAAGATTCAAAGAGAGTGAGATGCCAGCTCCTTTCATTCAGTCAGTAGCTTCAAACATTTCTGGTATATGAAAAACATGTTTTTCAATGGCAAAAATCAATGAATATTGTAAATGCACAAACAGTAATATCTCCACATTGCACGGTGCAATTCTGAAATTTTTAGCTTTTTCCTGTTAATCCTAGCATGATAAAGAAGATTCAAAGAGAGTGAGATGCCAGCTCCTTTCATTCAGTCAGTAGCTTCAAACATTTCTGGTATATGAAAAACATGTTTTTCAATGGCAAAAATCAATGAATATTGTAAATGCACAAACAGTAATATCTCCACATTGCAAGGTGCAATTCTGAAATTTTTTGCTTTTTCCTGCTAATCCTAGCATGATAAAGAAGATTCAAAGAGAGTGAGATGCCAGCTCCTTTCATTCAGTCAGTAGCTTCAAACATTTCTGGTATATGAAAAACATGTTTTTCAATGGCAAAAATCAATGAATATTGTAAATGCACAAACAGTAATATCTCCACATTGCAAGGTGCAATTCTGAAATTTTTTGCTTTTTCCTGCTAATCCTAGCATGATAAAGAAGATTCAAAGAGAGTGAGATGCCAGCTCCTTTCATTCAGTCAGTAGCTTCAAACATTTCTGGTATATGAAAAACATGTTTTTCAATGGCAAAAATCAATGAATATTGTAAATGCACAAACAGTAATATCTCCACATTGCAAGGTGCAATTCTGAAATTTTTTGCTTTTTCCTGTTAATCCTAGCATGATAAAGAAGATTCAAAGAGAGTGAGATGCCAGCTCCTTTCATTCAGTCAGTAGCTTCAAACATTTCTGGTATATGAAAAACATGTTTTTCAATGGCAAAAATCAATGAATATTGTAAATGCACAAACAGTAATATCTCCACATTGCAAGGTGCAATTCTGAAATTTTTTGCTTTTTCCTGCTAATCCTAGCATGATAAAGAAGATTCAAAGAGAGTGAGATGCCAGCTCCTTTCATTCAGTCAGTAGCTTCAAACATTTCTGGTATATGAAAAACATGTTTTTCAATGGCAAAAATCAATGAATATTGTAAATGCACAAACAGTAATATCTCCACATTGCACGGTGCAATTCTGAAATTTTTAGCTTTTTCCTGTTAATCCTAGCATGATAAAGAAGATTCAAAGAGAGTGAGATGCCAGCTCCTTTCATTCAGTCAGTAGCTTCAAACATTTCTGGTATATGAAAAACATGTTTTTCAATGGCAAAAATCAATGAATATTGTAAATGCACAAACAGTAATATCTCCACATTGCAAGGTGCAATTCTGAAATTTTTTGCTTTTTCCTGTTAATCCTAGCATGATAAAGAAGATTCAAAGAGAGTGAGATGCCAGCTCCTTTCATTCAGTCAGTAGCTTCAAACATTTCTGGTATATGAAAAACATGTTTTTCAATGGCAAAAATCAATGAATATTGTAAATGCACAAACAGTAATATCTCCACATTGCAAGGTGCAATTCTGAAATTTTTTGCTTTTTCCTGCTAATCCTAGCATGATAAAGAAGATTCAAAGAGAGTGAGATGCCAGCTCCTTTCATTCAGTCAGTAGCTTCAAACATTTCTGGTATATGAAAAACATGTTTTTCAATGGCAAAAATCAATGAATATTGTAAATGCACAAACAGTAATATCTCCACATTGCACGGTGCAATTCTGAAATTTTTAGCTTTTTCCTGTTAATCCTAGCATGATAAAGAAGATTCAAAGAGAGTGAGATGCCAGCTCCTTTCATTCAGTCAGTAGCTTCAAACATTTCTGGTATATGAAAAACATGTTTTTCAATGGCAAAAATCAATGAATATTGTAAATGCACAAACAGTAATATCTCCACATTGCAAGGTGCAATTCTGAAATTTTTTGCTTTTTCCTGCTAATCCTAGCATGATAAAGAAGATTCAAAGAGAGTGAGATGCCAGCTCCTTTCATTCAGTCAGTAGCTTCAAACATTTCTGGTATATGAAAAACATGTTTTTCAATGGCAAAAATCAATGAATATTGTAAATGCACAAACAGTAATATCTCCACATTGCAAGGTGCAATTCTGAAATTTTTTGCTTTTTCCTGTTAATCCTAGCATGATAAAGAAGATTCAAAGAGAGTGAGATGCCAGCTCCTTTCATTCAGTCAGTAGCTTCAAACATTTCTGGTATATGAAAAACATGTTTTTCAATGGCAAAAATCAATGAATATTGTAAATGCACAAACAGTAATATCTCCACATTGCAAGGTGCAATTCTGAAATTTTTTGCTTTTTCCTGCTAATCCTAGCATGATAAAGAAGATTCAAAGAGAGTGAGATGCCAGCTCCTTTCATTCAGTCAGTAGCTTCAAACATTTCTGGTATATGAAAAACATGTTTTTCAATGGCAAAAATCAATGAATATTGTAAATGCACAAACAGTAATATCTCCACATTGCACGGTGCAATTCTGAAATTTTTAGCTTTTTCCTGTTAATCCTAGCATGATAAAGAAGATTCAAAGAGAGTGAGATGCCAGCTCCTTTCATTCAGTCAGTAGCTTCAAACATTTCTGGTATATGAAAAACATGTTTTTCAATGGCAAAAATCAATGAATATTGTAAATGCACAAACAGTAATATCTCCACATTGCAAGGTGCAATTCTGAAATTTTTTGCTTTTTCCTGTTAATCCTAGCATGATAAAGAAGATTCAAAGAGAGTGAGATGCCAGCTCCTTTCATTCAGTCAGTAGCTTCAAACATTTCTGGTATATGAAAAACATGTTTTTCAATGGCAAAAATCAATGAATATTGTAAATGCACAAACAGTAATATCTCCACATTGCAAGGTGCAATTCTGAAATTTTTTGCTTTTTCCTGCTAATCCTAGCATGATAAAGAAGATTCAAAGAGAGTGAGATGCCAGCTCCTTTCATTCAGTCAGTAGCTTCAAACATTTCTGGTATATGAAAAACATGTTTTTCAATGGCAAAAATCAATGAATATTGTAAATGCACAAACAGTAATATCTCCACATTGCACGGTGCAATTCTGAAATTTTTAGCTTTTTCCTGTTAATCCTAGCATGATAAAGAAGATTCAAAGAGAGTGAGATGCCAGCTCCTTTCATTCAGTCAGTAGCTTCAAACATTTCTGGTATATGAAAAACATGTTTTTCAATGGCAAAAATCAATGAATATTGTAAATGCACAAACAGTAATATCTCCACATTGCAAGGTGCAATTCTGAAATTTTTTGCTTTTTCCTGCTAATCCTAGCATGATAAAGAAGATTCAAAGAGAGTGAGATGCCAGCTCCTTTCATTCAGTCAGTAGCTTCAAACATTTCTGGTATATGAAAAACATGTTTTTCAATGGCAAAAATCAATGAATATTGTAAATGCACAAACAGTAATATCTCCACATTGCACGGTGCAATTCTGAAATTTTTAGCTTTTTCCTGTTAATCCTAGCATGATAAAGAAGATTCAAAGAGAGTGAGATGCCAGCTCCTTTCATTCAGTCAGTAGCTTCAAACATTTCTGGTATATGAAAAACATGTTTTTCAATGGCAAAAATCAATGAATATTGTAAATGCACAAACAGTAATATCTCCACATTGCAAGGTGCAATTCTGAAATTTTTTGCTTTTTCCTGCTAATCCTAGCATGATAAAGAAGATTCAAAGAGAGTGAGATGCCAGCTCCTTTCATTCAGTCAGTAGCTTCAAACATTTCTGGTATATGAAAAACATGTTTTTCAATGGCAAAAATCAATGAATATTGTAAATGCACAAACAGTAATATCTCCACATTGCAAGGTGCAATTCTGAAATTTTTTGCTTTTTCCTGCTAATCCTAGCATGATAAAGAAGATTCAAAGAGAGTGAGATGCCAGCTCCTTTCATTCAGTCAGTAGCTTCAAACATTTCTGGTATATGAAAAACATGTTTTTCAATGGCAAAAATCAATGAATATTGTAAATGCACAAACAGTAATATCTCCACATTGCACGGTGCAATTCTGAAATTTTTAGCTTTTTCCTGTTAATCCTAGCATGATAAAGAAGATTCAAAGAGAGTGAGATGCCAGCTCCTTTCATTCAGTCAGTAGCTTCAAACATTTCTGGTATATGAAAAACATGTTTTTCAATGGCAAAAATCAATGAATATTGTAAATGCACAAACAGTAATATCTCCACATTGCAAGGTGCAATTCTGAAATTTTTTGCTTTTTCCTGTTAATCCTAGCATGATAAAGAAGATTCAAAGAGAGTGAGATGCCAGCTCCTTTCATTCAGTCAGTAGCTTCAAACATTTCTGGTATATGAAAAACATGTTTTTCAATGGCAAAAATCAATGAATATTGTAAATGCACAAACAGTAATATCTCCACATTGCAAGGTGCAATTCTGAAATTTTTTGCTTTTTCCTGCTAATCCTTGCATGATAAAGAAGATTCAAAGAGAGTGAGATGCCAGCTCCTTTCATTCAGTCAGTAGCTTCAAACATTTCTGGTATATGAAAAACATGTTTTTCAATGGCAAAAATCAATGAATATTGTAAATGCACAAACAGTAATATCTCCACATTGCACGGTGCAATTCTGAAATTTTTAGCTTTTTCCTGTTAATCCTAGCATGATAAAGAAGATTCAAAGAGAGTGAGATGCCAGCTCCTTTCATTCAGTCAGTAGCTTCAAACATTTCTGGTATATGAAAAACATGTTTTTCAATGGCAAAAATCAATGAATATTGTAAATGCACAAACAGTAATATCTCCACATTGCACGGTGCAATTCTGAAATTTTTAGCTTTTTCCTGTTAATCCTAGCATGATAATAAAGAAGATTCAAAGAGAGTGAGATGCCAGCTCCTTTCCTTCAGTCAGTAGCTTCAATCATTTCTGGTATATGAATAACATGATGTTTTTCAATGGCAAAAATCAATGAATTTTGTAAATGCACAAACAGTAATTTCTCCGCATTGCAAGGCGCAATTCTGAAATTTTTTGCTTTTTCCTGCTCCTCTTAGCATGATAAAGAAGATTCAAAGAGAGTGAGATGCCAGCTCCTTTCATTCAGTCAGTAGCTTCAATCATTTCTGGACATTTTTCAATGGCAAAAATCAATGAATATTGTAAATGCACAAACAGTAATTTCTCCGCATTGCAAGGTGCAATTCTGAATTTTTTTGCTTTTTCCTGCTCCTCTTAGCATGATAAAGAAGATTCAAAGAGAGTGAGATGCCAGCTCCTTTCATTCAGTCAGTAGCTTCAATCATTTCTGGACGTTTTTCAATGGCAAAAATCAATGAATATTGTAAATGCACAAACAGTAATTTCTCCGCATTGCAAGGTGCAATTCTGAAATTTTTTGCTTTTTCCTGCTCCTCTTAGCATGATAAAGAAGATTCAAAGAGAGTGAGGTGCCAGCTCCTTTCATTCAGTCAGGAGCTTCAAACATTTCTGGTATATGAATAACATGTTTTTCAATGGCAAAAATCAATGAATATTGTAAATGCACAAACAGTAATTTCTCCGCATTGCAAGGTGCAATTCTGAAATTTTTTGCTTTTTCCTGCTCCTCTTAGCATGATAAAGAAGATTCAAAGAGAGTGAGATGCCAGCTCCTTTCATTCAGTCAGTAGCTTCAATCATTTCTGGACGTTTTTCAATGGCAAAAATCAATGAATATTGTAAATGCACAAACTGTAATTTCTCCGCATTGCAAGGTGCAATTCTGAAATTTTTTGCTTTTTCCTGCTCCTCTTAGCATGATAAAGAAGATTCAAAGAGAGTGAGATGCCAGCTCCTTTCATTCAGTCAGTAGCTTCAATCATTTCTGGACGTTTTTCAATGGCAAAAATCAACGAATATTGTAAATGCACAAACAGTAATTTCTCCGCATTGCAAGGTGCAATTCTGAAATTTTTTGCTTTTTCCTGCTCCTCTTAGCATGATAAAGAAGATTCAAAGAGAGTGAGATGCCAGCTCCTTTCATTCAGTCAGTAGCTTCAATCATTTCTGGACGTTTTTCAATGGCAAAAATCAATGAATATTGTAAATGCACAAACTGTAATTTCTCCGCATTGCAAGGTGCAATTCTGAAATTTTTTGCTTTTTCCTGCTCCTCTTAGCATGATAAAGAAGATTCAAAGAGAGTGAGATGCCAGCTCCATTCATTGAGTCAGTAGCTTCAATCATTTCTGGACGTTTTTCAATGGCAAAAATCAATGAATATTGTAAATGCACAAACAGTAATTTCTCCGCATTGCAAGGTGCAATTCTGAAATTTTTTGCTTTTTCCTGCTCCTCTTAGAATGATAAAGAAGATTCAAAGAGAGTGAGATGCCAGCTCCTTTCATTCAGTCAGTACCTTCAATCATTTCTGGACGTTTTTCAATGGCAAAAATCAATGAATATTGTAAATGCACAAACAGTAATTTCTCCGCATTGCAAGGTGCAATTCTGAAATTTTTTGCTTTTTCCTGCTCCTCTTAGCATGATAAAGAAGATTCAAAGAGAGTGAGATGCCAGTTCCTTTCATTCAGTCAGTAGCTTCAAACATTTCTGGTATATGAATAACATGATGTTTTTCAATGGCAAAAATCAATGAATATTGTAAATGCACAAACAGTAATTTCTCCGCATTGCAAGGTGCAAGTCTGAAATTTTTTGCTTTTTCCTGCTCCTCTTAGCATGATAAAGAAGATTCAAAGAGAGTGAGATGCCAGCTCCTTTCATTCAGTCAGTAGCTTCAATCATTTCTGGACGTTTTTCAATGGCAAAAATCAATGAATATTGTAAATGCACAAACAGTAATTTCTCCGCATTGCAAGGTGCAATTCTGAAATTTTTTGCTTTTTCCTGCTCCTCTTAGCATGATAAAGAAGATTCAAAGAGAGTGAGATGCCAGCTCCTTTCCTTCAGTCAGTAGCTTCAATCATTTCTGGTATATGAATAACATGATGTTTTTCAATGGCAAAAATCAATGAATTTTGTAAATGCACAAACAGTAATTTCTCCGCATTGCAAGGCGCAATTCTGAAATTTTTTGCTTTTTCCTGCTCCTCTTAGCATGATAAAGAAGATTCAAAGAGAGTGAGATGCCAGCTCCTTTCATTCAGTCAGTAGCTTCAATCATTTCTGGACATTTTTCAATGGCAAAAATCAATGAATATTGTAAATGCACAAACAGTAATTTCTCCGCATTGCAAGGTGCAATTCTGAAATTTTTTGCTTTTTCCTGCTCCTCTTAGCATGATAAAGAAGATTCAAAGAGAGTGAGATGCCAGCTCCTTTCATTCAGTCAGTAGCTTCAATCATTTCTGGACGTTTTTCAATGGCAAAAATCAATGAATATTGTAAATGCACAAACAGTAATTTCTCCGCATTGCAAGGTGCAATTCTGAAATTTTTTGCTTTTTCCTGCTCCTCTTAGCATGATAAAGAAGATTCAAAGAGAGTGAGGTGCCAGCTCCTTTCATTCAGTCAGGAGCTTCAAACATTTCTGGTATATGAATAACATGTTTTTCAATGGCAAAAATCAATGAATATTGTAAATGCACAAACAGTAATTTCTCCGCATTGCAAGGTGCAATTCTGAAATTTTTTGCTTTTTCCTGCTCCTCTTAGCATGATAAAGAAGATTCAAAGAGAGTGAGATGCCAGCTCCTTTCATTCAGTCAGTAGCTTCAATCATTTCTGGACGTTTTTCAATGGCAAAAATCATTGAATATTGTAAATGCACAAACAGTAATTTCTCCGCATTGCAAGGTGCAATTCTGAAATTTTTTGCTTTTTCCTGCTCCTCTTAGCATGATAAAGAAGATTCAAAGAGAGTGAGATGCCAGCTCCTTTCATTCAGTCAGTAGCTTCAAACATTTCTGGTATATGAATAACATGATGTTTTTCAATGGCAAAAATCAATGAATATTGTAAATGCACAAACAGTAATTTCTCCGCATTGCAAGGAGCAATTCTGAAATTTTTTGCTTTTTCCTGCTACTCTTAGCATGATAAAGAAGATTCAAAGAGAGTGAGATGCCAGCTCCTTTCGTTCAGTCAGTAGCTTCAATCATTTCTGGACGTTTTTCAATGGCAAAAATCATTGAATATTATAAATGCACAAACAGTAATTTCTCCGCATTGCAAGGTGCAATTCTGAAATTTTTTACTTTTTCCTGCTCCTCTTAGCATGATAAAGAAGATTCAAAGAGAGTGAGATGCCAGCTCCTTTCATTCAGTCAGTGGCTTCAATCATTTCTGGTATATGAATAACATGATGTTTTTCAATGGCAAAAATCAATGAATATTGTAAATGCACAAACAGTAATTTCTCCGCATTGCAAGGTGCAATTCTGAAATTTTTTGCTTTTTCCTGCTCCTCTTAGCATGATAAAGAAGATTCAAAGAGAGTGAGATGCCAGCTCCTTTCATTCAGTCAGTAGCTTCAATCATTTCTGGACGTTTTTCAATGGCAAAAATCAATGAATATTGTAAATGCACAAACAGTAATTTCTCCGCATTGCAAGGTGCAATTCTGAAATTTTTTGCTTTTTCCTGCTCCTCTTAGCATGATAAAGAAGATTCAAAGAGAGTGAGATGCCAGCTCCTTTCATTCAGTCAGTAGCTTCAATCATTTCTGGACGTTTTTCAATGGCAAAAATCATTGAATATTGTAAATGCACAAACAGTAATTTCTCCGCATTGCAAGGTGCAATTCTGAAATTTTTTACTTTTTCCTGCTCCTCTTAGCATGATAAAGAAGATTCAAAGAGAGTGAGATGCCAGCTCCTTTCATTCAGTCAGTAGCTTCAATCATTTCTGGTATATGAATAACATGATGTTTTTCAATCGCAAAAATCAATGAATATTGTAAATGCACAAACAGTAATTTCTCCGCATTGCAAGGTGCAATTCTGAAATGTTTTGCTTTTTCCTGCTCCTCTTAGCATGATAAAGAAGATTCAAAGAGAGTGAGATGCCAGCTCCTTTCATTCAGTCAGTAGCTTCAATCATTTCTGGACGTTTTTCAATGGCAAAAATCAATGAATATTGTAAATGCACAAACAGTAATTTCTCCGCATTGCAAGGTGCAATTCTGAAATTTTTTGCTTTTTCCTGCTCCTCTTAGCATGACAAAGAAGATTCAAAGAGAGTGAGATGCCAGATCCTTTCCTTCAGTCAGTAGCTTCAATCATTTCTGGTATATGAATAACATGATGTTTTTCAATGGCAAAAATCACTGAATTTTGTAAATGCACAAACAGTAATTTCTCCGCATTGCAAGGCGCAATTCTGAAATTTTTTGCTTTTTCCTGCTCCTCTTAGCATGATAAAGAAGATTCAAAGAGAGTGAGATGCCAGCTCCTTTCATTCAGTCAGTAGCTTCAATCATTTCTGGACATTTTTCAATGGCAAAAATCAATGAATATTGTAAATGCACAAACAGTAATTTCTCCGCATTGCAAGGTGCAATTCTGAAATTTTTTGCTTTTTCCTGCTCCTCTTAGCATGATAAAGAAGATTCAAAGAGAGTGAGATGCCAGCTCCTTTCATTCAGTCAGTAGCTTCAATCATTTCTGGACGTTTTTCAATGGCAAAAATCAATGAATATTGTAAATGCACAAACAGTAATTTCTCCGCATTGCAAGGTGCAATTCTGAAATTTTTTGCTTTTTCCTGCTCCTCTTAGCATGATAAAGAAGATTCAAAGAGAGTGAGATGCCAGCTCCTTTCATTCAGTCAGTAGCTTCAATCATTTCTGGACGTTTTTCAATGGCAAAAATCAATGAATATTGTAAATGCACAAACTGCAATTTCTCCGCATTGCAAGGTGCAATTCTGAAATTTTTTGCTTTTTCCTGCTCCTCTTAGCATGATAAAGAAGATTCAAAGAGAGTGAGATGCCAGCTCCTTTCATTCAGTCAGTAGCTTCAATCATTTCTGGTATATGAATAACATGATGTTTTTCAATGGCAAAAATCAATGAATATTGTAAATGCACAAACAGTAATTTCTCCGCATTGCAAGGTGCAATTCTGAAATTTTTTGCTTTTTCCTGCTCCTCTTAGCATGATAAAGAAGATTCAAAGAGAGTGAGATGCCAGCTCCTTTCATTCAGTCAGTAGCTTCAATCATTTCTGGACGTTTTTCAATGGCAAAAATCATTGAATATTGTAAATGCACAAACAGTAATTTCTCCGCATTGCAAGGTGCAATTCTGAAATTTTTTACTTTTTCCTGCTCCTCTTAGCATGATAAAGAAGATTCAAAGAGAGTGAGATGCCAGCTCCTTTCATTCAGTCAGTAGCTTCAATCATTTCTGGTATATGAATAACATGATGTTTTTCAATCGCAAAAATCAATGAATATTGTAAATGCACAAACAGTAATTTCTCCGCATTGCAAGGTGCAATTCTGAAATGTTTTGCTTTTTCCTGCTCCTCTTAGCATGATAAAGAAGATTCAAAGAGAGTGAGATGCCAGCTCCTTTCATTCAGTCAGTAGCTTCAATCATTTCTGGACGTTTTTCAATGGCAAAAATCAATGAATATTGTAAATGCACAAACAGTAATTTCTCCGCATTGCAAGGTGCAATTCTGAAATTTTTTGCTTTTTCCTGCTCCTCTTAGCATGACAAAGAAGATTCAAAGAGAGTGAGATGCCAGATCCTTTCCTTCAGTCAGTAGCTTCAATCATTTCTGGTATATGAATAACATGATGTTTTTCAATGGCAAAAATCAATGAATTTTGTAAATGCACAAACAGTAATTTCTCCGCATTGCAAGGCGCAATTCTGAAATTTTTTGCTTTTTCCTGCTCCTCTTAGCATGATAAAGAAGATTCAAAGAGAGTGAGATGCCAGCTCCTTTCATTCAGTCAGTAGCTTCAATCATTTCTGGACATTTTTCAATGGCAAAAATCAATGAATATTGTAAATGCACAAACAGTAATTTCTCCGCATTGCAAGGTGCAATTCTGAAATTTTTTGCTTTTTCCTGCTCCTCTTAGCATGATAAAGAAGATTCAAAGAGAGTGAGATGCCAGCTCCTTTCATTCAGTCAGTAGCTTCAATCATTTCTGGACGTTTTTCAATGGCAAAAATCAATGAATATTGTAAATGCACAAACAGTAATTTCTCCGCATTGCAAGGTGCAATTCTGAAATTTTTTGCTTTTTCCTGCTCCTCTTAGCATGATAAAGAAGATTCAAAGAGAGTGAGATGCCAGCTCCATTCATTCAGTCAGTAGCTTCAATCATTTCTGGACGTTTTTCAATGGCAAAAATCATTGAATATTGTAAATGCACAAACAGTAATTTCTCCGCATTGCAAGGTGCAATTCTGAAATTTTTTACTTTTTCCTGCTCCTCTTAGCATGATAAAGAAGATTCAAAGAGAGTGAGATGCCAGCTCCTTTCATTCAGTCAGTAGCTTCAATCATTTCTGGTATATGAATAACATGATGTTTTTCAATCGCAAAAATCAATGAATATTGTAAATGCACAAACAGTAATTTCTCCGCATTGCAAGGTGCAATTCTGAAATGTTTTGCTTTTTCCTGCTCCTCTTAGCATGATAAAGAAGATTCAAAGAGAGTGAGATGCCAGCTCCTTTCATTCAGTCAGTAGCTTCAATCATTTCTGGACGTTTTTCAATGGCAAAAATCAATGAATATTGTAAATGCACAAACAGTAATTTCTCCGCATTGCAAGGTGCAATTCTGAAATTTTTTGCTTTTTCCTGCTCCTCTTAGCATGACAAAGAAGATTCAAAGAGAGTGAGATGCCAGATCCTTTCCTTCAGTCAGTAGCTTCAATCATTTCTGGTATATGAATAACATGATGTTTTTCAATGGCAAAAATCAATGAATTTTGTAAATGCACAAACAGTAATTTCTCCGCATTGCAAGGCGCAATTCTGAAATTTTTTGCTTTTTCCTGCTCCTCTTAGCATGATAAAGAAGATTCAAAGAGAGTGAGATGCCAGCTCCTTTCATTCAGTCAGTAGCTTCAATCATTTCTGGACATTTTTCAATGGCAAAAATCAATGAATATTGTAAATGCACAAACAGTAATTTCTCCGCATTGCAAGGTGCAATTCTGAAATTTTTTGCTTTTTCCTGCTCCTCTTAGCATGATAAAGAAGATTCAAAGAGAGTGAGATGCCAGCTCCTTTCATTCAGTCAGTAGCTTCAATCATTTCTGGACATTTTTCAATGGCAAAAATCAATGAATATTGTAAATGCACAAACAGTAATTTCTCCGCATTGCAAGGTGCAATTCTGAAATTTTTTGCTTTTTCCTGCTCCTCTTAGCATGATAAAGAAGATTCAAAGAGAGTGAGATGCCAGCTCCTTTCATTCAGTCAGTAGCTTCAATCATTTCTGGACGTTTTTCAATGGCAAAAATCAATGAATATTGTAAATGCACAAACTGCAATTTCTCCGCATTGCAAGGTGCAATTCTGAAATTTTTTGCTTTTTCCTGCTCCTCTTAGCATGATAAAGAAGATTCAAAGAGAGTGAGATGCCAGCTCCTTTCATTCAGTCAGTAGCTTCAATCATTTCTGGTATATGAATAACATGATGTTTTTCAATGGCAAAAATCAATGAATATTGTAAATGCACAAACAGTAATTTCTCCGCATTGCAAGGTGCAATTCTGAAATTTTTTGCTTTTTCCTGCTCCTCTTAGCATGATAAAGAAGATTCAAAGAGAGTGAGATGCCAGCTCCTTTCATTCAGTCAGTAGCTTCAATCATTTCTGGACGTTTTTCAATGGCAAAAATCAATGAATATTGTAAATGCACAAACTGCAATTTCTCCGCATTGCAAGGTGCAATTCTGAAATTTTTTGCTTTTTCCTGCTCCTCTTAGCATGATAAAGAAGATTCAAAGAGAGTGAGATGCCAGCTCCTTTCATTCAGTCAGTAGCTTCAATCATTTCTGGTATATGAATAACATGATGTTTTTCAATAGCAAAAATCAATGAATATTGTAAATGCACAAACAGTAATTTCTCCGCATTGCAAGGTGCAATTCTGAAATTTTTGGCTTTTTCCTGCTCCTCTTAGCATGATAAAGAAGATTCAAAGAGAGTGAGATGCCAGCTCCTTTCATTCAGTCAGTAGCTTCAATCATTTCTGGACGTTTTTCAATGGCAAAAATCAATGAATATTGTAAATGCACAAACAGTAATTTCTCCGCATTGCAAGGTGCAATTCTGAAATTTTTTGCTTTTTCCTGCTCCTCTTAGCATGATAAACAAGATTCAAAGAGAGTGAGATGCCAGCTCCTTTCATTCAGTCAGTAGCTTCAATCATTTCTGGACGTTTTTCAATGGCAAAAATCATTGAATATTGTAAATGCACAAACAGTAATTTCTCCGCATTGCAAGGTGCAATTCTGAAATTTTTTACTTTTTCCTGCTCCTCTTAGCATGATAAAGAAGATTCAAAGAGAATGAGATGCCAGCTCCTTTCATTCAGTCAGTAGCTTCAATCATTTCTGGTATATGAATAACATGATGTTTTTCAATCGCAAAAATCAATGAATATTGTAAATGCACAAACAGTAATTTCTCCGCATTGCAAGGAGCAATTCTGAAATTTTTTGCTTTTTCCTGCTCCTCTTAGCATGATAAAGAAGATTCAAAGAGAGTGAGATGCCAGCTCCTTTCATTCAGTCAGTAGCTTCAATCATTTCTGGACGTTTTTCAATGGCAAAAATCAATGAATATTGTAAATGCACAAACAGTAATTTCTCCGCATTGCAAGGTGCAATTCTGAAATTTTTTGCTTTTTCCTGCTCCTCTTAGCATGATAAAGAAGATTCAAAGAGAGTGAGATGCCAGCTCCTTTCCTTCAGTCAGTAGCTTCAATCATTTCTGGTATATGAATAACATGATGTTTTTCAATGGCAAAAATCAATGAATTTTGTAAATGCACAAACAGTAATTTCTACGCATTGCAAGGCGCAATTCTGAAATTTTTTGCTTTTTCCTGCTCCTCTTAGCATGATAAAGAAGATTCAAAGAGAGTGAGATGCCAGCTCCTTTCATTCAGTCAGTAGCTTCAATCATTTCTGGACATTTTTCAATGGCAAAAATCAATGAATATTGTAAATGCACAAACAGTAATTTCTCCGCATTGCAAGGTGCAATTCTGAAATTTTTTGCTTTTTCCTGCTCCTCTTAGCATGATAAAGAAGATTCAAAGAGAGTGAGATGCCAGCTCCTTTCATTCAGTCAGTAGCTTCAATCATTTCTGGACGTTTTTCAATGGCAAAAATCAATGAATTTTGTAAATGCACAAACAGTAATTTCTCCGCATTGCAAGGTGCAATTCTGAAATTTTTTGCTTTTTCCTGCTCCTCTTAGCATGATAAAGAAGATTCAAAGAGAGTGAGGTGCCAGCTCCTTTCATTCAGTCAGGAGCTTCAAACATTTCTGGTATATGAATAACATGTTTTTCAATGGCAAAAATCAATGAATATTGTAAATGCACAAACAGTAATTTCTCCGCATTGCAAGGTGCAATTCTGAAATTTTTTGCTTTTTCCTGCTCCTCTTAGCATGATAAAGAAGATTCAAAGAGAGTGAGATGCCAGCTCCTTTCATTCAGTCAGTAGCTTCAATCATTTCTGGACGTTTTTCAATGGCAAAAATCAATGAATATTGTAAATGCACAAACTGTAATTTCTCCGCATTGCAAGGTGCAATTCTGAAATTTTTTGCTTTTTCCTGCTCCTCTTAGCATGATAAAGAAGATTCAAAGAGAGTGAGATGCCAGCTCCTTTCATTCAGTCAGTAGCTTCAATCATTTCTGGACGTTTTTCAATGGCAAAAATCAACGAATATTGTAAATGCACAAACAGTAATTTCTCCGCATTGCAAGGTGCAATTCTGAAATTTTTTGCTTTTTCCTGCTCCTCTTAGCATGATAAAGAAGATTCAAAGAGAGTGAGATGCCAGCTCCTTTCATTCAGTCAGTAGCTTCAATCATTTCTGGACGTTTTTCAATGGCAAAAATCAATGAATATTGTAAATGCACAAACTGTAATTTCTCCGCATTGCAAGGTGCAATTCTGAAATTTTTTGCTTTTTCCTGCTCCTCTTAGCATGATAAAGAAGATTCAAAGAGAGTGAGATGCCAGCTCCATTCATTGAGTCAGTAGCTTCAATCATTTCTGGACGTTTTTCAATGGCAAAAATCAATGAATATTGTAAATGCACAAACAGTAATTTCTCCGCATTGCAAGGTGCAATTCTGAAATTTTTGGCTTTTTCCTGCTCCTCTTAGCATGATAAAGAAGATTCAAAGAGAGTGAGATGCCAGCTCCTTTCATTCAGTCAGTAGCTTCAATCATTTCTGGACGTTTTTCAATGGCAAAAATCAATGAATATTGTAAATGCACAAACAGTAATTTCTCCGCATTGCAAGGTGCAATTCTGAAATTTTTTGCTTTTTCCTGCTCCTCTTAGCATGATAAACAAGATTCAAAGAGAGTGAGATGCCAGCTCCTTTCATTCAGTCAGTAGCTTCAATCATTTCTGGACGTTTTTCAATGGCAAAAATCATTGAATATTGTAAATGCACAAACAGTAATTTCTCCGCATTGCAAGGTGCAATTCTGAAATTTTTTACTTTTTCCTGCTCCTCTTAGCATGATAAAGAAGATTCAAAGAGAATGAGATGCCAGCTCCTTTCATTCAGTCAGTAGCTTCAATCATTTCTGGTATATGAATAACATGATGTTTTTCAATCGCAAAAATCAATGAATATTGTAAATGCACAAACAGTAATTTCTCCGCATTGCAAGGAGCAATTCTGAAATTTTTTGCTTTTTCCTGCTCCTCTTAGCATGATAAAGAAGATTCAAAGAGAGTGAGATGCCAGCTCCTTTCATTCAGTCAGTAGCTTCAATCATTTCTGGACGTTTTTCAATGGCAAAAATCAATGAATATTGTAAATGCACAAACAGTAATTTCTCCGCATTGCAAGGTGCAATTCTGAAATTTTTTGCTTTTTCCTGCTCCTCTTAGCATGATAAAGAAGATTCAAAGAGAGTGAGATGCCAGCTCCTTTCCTTCAGTCAGTAGCTTCAATCATTTCTGGTATATGAATAACATGATGTTTTTCAATGGCAAAAATCAATGAATTTTGTAAATGCACAAACAGTAATTTCTACGCATTGCAAGGCGCAATTCTGAAATTTTTTGCTTTTTCCTGCTCCTCTTAGCATGATAAAGAAGATTCAAAGAGAGTGAGATGCCAGCTCCTTTCATTCAGTCAGTAGCTTCAATCATTTCTGGACATTTTTCAATGGCAAAAATCAATGAATATTGTAAATGCACAAACAGTAATTTCTCCGCATTGCAAGGTGCAATTCTGAAATTTTTTGCTTTTTCCTGCTCCTCTTAGCATGATAAAGAAGATTCAAAGAGAGTGAGATGCCAGCTCCTTTCATTCAGTCAGTAGCTTCAATCATTTCTGGACGTTTTTCAATGGCAAAAATCAATGAATATTGTAAATGCACAAACAGTAATTTCTCCGCATTGCAAGGTGCAATTCTGAAATTTTTTGCTTTTTCCTGCTCCTCTTAGCATGATAAAGAAGATTCAAAGAGAGTGAGGTGCCAGCTCCTTTCATTCAGTCAGGAGCTTCAAACATTTCTGGTATATGAATAACATGTTTTTCAATGGCAAAAATCAATGAATATTGTAAATGCACAAACAGTAATTTCTCCGCATTGCAAGGTGCAATTCTGAAATTTTTTGCTTTTTCCTGCTCCTCTTAGCATGATAAAGAAGATTCAAAGAGAGTGAGATGCCAGCTCCTTTCATTCAGTCAGTAGCTTCAATCATTTCTGGACGTTTTTCAATGGCAAAAATCAATGAATATTGTAAATGCACAAACTGTAATTTCTCCGCATTGCAAGGTGCAATTCTGAAATTTTTTGCTTTTTCCTGCTCCTCTTAGCATGATAAAGAAGATTCAAAGAGAGTGAGATGCCAGCTCCTTTCATTCAGTCAGTAGCTTCAATCATTTCTGGACGTTTTTCAATGGCAAAAATCAACGAATATTGTAAATGCACAAACAGTAATTTCTCCGCATTGCAAGGTGCAATTCTGAAATTTTTTGCTTTTTCCTGCTCCTCTTAGCATGATAAAGAAGATTCAAAGAGAGTGAGATGCCAGCTCCTTTCATTCAGTCAGTAGCTTCAATCATTTCTGGACGTTTTTCAATGGCAAAAATCAATGAATATTGTAAATGCACAAACTGTAATTTCTCCGCATTGCAAGGTGCAATTCTGAAATTTTTTGCTTTTTCCTGCTCCTCTTAGCATGATAAAGAAGATTCAAAGAGAGTGAGATGCCAGCTCCATTCATTGAGTCAGTAGCTTCAATCATTTCTGGACGTTTTTCAATGGCAAAAATCAATGAATATTGTAAATGCACAAACAGTAATTTCTCCGCATTGCAAGGTGCAATTCTGAAATTTTTTGCTTTTTCCTGCTCCTCTTAGAATGATAAAGATTCAAAGAGAGTGAGATGCCAGCTCCTTTCATTCAGTCAGTACCTTCAATCATTTCTGGACGTTTTTCAATGGCAAAAATCAATGAATATTGTAAATGCACAAACAGTAATTTCTCCGCATTGCAAGGTGCAATTCTGAAATTTTTTGCTTTTTCCTGCTCCTCTTAGCATGATAAAGAAGATTCAAAGAGAGTGAGATGCCAGTTCCTTTCATTCAGTCAGTAGCTTCAAACATTTCTGGTATATGAATAACATGATGTTTTTCAATGGCAAAAATCAATGAATATTGTAAATGCACAAACAGTAATTTCTCCGCATTGCAAGGTGCAAGTCTGAAATTTTTTGCTTTTTCCTGCTCCTCTTAGCATGATAAAGAAGATTCAAAGAGAGTGAGATGCCAGCTCCTTTCATTCAGTCAGTAGCTTCAATCATTTCTGGACGTTTTTCAATGGCAAAAATCAATGAATATTGTAAATGCACAAACAGTAATTTCTCCGCATTGCAAGGTGCAATTCTGAAATTTTTTGCTTTTTCCTGCTCCTCTTAGCATGATAAAGAAGATTCAAAGAGAGTGAGATGCCAGCTCCTTTCCTTCAGTCAGTAGCTTCAATCATTTCTGGTATATGAATAACATGATGTTTTTCAATGGCAAAAATCAATGAATTTTGTAAATGCACAAACAGTAATTTCTCCGCATTGCAAGGCGCAATTCTGAAATTTTTTGCTTTTTCCTGCTCCTCTTAGCATGATAAAGAAGATTCAAAGAGAGTGAGATGCCAGCTCCTTTCATTCAGTCAGTAGCTTCAATCATTTCTGGACATTTTTCAATGGCAAAAATCAATGAATATTGTAAATGCACAAACAGTAATTTCTCCGCATTGCAAGGTGCAATTCTGAAATTTTTTGCTTTTTCCTGCTCCTCTTAGCATGATAAAGAAGATTCAAAGAGAGTGAGATGCCAGCTCCTTTCATTCAGTCAGTAGCTTCAATCATTTCTGGACGTTTTTCAATGGCAAAAATCAATGAATATTGTAAATGCACAAACAGTAATTTCTCCGCATTGCAAGGTGCAATTCTGAAATTTTTTGCTTTTTCCTGCTCCTCTTAGCATGATAAAGAAGATTCAAAGAGAGTGAGGTGCCAGCTCCTTTCATTCAGTCAGGAGCTTCAAACATTTCTGGTATATGAATAACATGTTTTTCAATGGCAAAAATCAATGAATATTGTAAATGCACAAACAGTAATTTCTCCGCATTGCAAGGTGCAATTCTGAAATTTTTTGCTTTTTCCTGCTCCTCTTAGCATGATAAAGAAGATTCAAAGAGAGTGAGATGTCAGCTCCTTTCATTCAGTCAGTAGCTTCAATCATTTCTGGACGTTTTTCAATGGCAAAAATCAATGAATATTGTAAATGCACAAACTGTAATTTCTCCACATTGCAAGGTGCAATTCTGAAATTTTTTGCTTTTTCCTGCTCCTCTTAGCATGATAAAGAAGATTCAAAGAGAGTGAGATGCCAGCTCCTTTCATTCAGTCAGTAGCTTCAATCATTTCTGGACGTTTTTCAATGGCAAAAATCAACGAATATTGTAAATGCACAAACAGTAATTTCTCCGCATTGCAAGGTGCAATTCTGAAATTTTTTGCTTTTTCCTGCTCCTCTTAGCATGATAAAGAAGATTCAAAGAGAGTGAGATGCCAGCTCCTTTCATTCAGTCAGTAGCTTCAATCATTTCTGGACGTTTTTCAATGGCAAAAATCAATGAATATTGTAAATGCACAAACTGTAATTTCTCCGCATTGCAAGGTGCAATTCTGAAATTTTTTGCTTTTTCCTGCTCCTCTTAGCATGATAAAGAAGATTCAAAGAGAGTGAGATGCCAGCTCCATTCATTGAGTCAGTAGCTTCAATCATTTCTGGACGTTTTTCAATGGCAAAAATCAATGAATATTGTAAATGCACAAACAGTAATTTCTCCGCATTGCAAGGTGCAATTCTGAAATTTTTTGCTTTTTCCTGCTCCTCTTAGAATGATAAAGAAGATTCAAAGAGAGTGAGATGCCAGCTCCTTTCATTCAGTCAGTACCTTCAATCATTTCTGGACGTTTTTCAATGGCAAAAATCAATGAATATTGTAAATGCACAAACAGTAATTTCTCCGCATTGCAAGGTGCAATTCTGAAATTTTTTGCTTTTTCCTGCTCCTCTTAGCATGATAAAGAAGATTCAAAGAGAGTGAGATGCCAGTTCCTTTCATTCAGTCAGTAGCTTCAAACATTTCTGGTATATGAATAACATGATGTTTTTCAATGGCAAAAATCAATGAATATTGTAAATGCACAAACAGTAATTTCTCCGCATTGCAAGGTGCAAGTCTGAAATTTTTTGCTTTTTCCTGCTCCTCTTAGCATGATAAAGAAGATTCAAAGAGAGTGAGATGCCAGCTCCTTTCATTCAGTCAGTAGCTTCAAACATTTCTGGTATATGAATAACATGATGTTTTTCAATGGCAAAAATCAATGAATATTGTAAATGCACAAACAGCAATTTCTCCGCATTGCAAGGTGCAAGTCTGAAATTTTTTGCTTTTTCCTGCTCCTCTTAGCATGATAAAGAAGATTCAAAGAGAGTGAGATGCCAGCTACTTTCATTCAGTCAGTAGCTTCAATCATTTCTGGACGTTTTTCAATGGTAAAAATCAATGAATATTGTAAATGCACAAACAGTAATTTCTCCACATTGCAAGGTGCAATTCTGAAATTTTTTGCTTTATCCTGCTCCTCTTAGCATGATAAAGAAGATTCAAAGAGATTGAGATGCCAGCTCCTTTCATTCAGTCAGTAGCTTCAAACATTTCTGGTATATGAATAACATGATGTTTTTCAATGGCAAAAATCAATGAATATTGTAAATGCACAAACAGTAATTTCTCCGCATTGCAAGGTGCAATTCTGAAATTTTTTGCTTTTTCCTGCTCCTCTTAGCATGATAAAGAAGATTCAAAGAGAGTGAGATGCCAGCTCCTTTCATTCAGTCAGTAGCTTCAAACATTTCTGGTATATGAATAACATGATGTTTTTCAATGGCAAAAATCAATGAATATTGTAAATGCACAAACAGTAATTTCTCCGCATTGCAAGGTGCAAGTCTGAAATTTTTTGCTTTTTCCTGCTCCTCTTAGCATGATAAAGAAGATTCAAAGAGAGTGAGATGCCAGCTACTTTCATTCAGTCAGTAGCTTCAATCATTTCTGGACGTTTTTCAATGGTAAAAATCAATGAATATTGTAAATGCACAAACAGTAATTTCTCCACATTGCAAGGTGCAATTCTGAAATTTTTTGCTTTTTCCTGCTCCTCTTAGCATGATAAAGAAGATTCAAAGAGAGTGAGATGCCAGCTCCTTTCATTCAGTCAGTAGCTTCAAACATTTCTGGTATATGAATAACATGATGTTTTTCAATGGCAAAAATCAATGAATATTGTAAATGCACAAACAGTAACTTCTCCGCATTGCAAGGTGCAATTCTGAAATTTTTTGCTTTTTCCTGCTCCTCTTAGCATGATAAAGAAGATTCAAAGAGAGTGAGATGCCAGCTCCTTTCATTCAGTCAGTAGCTTCAATCATTTCTGGATGTTTTTCAATGGCAAAAATCAATGAATATTGTAAATGCACAAACTGTAATTTCTCCGCATTGCAAGGTGCAATTCTGAAATTTTTTGCTTTTTCCTGCTCCTCTTAGCATGATAAAGAAGATTCAAAGAGAGTGAGATGCCAGCTCCTTTCATTCAGTCAGTAGCTTCAATCATTTCTGGACGTTTTTCAATGGCAAAAATCAATGAATATTGTAAATGCACAAACAGTAATTTCTCCGCATTGCAAGGTGCAATTCTGAAATTTTTTGCTTTTTCCTGCTCCTCTTAGCATGATAAAGAAGATTCAAAGAGAGTGAGATGCCAGCTCCTTTCATTCAGTCAGTACCTTCAATCATTTCTGGACGTTTTTCAATGGCAAAAATCAATGAATATTGTAAATGCACAGTAATTTTTCCGCATTGCAAGGTGCAATTCTGAAATTTTTTGCTTTTTCCCGCTCCTCTTAGCATGATAAAGAAGATTCAAAGAGAGTGAGGTGCCAGCTCCTTTCATTCAGTCAGTAGCTTCAAACATTTCTGGTATATGAATAACATGTTTTTCAATGGCAAAAATCAATGAATATTGTAAATGCACAAACAGTAATTTCTCCGCATTGCAAGGTGCAATTCTGAAATTTTTTGCTTTTTCCTGCTCCTCTTAGCATGATAAAGAAGATTCAAAGAGAGTGAGATGCCAGCTCCTTTCATTCAGTCAGTAGCTTCAATAATTTCTGGACGTTTTTCAATGGCAAAAATCAATGAATATTGTAAATGCACAAACAGTAATTTCTCCGCATTGCAAGGTGCAATTCTGAAATTTTTTGCTTTCTCCTGCTCCTCTTAGCATGATAAAGAAGATTCAAAGAGAGTGAGATGCCAGCTCCTTTCATTCAGTCAGTAGCTTCAATCATTTCTGGACGTTTTTCAATGGCAAAAATCAATGAATATTGTAAATGCACAAACTATAATTTCTCCGCATTGCAAGGTGCAATTCTGAAATTTTTTGCTTTTTCCTGCTCCTCTTAGCATGATAAAGAAGATTCAAAGAGAGTGAGATGCCAGCTCCTTTCATTCAGTCAGTAGCTTCAAACATTTCTGGTATATGAATAACATGATGTTTTTCAATGGCAAAAATCAATGAATATTGTAAATGCACAAACAGTAATTTCTCCGCATTGCAAGGTGCAAGTCTGAAATTTTTTGCTTTTTCCTGCTCCTCTTAGCATGATAAAGAAGATTCAAAGAGAGTGAGATGCCAGCTACTTTCATTCAGTCAGTAGCTTCAATCATTTCTGGACGTTTTTCAAAGGTAAAAATCAATGAATATTGTAAATGCACAAACAGTAATTTCTCCACATTGCAAGGTGCAATTCTAAAATTTTTTGCTTTTTCCTGCTCCTCTTAGCATGATAAAGAAGATTCAAAGAGAGTGAGATGCCAGCTCCTTTCATTCAGTCAGTAGCTTCAAACATTTCTGGTATATGAATAACATGATGTTTTTCAATGGCAAAAATCAATGAATATTGTAAATGCACAAACAGTAATTTCTCCGCATTGCAAGGTGCAATTCTGAAATTTTTTGCTTTTTCCTGCTCCTCTTAGCATGATTCAAAGAGAGTGAGATGCCAGCTCCTTTCATTCAGTCAGTAGCTTCAATCATTTCTGGACGTTTTTCAATGGTAAAAATCAATGAATATTGTAAATGCACAAACAGTAATTTCTCCACATTGCAAGGTGCAATTCTGAAATTTTTTGCTTTTTCCTGCTCCTCTTAGCATGATAAAGAAGATTCAAAGAGATTGAGATGCCAGCTCCTTTCATTCAGTCAGTAGCTTCAAACATTTCTTGTATATGAATAACATGATGTTTTTCAATGGCAAAAATCAATGAATATTGTAAATGCACAAACAGTAATTTCTCCGCATTGCAAGGTACAATTCTGAAATTTTTTGCTTTTTCCTGCTCCTCTTAGCATGATAAAGAAGATTCAAAGAGAGTGAGATGCCAGCTCCTTTCATTCAGTCAGTAGCTTCAAACATTTCTGGTATATGAATAACATGATGTTTTTCAATGGCAAAAATCAATGAATATTGTAAATGCACAAACAGTAATTTCTCCGCATTGCAAGGTGCAAGTCTGAAATTTTTTGCTTTTTCCTGCTCCTCTTAGCATGATAAAGAAAATTCAAAGAGAGTGAGATGCCAGCTACTTTCATTCAGTCAGTAGCTTCAATCATTTCTGGACGTTTTTCAATGGTAAAAATCAATGAATATTGTAAATGCACAAACAGTAATTTCTCCACATTGCAAGGTGCAATTCTGAATTTTTTTGCTTTTTCCTGCTCCTCTTAGCATGATAAAGAAGATTCAAAGAGAGTGAGATGCCAGCTCCTTTCATTCAGTCAGTAGCTTCAAACATTTCTGGTATATAAATAACATGATGTTTTTCAATGGCAAAAATCAATGAATATTGTAAATGCACAAACAGTAATTTCTCCGCATTGCAAGGTGCAATTCTGAAATTTTTTGCTTTTTCCTGTTCCTCTTAGCATGATAAAGAAGATTCAAAGAGAGTGAGATGCCAGCTCCTTTCATTCAGTCAGTAGCTTCAATCATTTCTGGACGTTTCTCAATGGCAAAAATCAATGAATATTGTAAATGCACAAACTGTAATTTCTCCGCATTGCAAGGTGCAATTCTGAAATTTTTTGCTTTTTCCTGCTCCTCTTAGCATGATAAAGAAGATTCAAAGAGAGTGAGATGCCAGCTCCTTTCATTCAGTCAGTAGCTTCAATCATTTCTGGACGTTTTTCAATGGCAAAAATCAATGAATATTGTAAATGCACAAACAGTAATTTCTCCGCATTGCAAGGTGCAATTCTGAAATTTTTTGCTTTTTCCTGCTCCTCTTAGCATGATAAAGAAGATTCAAAGAGAGTGAGATGCCAGCTCCTTTCATTCAGTCAGTACCTTCAATCATTTCTGGACGTTTTTCAATGGCAAAAATCAATGAATATTGTAAATGCACAAACAGTAATTTCTCCGCATTGCAAGGTGCAATTCTGAAATTTTTTGCTTTTTCCCGCTCCTCTTAGCATGATAAAGAAGATTCAAAGAGAGTGAGATGCCAGCTCCTTTCATTCAGTCAGTAGCTTCAAACATTTCTGGTATATGAATTACATGTTTTTCAATGGCAAAAATCAATGAATATTGTAAATGCACAAACAGTAATTTCTCCGCATTGCAAGGTGCAATTCTGAAATTTTTTGCTTTTTCCTGCTCCTCTTAGCATGATAAAGAAGATTCAAAGAGAGTGAGATGCCAGCTCCTTTCATTCAGTCAGTAGCTTCAATCATTTCTGGACGTTTTTCAATGGCAAAAATCAATGAATATTGTAAATGCACAAACAGTAATTTCTCCGCATTGCAAGGTGCAATTCTGAAATTTTTTGCTTTTTCCTGCTTCTCTTAGCATGATAAAGAAGATTCAAAGAGAGTGAGATGCCAGCTCCTTTCATTCAGTCAGTAGCTTCAATCATTTCTGGACGTTTTTCAATGGCAAAAATCAATGAATATTGTAAATGCACAAAAAGTAATTTCTCCGCATTGCAAGGTGCAATTCTGAAATTTTTTGCTTTTTCCTGCTCCTCTTAGCATGATAAAGAAGATTCAAAGAGAGTGAGATGCCAGCTCCTTTCATTCAGTCAGTAGCTTCAAACATTTCTGGTATATGAATAACATGATGTTTTTCAATGGCAAAAATCAATGAATATTGTAAATGCACAAACAGTAATTTCTCCGCATTGCAAGGTGCAATTCTGAAATTTTTTGCTTTTTCCTGCTCCTCTTAGCATGATAAAGAAGATTCAAAGAGAGTGAGATGCCAGCTCCTTTCATTCAGTCAGTAGCTTCAATCATTTCTGGACGTTTTTCAATGGCAAAAATCAATGAATATTGTAAATGCACAAACAGTAATTTCTCCGCATTGCAAGGTGCAATTCTGAAATTTTTTGCTTTTTCCTGCTCCTCTTAGCATGATAAAGAAGATTCAAAGAGATTGAGATGCCAGCTCCTTTCCTTCAGTCAGTAGCTTCAATCATTTCTGGTATATGAATAACATGATGTTTTTCAATGGCAAAAATCAATGAATTTTGTAAATGCACAAACAGTAATTTCTCCGCATTGCAAGGCGCAATTCTGAAATTTTTTGCTTTTTCCTGCTCCTCTTAGCATGATAAAGAAGATTCAAAGAGAGTGAGATGCCAGCTCCTTTCATTCAGTCAGTAGCTTCAATCATTTCTGGACATTTTTCAATGGCAAAAATCAATGAATATTGTAAATGCACAAACAGTAATTTCTCCGCATTGCAAGGTGCAATTCTGAAATTTTTTGCTTTTTCCTGCTCCTCTTAGCATGATAAAGAAGATTCAAAGAGAGTGAGATGCCAGCTCCTTTCATTCAGTCAGTAGCTTCAATCATTTCTGGACGTTTTTCAATGGCAAAAATCAATGAATATTGTAAATGCACAAACAGTAATTTCTCCGCATTGCAAGGTGCAATTCTGAAATTTTTTGCTTTTTCCTGCTCCTCTTAGCATGATAAAGAAGATTCAAAGAGAGTGAGGTGCCAGCTCCTTTCATTCAGTCAGGAGCTTCAAACATTTCTGGTATATGAATAACATGTTTTTCAATGGCAAAAATCAATGAATATTGTAAATGCACAAACAGTAATTTCTCCGCATTGCAAGGTGCAATTCTGAAATTTTTTGCTTTTTCCTGCTCCTCTTAGCATGATAAAGAAGATTCAAAGAGAGTGAGATGCCAGCTCCTTTCATTCAGTCAGTAGCTTCAATCATTTCTGGACGTTTTTCAATGGCAAAAATCAATGAATATTGTAAATGCACAAACTGTAATTTCTCCGCATTGCAAGGTGCAATTCTGAAATTTTTTGCTTTTTCCTGCTCCTCTTAGCATGATAAAGAAGATTCAAAGAGAGTGAGATGCCAGCTCCTTTCATTCAGTCAGTAGCTTCAATCATTTCTGGACGTTTTTCAATGGCAAAAATCAACGAATATTGTAAATGCACAAACAGTAATTTCTCCGCATTGCAAGGTGCAATTCTGAAATTTTTTGCTTTTTCCTGCTCCTCTTAGCATGATAAAGAAGATTCAAAGAGAGTGAGATGCCAGCTCCTTTCATTCAGTCAGTAGCTTCAATCATTTCTGGACGTTTTTCAATGGCAAAAATCAATGAATATTGTAAATGCACAAACTGTAATTTCTCCGCATTGCAAGGTGCAATTCTGAAATTTTTTGCTTTTTCCTGCTCCTCTTAGCATGATAAAGAAGATTCAAAGAGAGTGAGATGCCAGCTCCATTCATTGAGTCAGTAGCTTCAATCATTTCTGGACGTTTTTCAATGGCAAAAATCAATGAATATTGTAAATGCACAAACAGTAATTTCTCCGCATTGCAAGGTGCAATTCTGAAATTTTTTGCTTTTTCCTGCTCCTCTTAGAATGATAAAGAAGATTCAAAGAGAGTGAGATGCCAGCTCCTTTCATTCAGTCAGTACCTTCAATCATTTCTGGACGTTTTTCAATGGCAAAAATCAATGAATATTGTAAATGCACAAACAGTAATTTCTCCGCATTGCAAGGTGCAATTCTGAAATTTTTTGCTTTTTCCTGCTCCTCTTAGCATGATAAAGAAGATTCAAAGAGAGTGAGATGCCAGTTCCTTTCATTCAGTCAGTAGCTTCAAACATTTCTGGTATATGAATAACATGATGTTTTTCAATGGCAAAAATCAATGAATATTGTAAATGCACAAACAGTAATTTCTCCGCATTGCAAGGTGCAAGTCTGAAATTTTTTGCTTTTTCCTGCTCCTCTTAGCATGATAAAGAAGATTCAAAGAGAGTGAGATGCCAGCTCCTTTCATTCAGTCAGTAGCTTCAAACATTTCTGGTATATGAATAACATGATGTTTTTCAATGGCAAAAATCAATGAATATTGTAAATGCACAAACAGTAATTTCTCCGCATTGCAAGGTGCAAGTCTGAAATTTTTTGCTTTTTCCTGCTCCTCTTAGCATGATAAAGAAGATTCAAAGAGAGTGAGATGCCAGCTACTTTCATTCAGTCAGTAGCTTCAATCATTTCTGGACGTTTTTCAATGGTAAAAATCAATGAATATTGTAAATGCACAAACAGTAATTTCTCCACATTGCAAGGTGCAATTCTGAAATTTTTTGCTTTATCCTGCTCCTCTTAGCATGATAAAGAAGATTCAAAGAGATTGAGATGCCAGCTCCTTTCATTCAGTCAGTAGCTTCAAACATTTCTGGTATATGAATAACATGATGTTTTTCAATGGCAAAAATCAATGAATATTGTAAATGCACAAACAGTAATTTCTCTGCATTGCAAGGTGCAATTCTGAAATTTTTTGCTTTTTCCTGCTCCTCTTAGCATGATAAAGAAGATTCAAAGAGAGTGAGATGCCAGCTCCTTTCATTCAGTCAGTAGCTTCAAACATTTCTGGTATATGAATAACATGATGTTTTTCAATGGCAAAAATCAATGAATATTGTAAATGCACAAACAGTAATTTCTCCGCATTGCAAGGTGCAAGTCTGAAATTTTTTGCTTTTTCCTGCTCCTCTTAGCATGATAAAGAAGATTCAAAGAGAGTGAGATGCCAGCTACTTTCATTCAGTCAGTAGCTTCAATCATTTCTGGACGTTTTTCAATGGTAAAAATCAATGAATATTGTAAATGCACAAACAGTAATTTCTCCACATTGCAAGGTGCAATTCTGAAATTTTTTGCTTTTTCCTGCTCCTCTTAGCATGATAAAGAAGATTCAAAGAGAGTGAGATGCCAGCTCCTTTCATTCAGTCAGTAGCTTCAAACATTTCTGGTATATGAATAACATGATGTTTTTCAATGGCAAAAATCAATGAATATTGTAAATGCACAAACAGTAATTTCTCCGCATTGCAAGGTGCAATTCTGAAATTTTTTGCTTTTTCCTGCTCCTCTTAGCATGATAAAGAAGATTCAAAGAGAGTGAGATGCCAGCTCCTTTCATTCAGTCAGTAGCTTCAATCATTTCTGGATGTTTTTCAATGGCAAAAATCAATGAATATTGTAAATGCACAAACTGTAATTTCTCCGCATTGCAAGGTGCAATTCTGAAATTTTTTGCTTTTTCCTGCTCCTCTTAGCATGATAAAGAAGATTCAAAGAGAGTGAGATGCCAGCTCCTTTCATTCAGTCAGTAGCTTCAATCATTTCTGGACGTTTTTCAATGGCAAAAATCAATGAATATTGTAAATGCACAAACAGTAATTTCTCCGCATTGCAAGGTGCAATTCTGAAATTTTTTGCTTTTTCCTGCTCCTCTTAGCATGATAAAGAAGATTCAAAGAGAGTGAGATGCCAGCTCCTTTCATTCAGTCAGTACCTTCAATCATTTCTGGACGTTTTTCAATGGCAAAAATCAATGAATATTGTAAATGCACAAACAGTAATTTTTCCGCATTGCAAGGTGCAATTCTGAAATTTTTTGCTTTTTCCCGCTCCTCTTAGCATGATAAAGAAGATTCAAAGAGAGTGAGGTGCCAGCTCCTTTCATTCAGTCAGTAGCTTCAAACATTTCTGGTATATGAATAACATGGTTTTCAATGGCAAAAATCAATGAATATTGTAAATGCACAAACAGTAATTTCTCCGCATTGCAAGGTGCAATTCTGAAATTTTTTGCTTTTTCCTGCTCCTCTTAGCATGATAAAGAAGATTCAAAGAGAGTGAGGTGCCAGCTCCTTTCATTCAGTCAGGAGCTTCAAACATTTCTGGTATATGAATAACATGTTTTTCAATGGCAAAAATCAATGAATATTGTAAATGCACAAACAGTAATTTCTCCGCATTGCAAGGTGCAATTCTGAAATTTTTTGCTTTTTCCTGCTCCTCTTAGCATGATAAAGAAGATTCAAAGAGAGTGAGATGCCAGCTCCTTTCATTCAGTCAGTAGCTTCAATCATTTCTGGACGTTTTTCAATGGCAAAAATCAATGAATATTGTAAATGCACAAACTGTAATTTCTCCGCATTGCAAGGTGCAATTCTGAAATTTTTTGCTTTTTCCTGCTCCTCTTAGCATGATAAAGAAGATTCAAAGAGAGTGAGATGCCAGCTCCTTTCATTCAGTCAGTAGCTTCAATCATTTCTGGACGTTTTTCAATGGCAAAAATCAACGAATATTGTAAATGCACAAACAGTAATTTCTCCGCATTGCAAGGTGCAATTCTGAAATTTTTTGCTTTTTCCTGCTCCTCTTAGCATGATAAAGAAGATTCAAAGAGAGTGAGATGCCAGCTCCTTTCATTCAGTCAGTAGCTTCAATCATTTCTGGACGTTTTTCAATGGCAAAAATCAATGAATATTGTAAATGCACAAACTGTAATTTCTCCGCATTGCAAGGTGCAATTCTGAAATTTTTTGCTTTTTCCTGCTCCTCTTAGCATGATAAAGAAGATTCAAAGAGAGTGAGATGCCAGCTCCATTCATTGAGTCAGTAGCTTCAATCATTTCTGGACGTTTTTCAATGGCAAAAATCAATGAATATTGTAAATGCACAAACAGTAATTTCTCCGCATTGCAAGGTGCAATTCTGAAATTTTTTGCTTTTTCCTGCTCCTCTTAGAATGATAAAGAAGATTCAAAGAGAGTGAGATGCCAGCTCCTTTCATTCAGTCAGTACCTTCAATCATTTCTGGACGTTTTTCAATGGCAAAAATCAATGAATATTTTAAATGCACAAACAGTAATTTCTCCGCATTGCAAGGTGCAATTCTGAAATTTTTTGCTTTTTCCTGCTCCTCTTAGCATGATAAAGAAGATTCAAAGAGAGTGAGATGCCAGTTCCTTTCATTCAGTCAGTAGCTTCAAACATTTCTGGTATATGAATAACATGATGTTTTTCAATGGCAAAAATCAATGAATATTGTAAATGCACAAACAGTAATTTCTCCGCATTGCAAGGTGCAAGTCTGAAATTTTTTGCTTTTTCCTGCTCCTCTTAGCATGATAAAGAAGATTCAAAGAGAGTGAGATGCCAGCTCCTTTCATTCAGTCAGTAGCTTCAAACATTTCTGGTATATGAATAACATGATGTTTTTCAATGGCAAAAATCAATGAATATTGTAAATGCACAAACAGTAATTTCTCCGCATTGCAAGGTGCAAGTCTGAAATTTTTTGCTTTTTCCTGCTCCTCTTAGCATGATAAAGAAGATTCAAAGAGAGTGAGATGCCAGCTACTTTCATTCAGTCAGTAGCTTCAATCATTTCTGGACGTTTTTCAATGGTAAAAATCAATGAATATTGTAAATGCACAAACAGTAATTTCTCCACATTGCAAGGTGCAATTCTGAAATTTTTTGCTTTATCCTGCTCCTCTTAGCATGATAAAGAAGATTCAAAGAGATTGAGATGCCAGCTCCTTTCATTCAGTCAGTAGCTTCAAACATTTCTGGTATATGAATAACATGATGTTTTTCAATGGCAAAAATCAATGAATATTGTAAATGCACAAACAGTAATTTCTCCGCATTGCAAGGTGCAATTCTGAAATTTTTTGCTTTTTCCTGCTCCTCTTAGCATGATAAAGAAGATTCAAAGAGAGTGAGATGCCAGCTCCTTTCATTCAGTCAGTAGCTTCAAACATTTCTGGTATATGAATAACATGATGTTTTTCAATGGCAAAAATCAATGAATATTGTAAATGCACAAACAGTAATTTCTCCGCATTGCAAGGTGCAAGTCTGAAATTTTTTGCTTTTTCCTGCTCCTCTTAGCATGATAAAGAAGATTCAAAGAGAGTGAGATGCCAGCTACTTTCATTCAGTCAGTAGCTTCAATCATTTCTGGACGTTTTTCAATGGTAAAAATCAATGAATATTGTAAATGCACAAACAGTAATTTCTCCACATTGCAAGGTGCAATTCTGAAATTTTTTGCTTTTTCCTGCTCCTCTTAGCATGATAAAGAAGATTCAAAGAGAGTGAGATGCCAGCTCCTTTCATTCAGTCAGTAGCTTCAAACATTTCTGGTATATGAATAACATGATGTTTTTCAATGGCAAAAATCAATGAATATTGTAAATGCACAAACAGTAATTTCTCCGCATTGCAAGGTGCAATTCTGAAATTTTTTGCTTTTTCCTGCTCCTCTTAGCATGATAAAGAAGATTCAAAGAGAGTGAGATGCCAGCTCCTTTCATTCAGTCAGTAGCTTCAATCATTTCTGGATGTTTTTCAATGGCAAAAATCAATGAATATTGTAAATGCACAAACTGTAATTTCTCCGCATTGCAAGGTGCAATTCTGAAATTTTTTGCTTTTTCCTGCTCCTCTTAGCATGATAAAGAAGATTCAAAGAGAGTGAGATGCCAGCTCCTTTCATTCAGTCAGTAGCTTCAATCATTTCTGGACGTTTTTCAATGGCAAAAATCAATGAATATTGTAAATGCACAAACAGTAATTTCTCCGCATTGCAAGGTGCAATTCTGAAATTTTTTGCTTTTTCCTGCTCCTCTTAGCATGATAAAGAAGATTCAAAGAGAGTGAGATGCCAGCTCCTTTCATTCAGTCAGTACCTTCAATCATTTCTGGACGTTTTTCAATGGCAAAAATCAATGAATATTGTAAATGCACAAACAGTAATTTTTCCGCATTGCAAGGTGCAATTCTGAAATTTTTTGCTTTTTCCCGCTCCTCTTAGCATGATAAAGAAGATTCAAAGAGAGTGAGGTGCCAGCTCCTTTCATTCAGTCAGTAGCTTCAAACATTTCTGGTATATGAATAACATGGTTTTCAATGGCAAAAATCAATGAATATTGTAAATGCACAAACAGTAATTTCTCCGCATTGCAAGGTGCAATTCTGAAATTTTTTGCTTTTTCCTGCTCCTCTTAGCATGATAAAGAAGATTCAAAGAGAGTGAGATGCCAGCTCCTTTCATTCAGTCAGTAGCTTCAATCATTTCTGGACGTTTTTCAATGGCAAAAATCAATGAATATTGTAAATGCACAAACAGTAATTTCTCCGCATTGCAAGGTGCAATTCTGAAATTTTTTGCTTTTTCCTGCTCCTCTTAGCATGATAAAGAAGATTCAAAGAGAGTGAGATGCCAGCTCCTTTCATTCAGTCAGTAGCTTCAATCATTTCTGGACGTTTTTCAATGGCAAAAATCAATGAATATTGTAAATGCACAAACAGTAATTTCTCCGCATTGCAAGGTGCAATTCTGAAATTTTTTGCTTTTTCCTGCTCCTCTTAGCATGATAAAGAAGATTCAAAGAGAGTGAGATGCCAGCGCCTTTCATTCAGTCAGTAGCTTCAAACATTTCTGGTATATGAATAACATGATGTTTTTCAATGGCAAAAATCAATGAATATTGTAAATGCACAAACAGTAATTTCTCCGCATTGCAAGGTGCAAGTCTGAAATTTTTTGCTTTTTCCTGCTCCTCTTAGCATGATAAAGAAGATTCAAAGAGAGTGAGATGCCAGCTACTTTCATTCAGTCAGTAGCTTCAATCATTTCTGGACGTTTTTCAATGGCAAAAATCAATGAATATTGTAAATGCACAAACAGTAATTTCTCCACATTGCAAGGTGCAATTCTAAAATTTTTTGCTTTTTCCTGCTCCTCTTAGCATGATAAAGAAGATTCAAAGAGAGTGAGATGCCAGCTCCTTTCATTCAGTCAGTAGCTTCAAACATTTCTGGTATATGAATAACATGATGTTTTTCAATGGCAAAAATCAATGAATATTGTAAATGCACAAACAGTAATTTCTCCGCATTGCAAGGTGCAATTCTGAAATTTTTTGCTTTTTCCTGCTCCTCTTAGCATGATTCAAAGAGAGTGAGATGCCAGCTCCTTTCATTCAGTCAGTAGCTTCCATCATTTCTGGACATTTTTCAATGGCAAAAATCAATGAATATTGTAAATGCACAAACAGTAATTTCTCCGCATTGCAAGGTGCAATTCTGAAATTTTTTGCTTTTTCCTGCTCCTCTTAGCATGATAAAGAAGATTCAAAGAGAGTGAGATGTCAGCTCCTTTCATTCAGTCAGTAGCTTCAAACATTTCTGGTATATGAATAACATGATGTTTTTCAATGGCAAAAATCAATGAATATTGTAAATGCACAAACAGTAATTTCTCCGCATTGCAAGGTGCAATTCTGAAATTTTTTGCTTTTTCCTGCTCCTCTTAGCATGATAAAGAAGATTCAAAGAGAGTGAGATGCCAGCTCCTTTCATTCAGTCAGTAGCTTCAAACATTTCTGGTATATGAATAACATGATGTTTTTCAATGGCAAAAATCAATGAATATTGTAAATGCACAAATAGTAATTTCTCCGCATTGCAAGGTGCAAGTCTGAAATTTTTTGCTTTTTCCTGCTCCTCTTAGCATGATAAAGAAGATTCAAAGAGAGTGAGATGCCAGCTACTTTCATTCAGTCAGTAGCTTCAATCATTTCTGGACGTTTTTCAATGGTAAAAATCAATGAATATTGTAAATGCACAAACAGTAATTTCTCCACATTGCAAGGTGCAATTCTGAAATTTTTTGCTTTTTCCTGCTCCTCTTAGCATGATAAAGAAGATTCAAAGAGATTGAGATGCCAGCTCCTTTCATTCAGTCAGTAGCTTCAAACATTTCTTGTATATGAATAACATGATGTTTTTCAATGGCAAAAATCAATGAATATTGTAAATGCACAAACAGTAATTTCTCCGCATTGCAAGGTGCAATTCTGAAATTTTTTGCTTTTTCCTGCTCCTCTTAGCATGATAAAGAAGATTCAAAGAGAGTGAGATGCCAGCTCCTTTCATTCAGTCAGTAGCTTCAAACATTTCTGGTATATGAATAACATGATGTTTTTCAATGGCAAAAATCAATGAATATTGTAAATGCACAAACAGTAATTTCTCCGCATTGCAAGGTGCAAGTCTGAAATTTTTTGCTTTTTCCTGCTCCTCTTAGCATGATAAAGAAAATTCAAAGAGAGTGAGATGCCAGCTACTTTCATTCAGTCAGTAGCTTCAATCATTTCTGGACGTTTTTCAATGGTAAATATCAATGAATATTGTAAATGCACAAACAGTAATTTCTCCACATTGCAAGGTGCAATTCTAAAATTTTTTGCTTTTTCCTGCTCCTCTTAGCATGATAAAGAAGATTCAAAGAGAGTGAGATGCCAGCTCCTTTCATTCAGTCAGTAGATTCAAACATTTCTGGTATATGAATAACATGATGTTTTTCAATGGCAAAAATCAATGAATATTGTAAATGCACAAACAGTAATTTCTCCGCATTGCAAGGTGCATTTCTGAAATTTTTTGCTTTTTCCTGCTCCTCTTAGCATGATTCAAAGAGAGTGAGATGCCAGCTCCTTTCATTCAGTCAGTAGCTTCCATCATTTCTGGACATTTTTCAATGGCAAAAATCAATGAATATTGTAAATGCACAAACAGTAATTTCTCCGCATTGCAAGGTGCAATTCTGAAATTTTTTGCTTTTTCCTGCTCCTCTTAGCATGATAAAGAAGATTCAAAGAGAGTGAGATGTCAGCTCCTTTCATTCAGTCAGTAGCTTCAAACATTTCTGGTATATGAATAACATGATGTTTTTCAATGGCAAAAATCAATGAATATTGTAAATGCACAAACAGTAATTTCTCCGCATTGCAAGGTGCAATTCTGAAATTTTTTGCTTTTTCCTGCTCCTCTTAGCATGATAAAGAAGATTCAAAGAGAGTGAGATGCCAGCTCCTTTCATTCAGTCAGCAGCTTCAAACATTTCTGGTATATGAATAACATGATGTTTTTCAATGGCAAAAATCAATGAATATTGTAAATGCACAAATAGTAATTTCTCCGCATTGCAAGGTGCAAGTCTGAAATTTTTTGCTTTTTCCTGCTCCTCTTAGCATGATAAAGAAGATTCAAAGAGAGTGAGATGCCAGCTACTTTCATTCAGTCAGTAGCTTCAATCATTTCTGGACGTTTTTCAATGGTAAAAATCAATGAATATTGTAAATGCACAAACAGTAATTTCTCCACATTGCAAGGTGCAATTCTGAAATTTTTTGCTTTTTCCTGCTCCTCTTAGCATGATAAAGAAGATTCAAAGAGATTGAGATGCCAGCTCCTTTCATTCAGTCAGTAGCTTCAAACATTTCTTGTATATGAATAACATGATGTTTTTCAATGGCAAAAATCAATGAATATTGTAAATGCACAAACAGTAATTTCTCCGCATTGCAAGGTGCAATTCTGAAATTTTTTGCTTTTTCCTGCTCCTCTTAGCATGATAAAGAAGATTCAAAGAGAGTGAGATGCCAGCTCCTTTCATTCAGTCAGTAGCTTCAAACATTTCTGGTATATGAATAACATGATGTTTTTCAATGGCAAAAATCAATGAATATTGTAAATGCACAAACAGTAATTTCTCCGCATTGCAAGGTGCAAGTCTGAAATTTTTTGCTTTTTCCTGCTCCTCTTAGCATGATAAAGAAAATTCAAAGAGAGTGAGATGCCAGCTACTTTCATTCAGTCAGTAGCTTCAATCATTTCTGGACGTTTTTCAATGGTAAAAATCAATGAATATTGTAAATGCACAAACAGTAATTTCTCCACATTGCAAGGTGCAATTCTGAAATTTTTTGCTTTTTCCTGCTCCTCTTAGCATGATAAAGAAGATTCAAAGAGAGTGAGATGCCAGCTCCTTTCATTCAGTCAGTAGCTTCAAACATTTCTGGTATATAAATAACATGATGTTTTTCAATGGCAAAAATCAATGAATATTGTAAATGCACAAACAGTAATTTCTCCGCATTGCAAGGTGCAATTCTGAAATTTTTTGCTTTTTCCTGTTCCTCTTAGCATGATAAAGAAGATTCAAAGAGAGTGAGATGCCAGCTCCTTTCATTCAGTCAGTAGCTTCAATCATTTCTGGACGTTTCTCAATGGCAAAAATCAATGAATATTGTAAATGCACAAACTGTAATTTCTCCGCATTGCAAGGTGCAATTCTGAAATTTTTTGCTTTTTCCTGCTCCTCTTAGCATGATAAAGAAGATTCAAAGAGAGTGAGATGCCAGCTCCTTTCATTCAGTCAGTAGCTTCAATCATTTCTGGACGTTTTTCAATGGCAAAAATCAATGAATATTGTAAATGCACAAACAGTAATTTCTCCGCATTGCAAGGTGCAATTCTGAAATTTTTTGCTTTTTCCTGCTCCTCTTAGCATGATAAAGAAGATTCAAAGAGAGTGAGATGCCAGCTCCTTTCATTCAGTCAGTACCTTCAATCATTTCTGGACGTTTTTCAATGGCAAAAATCAATGAATATTGTAAATGCACAAACAGTAATTTCTCCGCATTGCAAGGTGCAATTCTGAAATTTTTTGCTTTTTCCCGCTCCTCTTAGCATGATAAAGAAGATTCAAAGAGAGTGAGGTGCCAGCTCCTTTCATTCAGTCAGTAGCTTCAAACATTTCTGGTATATGAATTACATGTTTTTCAATGGCAAAAATCAATGAATATTGTAAATGCACAAACAGTAATTTCTCCGCATTGCAAGGTGCAATTCTGAAATTTTTTGCTTTTTCCTGCTCCTCTTAGCATGATAAAGAAGATTCAAAGAGAGTGAGATGCCAGCTCCTTTCATTCAGTCACTAGCTTCAATCATTTCTGGACGTTTTTCAATGGCAAAAATCAATGAATATTGTAAATGCACAAACAGTAATTTCTCCGCATTGCAAGGTGCAATTCTGAAATTTTTTGCTTTTTCCTGCTCCTCTTAGCATGATAAAGAAGATTCAAAGAGAGTGAGATGCCAGCTCCTTTCATTCAGTCAGTAGCTTCAATCATTTCTGGACGTTTTTCAATGGCAAAAATCAATGAATATTGTAAATGCACAAAAAGTAATTTCTCCGCATTGCAAGGTGCAATTCTGAAATTTTTTGCTTTTTCCTGCTCCTCTTAGCATGATAAAGAAGATTCAAAGAGAGTGAGATGCCAGCTCCTTTCATTCAGTCAGTAGCTTCAAACATTTCTGGTATATGAATAACATGATGTTTTTCAATGGCAAAAATCAATGAATATTGTAAATGCACAAACAGTAATTTCTCCGCATTGCAAGGTGCAAGTCTGAAATTTTTTGCTTTTTCCTGCTCCTCTTAGCATGATAAAAAAGATTCAAAGAGAGTGAGATGGCAGCTACTTTCATTCAGTCAGTAGCTTCAATCATTTCTGGACGTTTTTCAATGGTAAAAATCAATGAATATTGTAAATGCACAAACAGTAATTTCTCCACATTGCAAGGTGCAATTCTGAAATTTTTTGCTTTTTCCTGCTCCTCTTAGCATGATAAAGAAGATTCAAAGAGAGTGAGATGCCAGCTCCTTTCATTCAGTCAGTAGCTTCAAACATTTCTGGTATATGAATAACATGATGTTTTTCAATGGCAAAAATCAATGAATATTGTAAATGCACAAACAGTAATTTCTCCGCATTGCAAGGTGCAATTCTGAAATTTCTTGCTTTTTCCTGCTCCTCTTAGCATGATAAAGAAGATTCAAAGAGAGTGAGATGCCAGCTCCTTTCATTCAGTCAGTAGCTTCAAACATTTCTGGTATATGAATAACATGATGTTTTTCAATGGCAAAAATCAATGAATATTGTAAATGCACAAACAGTAATTTCTCCGCATTGCAAGGTGCAATTCTGAAATTTTTTGCTTTTTCCTGCTCCTCTTAGCATGATTCAAAGAGAGTGAGATGCCAGCTCCTTTCATTCAGTCAGTAGCTTCCATCATTTCTGGACATTTTTCAATGGCAAAAATCAATGAATATTGTAAATGCACAAACAGTAATTTCTCCGCATTGCAAGGTGCAATTCTGAAATTTTTTGCTTTTTCCTGCTCCTCTTAGCATGATAAAGAAGATTCAAAGAGAGTGAGATGTCAGCTCCTTTCATTCAGTCAGTAGCTTCAAACATTTCTGGTATATGAATAACATGATGTTTTTCAATGGCAAAAATCAATGAATATTGTAAATGCACAAACAGTAATTTCTCCGCATTGCAAGGTGCAATTCTGAAATTTTTTGCTTTTTCCTGCTCCTCTTAGCATGATAAAGAAGATTCAAAGAGAGTGAGATGCCAGCTCCTTTCATTCAGTCAGTAGCTTCAAACATTTCTGGTATATGAATAACATGATGTTTTTCAATGGCAAAAATCAATGAATATTGTAAATGCACAAATAGTAATTTCTCCGCATTGCAAGGTGCAAGTCTGAAATTTTTTGCTTTTTCCTGCTCCTCTTAGCATGATAAAGAAGATTCAAAGAGAGTGAGATGCCAGCTACTTTCATTCAGTCAGTAGCTTCAATCATTTCTGGACGTTTTTCAATGGTAAAAATCAATGAATATTGTAAATGCACAAACAGTAATTTCTCCACATTGCAAGGTGCAATTCTGAAATTTTTTGCTTTTTCCTGCTCCTCTTAGCATGATAAAGAAGATTCAAAGAGATTGAGATGCCAGCTCCTTTCATTCAGTCAGTAGCTTCAAACATTTCTTGTATATGAATAACATGATGTTTTTCAATGGCAAAAATCAATGAATATTGTAAATGCACAAACAGTAATTTCTCCGCATTGCAAGGTGCAATTCTGAAATTTTTTGCTTTTTCCTGCTCCTCTTAGCATGATAAAGAAGATTCAAAGAGAGTGAGATGCCAGCTCCTTTCATTCAGTCAGTAGCTTCAAACATTTCTGGTATATGAATAACATGATGTTTTTCAATGGCAAAAATCAATGAATATTGTAAATGCACAAACAGTAATTTCTCCGCATTGCAAGGTGCAAGTCTGAAATTTTTTGCTTTTTCCTGCTCCTCTTAGCATGATAAAGAAAATTCAAAGAGAGTGAGATGCCAGCTACTTTCATTCAGTCAGTAGCTTCAATCATTTCTGGATGTTTTTCAATGGTAAAAATCAATGAATATTGTAAATGCACAAACAGTAATTTCTCCACATTGCAAGGTGCAATTCTGAAATTTTTTGCTTTTTCCTGCTCCTCTTAGCATGATAAAGAAGATTCAAAGATAGTGAGATGCCAGCTCCTTTCATTCAGTCAGTAGCTTCAAACATTTCTGGTATATAAATAACATGATGTTTTTCAATGGCAAAAATCAATGAATATTGTAAATGCACAAACAGTAATTTCTCCGCATTGCAAGGTGCAATTCTGAAATTTTTTGCTTTTTCCTGTTCCTCTTAGCATGATAAAGAAGATTCAAAGAGAGTGAGATGCCAGCTCCTTTCATTCAGTCAGTAGCTTCAATCATTTCTGGACGTTTCTCAATGGCAAAAATCAATGAATATTGTAAATGCACAAACTGTAATTTCTCCGCATTGCAAGGTGCAATTCTGAAATTTTTTGCTTTTTCCTGCTCCTCTTAGCATGATAAAGAAGATTCAAAGAGAGTGAGATGCCAGCTCCTTTCATTCAGTCAGTAGCTTCAATCATTTCTGGACGTTTTTCAATGGCAAAAATCAATGAATATTGTAAATGCACAAACAGTAATTTCTCCGCATTGCAAGGTGCAATTCTGAAATTTTTTGCTTTTTCCTGCTCCTCTTAGCATGATAAAGAACATTCAAAGAGAGTGAGATGCCAGCTCCTTTCATTCAGTCAGTACCTTCAATCATTTCTGGACGTTTTTCAATGGCAAAAATCAATGAATATTGTAAATGCACAAACAGTAATTTCTCCGCATTGCAAGGTGCAATTCTGAAATTTTTTGCTTTTTCCCGCTCCTCTTAGCATGATAAAGAAGATTCAAAGAGAGTGAGGTGCCAGCTCCTTTCATTCAGTCAGTAGCTTCAAACATTTCTGGTATATGAATTACATGTTTTTCAATGGCAAAAATCAATGAATATTGTAAATGCACAAAAAGTAATTTCTCCGCATTGCAAGGTGCAATTCTGAAATTTTTTGCTTTTTCCTGCTCCTCTTAGCATGATAAAGAAGATTCAAAGAGAGTGAGATGCCAGCTCCTTTCATTCAGTCAGTAGCTTCAAACATTTCTGGTATATGAATAACATGATGTTTTTCAATGGCAAAAATCAATGAATATTGTAAATGCACAAACAGTAATTTCTCCGCATTGCAAGGTGCAAGTCTGAAATTTTTTGCTTTTTCCTGCTCCTCTTAGCATGATAAAAAAGATTCAAAGAGAGTGAGATGGCAGCTACTTTCATTCAGTCAGTAGCTTCAATCATTTCTGGACGTTTTTCAATGGTAAAAATCAATGAATATTGTAAATGCACAAACAGTAATTTCTCCACATTGCAAGGTGCAATTCTGAAATTTTTTGCTTTTTCCTGCTCCTCTTAGCATGATAAAGAAGATTCAAAGAGAGTGAGATGCCAGCTCCTTTCATTCAGTCAGTAGCTTCAAACATTTCTGGTATATGAATAACATGATGTTTTTCAATGGCAAAAATCAATGAATATTGTAAATGCACAAACAGTAATTTCTCCGCATTGCAAGGTGCAATTCTGAAATTTCTTGCTTTTTCCTGCTCCTCTTAGCATGATAAAGAAGATTCAAAGAGAGTGAGATGCCAGCTCCTTTCATTCAGTCAGTAGCTTCAATCATTTCTGGTATATGAATAACATGATGTTTTTCAATGGCAAAAATCAATGAATATTGTAAATGCACAAACAGTAATTTCTCCGCATTGCAAGGTGCAATTCTGAAATTTTTTGCTTTTTCCTGCTCCTCTTAGCATGATAAAGAAGATTCAAAGAGAGTGAGATGCCAGCTCCTTTCATTCAGTCAGTAGCTTCAATCATTTCTGGACTTTTTTCAACGGCAAAAATCAATGAATATTGTAAATGCACAAACAGTAATTTCTCCGCATTGCAAGGTGCAATTCTGAAATTTTTTGCTTTTTCCTGCTCCTCTTAGCATGATAAAGAAGATTCAAAGAGAGTGAGATGCCAGCTCCTTTCATTCAGTCAGTAGCTTCAATCATTTCTGGACGTTTTTCAATGGCAAAAATCAATGTATATTGTAAATGCACAAACAGTAATTTCTCCGCATTGCAAGGTGCAATTCTGAAATTTTTTGCTTTTTCCTGCTCCTCTTAGCATGATAAAGAAGATTCAAAGAGAGTGAGATGCCAGCTCCTTTCATTCAGTCAGTAGCTTCAATCATTTCTGGACGTTTTTCAATGGCAAAAATCAATGAATATTGTAAATGCACAAACAGTAATTTCTCCGCATTGCAAGGTGCAATTCTGAAATTTTTTGCTTTTTCCTGCTCCTCTTAGCATGATAAAGAAGATTCAAAGAGAGTGAGATGCCAGCTCCTTTCATTCAGTCAGTAGCTTCAAACATTTCTGGTATATGAATAACATGATGTTTTTCAATGGCAAAAATCAATGAATATTGTAAATGCACAAACAGTAATTTCTCCGCATTGCAAGGTGCAATTCTGAAATTTTTTGCCTTTTCCTGCTATTCTTAGCATGATAAAGAAGATTCAAAGAGAGTGAGATGCCAGCTCCTTTCATTCAGTCAGTAGCTTCAATCATTTCTGGACGTTTTTCAATGGCAAAAATCAATGAATATTGTAAATGCACAAACAGTAATTTCTCCGCATTGCAAGGTGCAATTCTGAAATTTTTTGCTTTTTCCTGCTCCTCTTAGCATGATAAAGAAGATTCAAAGAGAGTGAGATTCCAGCTCCTTTCATTCAGTCAGTAGCTTCAAACATTTCTGGTATATGAATAACATGATGTTTTTCAATGGCAAAAATCAATGAATATTGTAAATGCACAAACAGTAATTTCTCCGCATTGCAAGGTGCAATTCTGAAATTTTTTGCTTTTTCCTGCTCCTCTTAGCATGATAAAGAAGATTCAAAGAGAGTGAGATGCCAGCTCCTTTCATTCAGTCAGTAGCTTCAATCATTTCTGGTATATGAATAACATGATGTTTTTCAATGGCAAAAATCAATGAATATTGTAAATGCACAAACAGTAATTTCTCCGCATTGCAAGGTGCAATTCTGAAATTTTTTGCTTTTTCCTGCTCCTCTTAGCATGATAAAGAAGATTCAAAGAGAGTGAGATGCCAGCTCCTTTCATTCAGTCAGTAGCTTCAAACATTTCTGGTATATGAATAACATGATGTTTTTCAATGGCAAAAATCAATGAATTTTGTAAATGCACAAACAGCAATTTCTCCGCATTGCAAGGTGCAATTCTGAAATTTTTTGCTTTTTCCTGCTCCTCTTAGCATGATAAAGAAGATTCAAAGAGAGTGAGATGCCAGCTCCTTTCATTCAGTCAGTAGCTTCAAACATTTCTGGTATATGAATAACATGATGTTTTTCAATGGCAAAAATCAATGAATTTTGTAAATGCACAAACAGCAATTTCTCCGCATTGCAAGGTGCAATTCTGAAATTTTTTGCTTTTTCCTGCTCTTCTTAGCATGATAAAGAAGATTCAAAGAGAGTGAGATGCCAGCTCCTTTCATTCAGTCAGTAGCTTCAATCATTTCTGGACGTTTTTCAATGGCAAAAATCAATGAATATTGTAAATGCACAAACAGTAATTTCTCCGCATTGCGAGGTGCAATTCTGAATTTTTTTGCTTTTTCCTGCTCCTCTTAGCATGATAAAGAAGATTCAAAGAGAGTGAGATGCCAGCTCCTTTCATTCAGTCAGTAGCTTCAATCATTTCTGGTATGTGAATAACATGATGTTTTTCAATGGCAAAAATCAATGAATATTGTAAATGCACAAACAGTAATTTCTCCGCATTGCAAGGTGCAATTCTGAAATGTTTTGCTTTTTCCTGCTCCTCTTAGCATGATAAAGAAGATTCAAAGAGAGTGAGATGCCAGCTCCTTTCATTCAGTCAGTAGCTTCAATCATTTCTGGTATATGAATAACATGATGTTTTTCAATGGCAAAAATCAATGAATATTGTAAATGCACAAACAGTAATTTATTCGCATTGCAAGGTGCAATTCTGAAATTTTTTGGTTTTTCCTGCTCCTCTTAGCATGATAAAGAAGATTCAAAGAGAGTGAGATGCCAGCTCCTTTCATTCAGTCAGTAGCTTCAAACATTTCTGGTATATGAATAACATGATGTTTTTCAATGGCAAAAATCAATGAATATTGTAAATGCACAAACAGTAATTTCTCCGCATTGCAAGGTGCAATTCTGAAATTTTTTGCCTTTTCCTGCTATTCTTAGCATGATAAAGAAGATTCAAAGAGAGTGAGATGCCAGCTCCTTTCATTCAGTCAGTAGCTTCAATCATTTCTGGACGTTTTTCAATGGCAAAAATCAATGAATATTGTAAATGCACAAACAGTAATTTCTCCGCATTGCAAGGTGCAATTCTGAAATTTTTTGCTTTTTCCTGCTCCTCTTAGCATGATAAAGAAGATTCAAAGAGAGTGAGATTCCAGCTCCTTTCATTCAGTCAGTAGCTTCAAACATTTCTGGTATATGAATAACATGATGTTTTTCAATGGCAAAAATCAATGAATATTGTAAATGCACAAACAGTAATTTCTCCGCATTGCAAGGTGCAATTCTGAAATTTTTTGCTTTTTCCTGCTCCTCTTAGCATGATAAAGAAGATTCAAAGAGAGTGAGATGCCAGCTCCTTTCATTCAGTCAGTAGCTTCAATCATTTCTGGTATATGAATAACATGATGTTTTTCAATGGCAAAAATCAATGAATATTGTAAATGCACAAACAGTAATTTCTCCGCATTGCAAGGTGCAATTCTGAAATTTTTTGCTTTTTCCTGCTCCTCTTAGCATGATAAAGAAGATTCAAAGAGAGTGAGATGCCAGCTCCTTTCATTCAGTCAGTAGCTTCAATCATTTCTGGACTTTTTTCAACGGCAAAAATCAATGAATATTGTAAATGCACAAACAGTAATTTCTCCGCATTGCAAGGTGCAATTCTGAAATTTTTTGCTTTTTCCTGCTCCTCTTAGCATGATAAAGAAGATTCAAAGAGAGTGAGATGCCAGCTCCTTTCATTCAGTCAGTAGCTTCAATCATTTCTGGACGTTTTTCAATGGCAAAAATCAATGTATATTGTAAATGCACAAACAGTAATTTCTCCGCATTGCAAGGTGCAATTCTGAAATTTTTTGCTTTTTCCTGCTCCTCTTAGCATGATAAAGAAGATTCAAAGAGAGTGAGATGCCAGCTCCTTTCATTCAGTCAGTAGCTTCAATCATTTCTGGACGTTTTTCAATGGCAAAAATCAATGAATATTGTAAATGCACAAACAGTAATTTATTCGCATTGCAAGGTGCAATTCTGAAATTTTTTGGTTTTTCCTGCTCCTCTTAGCATGATAAAGAAGATTCAAAGAGAGTGAGATGCCAGCTCCTTTCATTCAGTCAGTAGCTTCAAACATTTCTGGTATATGAATAACATGATGTTTTTCAATGGCAAAAATCAATGAATATTGTAAATGCACAAACAGTAATTTCTCCGCATTGCAAGGTGCAATTCTGAAATTTTTTGCCTTTTCCTGCTATTCTTAGCATGATAAAGAAGATTCAAAGAGAGTGAGATGCCAGCTCCTTTCATTCAGTCAGTAGCTTCAATCATTTCTGGACGTTTTTCAATGGCAAAAATCAATGAATATTGTAAATGCACAAACAGTAATTTCTCCGCATTGCAAGGTGCAATTCTGAAATTTTTTGCTTTTTCCTGCTCCTCTTAGCATGATAAAGAAGATTCAAAGAGAGTGAGATTCCAGCTCCTTTCATTCAGTCAGTAGCTTCAAACATTTCTGGTATATGAATAACATGATGTTTTTCAATGGCAAAAATCAATGAATATTGTAAATGCACAAACAGTAATTTCTCCGCATTGCAAGGTGCAATTCTGAAATTTTTTGCTTTTTCCTGCTCCTCTTAGCATGATAAAGAAGATTCAAAGAGAGTGAGATGCCAGCTCCTTTCATTCAGTCAGTAGCTTCAATCATTTCTGGTATATGAATAACATGATGTTTTTCAATGGCAAAAATCAATGAATATTGTAAATGCACAAACAGTAATTTCTCCGCATTGCAAGGTGCAATTCTGAAATTTTTTGCTTTTTCCTGCTCCTCTTAGCATGATAAAGAAGATTCAAAGAGAGTGAGATGCCAGCTCCTTTCATTCAGTCGGTAGGTTCAATCATTTCTGGACGTTTTTCAATGGCAAAAATCAATGAATATTGTAAATGCACAAACAGTAATTTCTCCGCATTGCAAGGTGCAATTCTGAAATTTTTTGCTTTTTCCTGCTCCTCTTAGCATGATAAAGAAGATTCAAAGAGAGTGAGATGCCAGCTCCTTTCATTCAGTCAGTAGCTTCAATCATTTCTGGACGTTTTTCAATGGCAAAAATCAATGAATATTGTAAATGCACAAACAGTAATTTCTCCGCATTGCAAGGTGCAATTCTGAAATTTTTTGCTTTTTCCTGCTCCTCTTAGCATGATAAAGAAGATTCAAAGAGAGTGAGATGCCAGCTCCTTTCATTCAGTCAGTAGCTTCAAACATTTCTGGTATATGAATAACATGATGTTTTTCAATGGCAAAAATCAATGAATTTTGTAAATGCACAAACAGCAATTTCTCCGCATTGCAAGGTGCAATTCTGAAATTTTTTGCTTTTTCCTGCTCCTCTTAGCATGATAAAGAAGATTCAAAGAGAGTGAGATGCCAGCTCCTTTCATTCAGTCAGTAGCTTCAAACATTTCTGGTATATGAATAACATGATGTTTTTCAATGGCAAAAATCAATGAATTTTGTAAATGCACAAACAGCAATTTCTCCGCATTGCAAGGTGCAATTCTGAAATTTTTTGCTTTTTCCTGCTCTTCTTAGCATGATAAAGAAGATTCAAAGAGAGTGAGATGCCAGCTCCTTTCATTCAGTCAGTAGCTTCAATCATTTCTGGACGTTTTTCAATGGCAAAAATCAATGAATATTGTAAATGCACAAACAGTAATTTCTCCGCATTGCGAGGTGCAATTCTGAATTTTTTTGCTTTTTCCTGCTCCTCTTAGCATGATAAAGAAGATTCAAAGAGAGTGAGATGCCAGCTCCTTTCATTCAGTCAGTAGCTTCAATCATTTCTGGTATGTGAATAACATGATGTTTTTCAATGGCAAAAATCAATGAATATTGTAAATGCACAAACAGTAATTTCTCCGCATTGCAAGGTGCAATTCTGAAATGTTTTGCTTTTTCCTGCTCCTCTTAGCATGATAAAGAAGATTCAAAGAGAGTGAGATGCCAGCTCCTTTCATTCAGTCAGTAGCTTCAATCATTTCTGGTATATGAATAACATGATGTTTTTCAATGGCAAAAATCAATGAATATTGTAAATGCACAAACAGTAATTTATTCGCATTGCAAGGTGCAATTCTGAAATTTTTTGGTTTTTCCTGCTCCTCTTAGCATGATAAAGAAGATTCAAAGAGAGTGAGATGCCAGCTCCTTTCATTCAGTCAGTAGCTTCAAACATTTCTGGTATATGAATAACATGATGTTTTTCAATGGCAAAAATCAATGAATATTGTAAATGCACAAACAGTAATTTCTCCGCATTGCAAGGTGCAATTCTGAAATTTTTTGCCTTTTCCTGCTATTCTTAGCATGATAAAGAAGATTCAAAGAGAGTGAGATGCCAGCTCCTTTCATTCAGTCAGTAGCTTCAATCATTTCTGGACGTTTTTCAATGGCAAAAATCAATGAATATTGTAAATGCACAAACAGTAATTTCTCCGCATTGCAAGGTGCAATTCTGAAATTTTTTGCTTTTTCCTGCTCCTCTTAGCATGATAAAGAAGATTCAAAGAGAGTGAGATTCCAGCTCCTTTCATTCAGTCAGTAGCTTCAAACATTTCTGGTATATGAATAACATGATGTTTTTCAATGGCAAAAATCAATGAATATTGTAAATGCACAAACAGTAATTTCTCCGCATTGCAAGGTGCAATTCTGAAATTTTTTGCTTTTTCCTGCTCCTCTTAGCATGATAAAGAAGATTCAAAGAGAGTGAGATGCCAGCTCCTTTCATTCAGTCAGTAGCTTCAATCATTTCTGGTATATGAATAACATGATGTTTTTCAATGGCAAAAATCAATGAATATTGTAAATGCACAAACAGTAATTTATTCGCATTGCAAGGTGCAATTCTGAAATTTTTTGGTTTTTCCTGCTCCTCTTAGCATGATAAAGAAGATTCAAAGAGAGTGAGATGCCAGCTCCTTTCATTCAGTCAGTAGCTTCAAACATTTCTGGTATATGAATAACATGATGTTTTTCAATGGCAAAAATCAATGAATATTGTAAATGCACAAACAGTAATTTCTCCGCATTGCAAGGTGCAATTCTGAAATTTTTTGCCTTTTCCTGCTATTCTTAGCATGATAAAGAAGATTCAAAGAGAGTGAGATGCCAGCTCCTTTCATTCAGTCAGTAGCTTCAATCATTTCTGGACGTTTTTCAATGGCAAAAATCAATGAATATTGTAAATGCACAAACAGTAATTTCTCCGCATTGCAAGGTGCAATTCTGAAATTTTTTGCTTTTTCCTGCTCCTCTTAGCATGATAAAGAAGATTCAAAGAGAGTGAGATTCCAGCTCCTTTCATTCAGTCAGTAGCTTCAAACATTTCTGGTATATGAATAACATGATGTTTTTCAATGGCAAAAATCAATGAATATTGTAAATGCACAAACAGTAATTTCTCCGCATTGCAAGGTGCAATTCTGAAATTTTTTGCTTTTTCCTGCTCCTCTTAGCATGATAAAGAAGATTCAAAGAGAGTGAGATGCCAGCTCCTTTCATTCAGTCAGTAGCTTCAATCATTTCTGGTATATGAATAACATGATGTTTTTCAATGGCAAAAATCAATGAATATTGTAAATGCACAAACAGTAATTTCTCCGCATTGCAAGGTGCAATTCTGAAATTTTTTGCTTTTTCCTGCTCCTCTTAGCATGATAAAGAAGATTCAAAGAGAGTGAGATGCCAGCTCCTTTCATTCAGTCGGTAGGTTCAATCATTTCTGGACGTTTTTCAATGGCAAAAATCAATGAATATTGTAAATGCACAAACAGTAATTTCTCCGCATTGCAAGGAGCAATTCTGAAATTTTTTGCTTTTTCCTGCTCCTCTTAGCATGATAAAGAAGATTCAAAGAGAGTGAGATGCCAGCTCCTTTCATTCAGTCAGTAGCTTCAATCATTTCTGGACGTTTTTCAATGGCAAAAATCAATGAATATTGTAAATGCACAAACAGTAATTTCTCCGCATTGCAAGGTGCAATTCTGAAATTTTTTGCTTTTTCCTGCTCCTCTTAGCATGATAAAGAAGATTCAAAGAGAGTGAGATGCCAGCTCCTTTCATTCAGTCAGTAGCTTCAAACATTTCTGGTATATGAATAACATGATGTTTTTCAATGGCAAAAATCAATGAATTTTGTAAATGCACAAACAGCAATTTCTCCGCATTGCAAGGTGCAATTCTGAAATTTTTTGCTTTTTCCTGCTCCTCTTAGCATGATAAAGAAGATTCAAAGAGAGTGAGATGCCAGCTCCTTTCATTCAGTCAGTAGCTTCAAACATTTCTGGTATATGAATAACATGATGTTTTTCAATGGCAAAAATCAATGAATTTTTCTAAATGCACAAACAGCAATTTCTCCGCATTGCAAGGTGCAATTCTGAAATTTTTTGCTTTTTCCTGCTCTTCTTAGCATGATAAAGAAGATTCAAAGAGAGTGAGATGCCAGCTCCTTTCATTCAGTCAGTAGCTTCAATCATTTCTGGACGTTTTTCAATGGCAAAAATCAATGAATATTGTAAATGCACAAACAGTAATTTCTCCGCATTGCGAGGTGCAATTCTGAATTTTTTTGCTTTTTCCTGCTCCTCTTAGCATGATAAAGAAGATTCAAAGAGAGTGAGATGCCAGCTCCTTTCATTCAGTCAGTAGCTTCAATCATTTCTGGTATGTGAATAACATGATGTTTTTCAATGGCAAAAATCAATGAATATTGTAAATGCACAAACAGTAATTTCTCCGCATTGCAAGGTGCAATTCTGAAATGTTTTGCTTTTTCCTGCTCCTCTTAGCATGATAAAGAAGATTCAAAGAGAGTGAGATGCCAGCTCCTTTCATTCAGTCAGTAGCTTCAATCATTTCTGGTATATGAATAACATGATGTTTTTCAATGGCAAAAATCAATGAATATTGTAAATGCACAAACAGTAATTTATTCGCATTGCAAGGTGCAATTCTGAAATTTTTTGGTTTTTCCTGCTCCTCTTAGCATGATAAAGAAGATTCAAAGAGAGTGAGATGCCAGCTCCTTTCATTCAGTCAGTAGCTTCAAACATTTCTGGTATATGAATAACATGATGTTTTTCAATGGCAAAAATCAATGAATATTGTAAATGCACAAACAGTAATTTCTCCGCATTGCAAGGTGCAATTCTGAAATTTTTTGCCTTTTCCTGCTATTCTTAGCATGATAAAGAAGATTCAAAGAGAGTGAGATGCCAGCTCCTTTCATTCAGTCAGTAGCTTCAATCATTTCTGGACGTTTTTCAATGGCAAAAATCAATGAATATTGTAAATGCACAAACAGTAATTTCTCCGCATTGCAAGGTGCAATTCTGAAATTTTTTGCTTTTTCCTGCTCCTCTTAGCATGATAAAGAAGATTCAAAGAGAGTGAGATTCCAGCTCCTTTCATTCAGTCAGTAGCTTCAAACATTTCTGGTATATGAATAACATGATGTTTTTCAATGGCAAAAATCAATGAATATTGTAAATGCACAAACAGTAATTTCTCCGCATTGCAAGGTGCAATTCTGAAATTTTTTGCTTTTTCCTGCTCCTCTTAGCATGATAAAGAAGATTCAAAGAGAGTGAGATGCCAGCTCCTTTCATTCAGTCAGTAGCTTCAATCATTTCTGGTATATGAATAACATGATGTTTTTCAATGGCAAAAATCAATGAATATTGTAAATGCACAAACAGTAATTTCTCCGCATTGCAAGGTGCAATTCTGAAATTTTTTGCTTTTTCCTGCTCCTCTTAGCATGATAAAGAAGATTCAAAGAGAGTGAGATGCCAGCTCCTTTCATTCAGTCGGTAGGTTCAATCATTTCTGGACGTTTTTCAATGGCAAAAATCAATGAATATTGTAAATGCACAAACAGTAATTTCTCCGCATTGCAAGGTGCAATTCTGAAATTTTTTGCTTTTTCCTGCTCCTCTTAGCATGATAAAGAAGATTCAAAGAGAGTGAGATGCCAGCTCCTTTCATTCAGTCAGTAGCTTCAATCATTTCTGGACGTTTTTCAATGGCAAAAATCAATGAATATTGTAAATGCACAAACAGTAATTTCTCCGCATTGCAAGGTGCAATTCTGAAATTTTTTGCTTTTTCCTGCTCCTCTTAGCATGATAAAGAAGATTCAAAGAGAGTGAGATGCCAGCTCCTTTCATTCAGTCAGTAGCTTCAAACATTTCTGGTATATGAATAACATGATGTTTTTCAATGACAAAAATCAATGAATTTTGTAAATGCACAAACAGCAATTTCTCCGCATTGCAAGGTGCAATTCTGAAATTTTTTGCTTTTTCCTGCTCCTCTTAGCATGATAAAGAAGATTCAAAGAGAGTGAGATGCCAGCTCCTTTCATTCAGTCAGTAGCTTCAATCATTTCTGGACGTTTTTCAATGGCAAAAATCAATGAATATTGTAAATGCACAAACAGTAATTTCTCCGCATTGCGAGGTGCAATTCTGAAATTTTTTGCTTTTTCCTGCTCCTCTTAGCATGATAAAGAAGATTCAAAGAGAGTGAGATGCCAGCTCCTTTCATTCAGTCAGTAGCTTCAATCATTTCTGGTATATGAATAACATGATGTTTTTCAATGGCAAAAATCAATGAATATTGTAAATGCACAAACAGTAATTTCTCCGCATTGCAAGGTGCAATTCTGAAATTTTTTGCTTTTTCCTGCTCCTCTTAGCATGATAAAGAAGATTCAAAGAGAGTGAGATGCCAGCTCCTTTCATTCAGTCAGTAGCTTCAATCATTTCTGGTATATGAATAACATGATGTTTTTCAATGGCAAAAATCAATGAATATTGTAAATGCAAAAACAGTAATTTATTCGCATTGCAAGGTGCAATTCTGAAATTTTTTGCTTTTTCCTGCTCCTTTTAGCATGATAAAGAAGATTCAAAGAGAGTGAGATGCCAGCTCCTTTCATTCAGTCAGTAGCTTCAAACATTTCTGGTATATGAATAACATGATGTTTTTCAATGGCAAAAATCAATGAATATTGTAAATGCACAAACAGTAATTTCTCCGCATTGCAAGGTGCAATTCTGAAATTTTTTGCCTTTTCCTGCTCCTCTTAGCATGATAAAGAAGATTCAAAGAGAGTGAGATGCCAGCTCCTTTCATTGAGTCAGTAGCTTCAATCATTTCTGGACGTTTTTCAATGGCAAAAATCAATGAATATTGTAAATGCACAAACAGTAATTTCTCCGCATTGCAAGGTGCAATTCTGAAATTTTTTGCTTTTTCCTGCTCCTCTTAGCATGATAAAGAAGATTCAAAGAGAGTGAGATGCCAGCTCCTTTCATTCAGTCAGTAGCTTCAAACATTTCTGGTATATGAATAACATGATGTTTTTCAATGGCAAAAATCAATGAATATTGTAAATGCACAAACAGTAATTTCTCCGCATTGCAAGGTGCAATTCTGAAATTTTTTGCTTTTTCCTGCTCCTCTTAGCATGATAAAGAAGATTCAAAGAGAGTGAGATGCCAGCTCCTTTCATTCAGTCAGTAGCTTCAATCATTTCTGGACGTTTTTCAATGGCAAAAATCAATGAATATTGTAAATGCACAAACAGTAATTTCTCCGCATTGCAAGGTGCAATTCTGAAATTTTTTGCTTTTTCCTGCTCCTCTTAGCATGATAAAGAAGATTCAAAGAGAGTGAGATGCCAGCTCCTTTCATTCAGTCAGTAGCTTCAATCATTTCTGGTATATGAATAACATGATGTTTTTCAATGGCAAAAATCAATGAATATTGTAAATGCACAAACAGTAATTTCTCCGCATTGCAAGGTGCAATTCTGAAATTTTTTGCTTTTTCCTGCTCCTCTTAGCATGATAAAGAAGATTCAAAGAGAGTGAGATGCTAGCTCCTTTCATTCAGTCAGTAGCTTCAATCATTTCTGGACGTTTTTCAATGGCAAAAATCAATGAATATTGTAAATGCACAAACAGTAATTTCTCCGCATTGCAAGGTGCAATTCTGAAATTTTTTGCTTTTTCCTGCTCCTTTTAGCATGATAAAGAAGATTCAAAGAGAGTGACATGCCAGCTCCTTTCATTCAGTCAGTAGCTTCAAACATTTCTGGTATATGAATAACATGATGTTTTTCAATGGCAAAAATCAATGAATATTGTAAATGCACAAACAGTAATTTCTCCGCATTGCAAGGAGCAATTCTGAAATTTTTTGCATTTTCCTGCTCCTCTTAGCATGATAAAGAAGATTCAAATAGAGTGAGATGCCAGCTCCTTTCATTCAGTCAGTAGCTTCAATCATTTCTGGACGTTTTTCAATGGCAAAAATCAATGAATATTGTAAATGCACAAACAGTAATTTCTCCGCATTGCAAGGTGCAATTCTGAAATTTTTTGCTTTTTCCTGCTCCTCTTAGCATGATAAAGAAGATTCAAAGAGAGTGAGATGCCAGCTCCTTTCATTCAGTCAGTAGCTTCAAACATTTCTGGACGTTTTTCAATGGCAAAAATCAATGAATATTGTAAATGCACAAACAGTAATTTCTCCGCATTGCAAGGTGCAATTCTGAAATTTTTTGCTTTTTCCTGCTCCTCTTAGCATGATAAAGAAGATTCAAAGAGAGTGAGATGCCAGCTCCTTTCATTCAGTCAGTAGCTTCAATCATTTCTGGTATATGAATAACATGATGTTTAACAATGGCAAAAATCAATGAATATTGTAAATGCACAAACAGTAATTTCTCCGCATTGCAAGGTGCAATTCTGAAATTTTTTGCTTTTTCCTGCTCCTCTTAGCATGATAAAGAAGATTCAAAGAGAGTGAGATGCCAGCTCCTTTCATTCAGTCAGTAGCTTCAATCATTTCTGGATGTTTTTCAATGGCAAAAATCAATGAATATTGTAAATGCACAAACAGTAATTTCTCCGCATTGCAAGGTGCAATTCTGAAATTTTTTGCTTTTTCCTGCTCCTCTTAGCATGATAAAGAAGATTCAAAGAGAGTGAGATGCCAGCTCCTTTCATTCAGTCAGTAGCTTCAATCATTTCTGGACGTTTTTCAACGGCAAAAATCAATGAATATTGTAAATGCACAAACAGTAATTTCTCCGCATTGCAAGGTGCAATTCTGAAATTTTTTGCTTTTTCCTGCTCCTCTTAGCATGATAAAAAAGATTCAAAGAGAGTGAGATGCCAGCTCCTTTCATTCAGTCAGTAGCTTCAATCATTTCTGGACGTTTTTCAATGGCAAAAATCAATGAATATTGTAAATGCACAAACAGTAATTTCTCCGCATTGCAAGGTGCAATTCTGAAATTTTTTGCTTTTTCCTGCTCCTCTTAGCATGATAAAGAAGATTCAAACAGAGTGAGATGCCAGCTCCTTTCATTCAGTCAGTAGCTTCAATCATTTCTGGACGTTTTTCAATGGCAAAAATCAATGAATATTGTAAATGAACAAACAGTAATTTCTCCGTATTGCAAGGTGCAATTCTGAAATTTTTTGCTTTTTCCTGCTCCTCTTAGCATGATAAAGAAGATTCAAAGAGAGTGAGATGCCAGCTCCTTTCATTCAGTCAGTAGCTTCAATCATTTCTGGACGTTTTTCAATGGCAAAAATCAATGAATATTGTAAATGCACAAGCAGTAATTTCTCCGCATTGCAAGGTGCAATTCTGAAATTTTTTGCTTTTTCCTGCTCCTCTTAGCATGATAAAGAAGATTCAAAGAGACTGAGATGCCAGCTCCTTTCATTCAGTCAGTAGCTTCAATCATTTCTGGACGTTTTTCAATGGCAAAAATCAATGAATATTGTAAATGCACAAACAGTAATTTCTCCGCATTGCAAGGTGCAATTCTGAAATTTTTTACTTTTTCCTGCTCCTCTTAGCATGAAAAAGAAGATTCAAAGAGAGTGAGATGCCAGCTCCTTTCATTCAGTCAGTAGCTTCAATCATTTCTGGTATATGAATAACATGATGTTTTTCAATGGCAAAAATCAATGAATATTGTAAATGCACAAACAGTAATTTCTCCGCATTGCAAGGTGCAATTCTGAAATTTTTTGCTTTTTCCTGCTCCTCTTAGCATGATAAAGAAGATTCAAAGAGAGTGAGATGCCAGCTCCTTTCATTCAGTCAGTAGCTTCAATCATTTCTGGACGTTTTTCAATGGCAAAAATCAATGAATATTGTAAATGCACAAACAGTAATTTCTCCGCATTGCAAGGTGCAATTCTGAAATTTTTTGCTTTTTCCTGCTCCTCTTAGCATGATAAAGAAGATTCAAAGAGAGTGAGATGCCAGCTCCTTTCATTCAGTCAGTAGCTTCAATCATTTCTGGTATATGAATAACATGATGTTTTTCAATGGCAAAAATCAATGAATATTGTAAATGCACAAACAGTAATTTCTCCGCATTGCAAGGTGCAATTCTGAAATTTTTTGCTTTTTCCTGCTCCTCTTAGCATGATAAAGAAGATTCAAAGAGAGTGAGATGCCAGCTCCTTTCATTCAGTCAGTAGCTTCAAACATTTCTGGACGTTTTTCAATGGCAAAAATCAATGAATATTGTAAATGCACAAACAGTAATTTCTCCGCATTGCAAGGTGCAATTCTGAAATTTTTTGCTTTTTCCTGCTCCTCTTAGCATGATAAAGAAGATTCAAAGAGAGTGAGATGCCAGCTCCTTTCATTCAGTCAGTAGCTTCAATCATTTCTGGTATATGAATAACATGATGTTTAACAATGGCAAAAATCAATGAATATTGTAAATGCACAAACAGTAATTTCTCCGCATTGCAAGGTGCAATTCTGAAATTTTTTGCTTTTTCCTGCTCCTCTTAGCATGATAAAGAAGATTCAAAGAGAGTGAGATGCCAGCTCCTTTCATTCAGTCAGTAGCTTCAATCATTTCTGGATGTTTTTCAATGGCAAAAATCAATGAATATTGTAAATGCACAAACAGTAATTTCTCCGCATTGCAAGGTGCAATTCTGAAATTTTTTGCTTTTTCCTGCTCCTCTTAGCATGATAAAGAAGATTCAAAGAGAGTGAGATGCCAGCTCCTTTCATTCAGTCAGTAGCTTCAATCATTTCTGGACGTTTTTCAACGGCAAAAATCAATGAATATTGTAAATGCACAAACAGTAATTTCTCCGCATTGCAAGGTGCAATTCTGAAATTTTTTGCTTTTTCCTGCTCCTCTTAGCATGATAAAGAAGATTCAAAGAGAGTGAGATGCCAGCTCCTTTCATTCAGTCAGTAGCTTCAATCATTTCTGGACGTTTTTCAATGGCAAAAATCAATGAATATTGTAAATGCACAAACAGTAATTTCTCCGCATTGCAAGGTGCAATTCTGAAATTTTTTGCTTTTTCCTGCTCCTCTTAGCATGATAAAGAAGATTCAAAGAGAGTGAGATGCCAGCTCCTTTCATTCAGTCAGTAGCTTCAATCATTTCTGGACGTTTTTCAATGGCAAAAATCAATGAATATTGTAAATGCACAAACTAATTTCTCCGTATTGCAAGGTGCAATTCTGATATTTTTTGCTTTTTCCTGCTCCTCTTAGCATGATAAAGAAGATTCAAAGAGAGTGAGATGCCAGCTCCTTTCATTCAGTCAGTAGCTTCAATCATTTCTGGACGTTTTTCAATGGCAAAAATCAATGAATATTGTAAATGCACAAGCAGTAATTTCTCCGCATTGCAAGGTGCAATTCTGAAATTTTTTGCTTTTTCCTGCTCCTCTTAGCATGATAAAGAAGATTCAAAGAGACTGAGATGCCAGCTCCTTTCATTCAGTCAGTAGCTTCAATCATTTCTGGACGTTTTTCAATGGCAAAAATCAATGAATATTGTAAATGCACAAACAGTAATTTCTCCGCATTGCAAGGTGCAATTCTGAAATTTTTTACTTTTTCCTGCTCCTCTTAGCATGAAAAAGAAGATTCAAAGAGAGTGAGATGCCAGCTCCTTTCATTCAGTCAGTAGCTTCAATCATTTCTGGTATATGAATAACATGATGTTTTTCAATGGCAAAAATCAATGAATATTGTAAATGCACAAACAGTAATTTCTCCGCATTGCAAGGTGCAATTCTGAATTTTTTTGCTTTTTCCTGCTCCTCTTAGCATGATAAAGAAGATTCAAAGAGAGTGAGATGCCAGCTCCTTTCATTCAGTCAGTAGCTTCAATCATTTCTGGACGTTTTTCAATGGCAAAAATCAATGAATATTGTAAATGCACAAACAGTAATTTCTCCGCATTGCAAGGTGCAATTCTGAAATTTTTTGCTTTTTCCTGCTCCTCTTAGCATGATAAAGAAGATTCAAAGAGAGTGAGATGCCAGCTCCTTTCATTCAGTCAGTAGCTTCAATCATTTCTGGTATATGAATAACATGATGTTTTTCAATGGCAAAAATCAATGAATATTGTAAATGCACAAACAGTAATTTCTCCGCATTGCAAGGTGCAATTCTGAAATTTTTTGCTTTTTCCTGCTCCTCTTAGCATGATAAAGAAGATTCAAAGAGAGTGGGATGCCAGCTCCTTTCTTTCAGTCAGTAGCTTCAATCATTTCTGGTATATGAATAACATGATGTTTTTCAATGGCAAAAATCAATGAATATTATAAATGCACAAACAGTAATTTCTCCGCATTGCAAGGTGCAATTCTGAAATTTTTTGCCTTTTCCTGCTCCTCTTAGCATGATAAAGAAGATTCAAAGAGAGTGAGATGCCAGCTCCTTTCATTCAGTCAGTAGCTTCAATCATTTCTGGACGTTTTTCAATGGCAAAAATCAATGAATATTGTAAATGCACAAACAGTAATTTCTCCGCATTGCAAGGTGCAATTCTGAAATTTTTTGCTTTTTCCTGCTCCTCTTAGCATGATAAAGAAGATTCAAAGAGAGTGAGATGCCAGCTCCTTTCATTCAGTCAGTAGCTTCAAACATTTCTGGTATATGAATAACATGATGTTTTTCAATGGCAAAAATCAATGAATATTGTAAATGCACAAACAGTAATTTCTCCGCATTGCAAGGTGCAATTCTGAAATTTTTTGCTTTTTCCTGCTCCTCTTAGCATGATAAAGAAGATTCAAAGAGAGTGAGATGCCAGCTCCTTTCATTCAGTCAGTAGCTTCAATCATTTCTGGACGTTTTTCAATGGCAAAAATCAATGAATATTGTAAATGCACAAACAGTAATTTCTCCGCATTGCAAGGTGCAATTCTGAAATTTTTTGCTTTTTCCTGCTCCTCTTAGCATGATAAAGAAGATTCAAAGAGAGTGAGATGCCAGCTCCTTTCATTCAGTCAGTAGCTTCAATCATTTCTGGACGTTTTTCAATGGCAAAAATCAATGAATATTGTAAATGCACAAACTGCAATTTCTCCGCATTGCAAGGTGCAATTCTGAAATTTTTTGCTTTTTCCTGCTCCTCTTAGCATGATAAAGAAGATTCAAAGAGAGTGAGATGCCAGCTCCTTTCATTCAGTCAGTAGCTTCAATCATTTCTGGTATATGAATAACATGATGTTTTTCAATGGCAAAAATCAATGAATATTGTAAATGCACAAACAGTAGTTTCTCCGCATTGCAAGGTGCAATTCTGAAATTTTTTGCTTTTTCCTGCTCCTCTTAGCATGATAAAGAAGATTCAAAGAGAGTGAGATGCCAGCTCCTTTCATTCAGTCAGTAGCTTCAATCATTTCTGGACGTTTTTCAATGGCAAAAATCATTGAATATTGTAAATGCACAAACAGTAATTTCTCCGCATTGCAAGGTGCAATTCTGAAATTTTTTACTTTTTCCTGCTCCTCTTAGCATGATAAAGAAGATTCAAAGAGAGTGAGATGCCACAGCTCCTTTCATTCAGTCAGTAGCTTCAATCATTTCTGGTATATGAATAACATGATGTTTTTCAATCGCAAAAATCAATGAATATTGTAAATGCACAAACAGTAATTTCTCCGCATTGCAAGGTGCAATTCTGAAATTTTTTACTTTTTCCTGCTCCTCTTAGCATGAAAAAGAAGATTCAAAGAGAGTGAGATGCCAGCTCCTTTCATTCAGTCAGTAGCTTCAATCATTTCTGGTATATGAATAACATGATGTTTTTCAATGGCAAAAATCAATGAATATTGTAAATGCACAAACAGTAATTTCTCCGCATTGCAAGGTGCAATTCTGAATTTTTTTGCTTTTTCCTGCTCCTCTTAGCATGATAAAGAAGATTCAAAGAGAGTGAGATGCCAGCTTCTTTCATTCAGTCAGTAGCTTCAATCATTTCTGGACGTTTTTCAATGGCAAAAATCAATGAATATTGTAAATGCACAAACAGTAATTTCTCCGCATTGCAAGGTGCAATTCTGAAATTTTTTGCTTTTTCCTGCTCCTCTTAGCATGATAAAGAAGATTCAAAGAGAGTGAGATGCCAGCTCCTTTCATTCAGTCAGTAGCTTCAATCATTTCTGGTATATGAATAACATGATGTTTTTCAATGGCAAAAATCAATGAATATTGTAAATGCACAAACAGTAATTTCTCCGCATTGCAAGGTGCAATTCTGAAATTTTTTGCTTTTTCCTGCTCCTCTTAGCATGATAAAGAAGATTCAAAGAGAGTGGGATGCCAGCTCCTTTCTTTCAGTCAGTAGCTTCAATCATTTCTGGTATATGAATAACATGATGTTTTTCAATGGCAAAAATCAATGAATATTATAAATGCACAAACAGTAATTTCTCCGCATTGCAAGGTGCAATTCTGAAATTTTTTGCCTTTTCCTGCTCCTCTTAGCATGATAAAGAAGATTCAAAGAGAGTGAGATGCCAGCTCCTTTCATTCAGTCAGTAGCTTCAATCATTTCTGGACGTTTTTCAATGGCAAAAATCAATGAATATTGTAAATGCACAAACAGTAATTTCTCCGCATTGCAAGGTGCAATTCTGAAATTTTTTGCTTTTTCCTGCTCCTCTTAGCATGATAAAGAAGATTCAAAGAGAGTGAGATGCCAGCTCCTTTCATTCAGTCAGTAGCTTCAAACATTTCTGGTATATGAATAACATGATGTTTTTCAATGGCAAAAATCAATGAATATTGTAAATGCACAAACAGTAATTTCTCCGCATTGCAAGGTGCAATTCTGAAATTTTTTGCTTTTTCCTGCTCCTCTTAGCATGATAAAGAAGATTCAAAGAGAGTGAGATGCCAGCTCCTTTCATTCAGTCAGTAGCTTCAATCATTTCTGGACGTTTTTCAATGGCAAAAATCAATGAATATTGTAAATGCACAAACAGTAATTTCTCCGCATTGCAAGGTGCAATTCTGAAATTTTTTGCTTTTTCCTGCTCCTCTTAGCATGATAAAGAAGATTCAAAGAGAGTGAGATGCCAGCTCCTTTCATTCAGTCAGTAGCTTCAATCATTTCTGGACGTTTTTCAATGGCAAAAATCAATGAATATTGTAAATGCACAAACTGCAATTTCTCCGCATTGCAAGGTGCAATTCTGAAATTTTTTGCTTTTTCCTGCTCCTCTTAGCATGATAAAGAAGATTCAAAGAGAGTGAGATGCCAGCTCCTTTCATTCAGTCAGTAGCTTCAATCATTTCTGGTATATGAATAACATGATGTTTTTCAATGGCAAAAATCAATGAATATTGTAAATGCACAAACAGTAGTTTCTCCGCATTGCAAGGTGCAATTCTGAAATTTTTTGCTTTTTCCTGCTCCTCTTAGCATGATAAAGAAGATTCAAAGAGAGTGAGATGCCAGCTCCTTTCATTCAGTCAGTAGCTTCAATCATTTCTGGACGTTTTTCAATGGCAAAAATCATTGAATATTGTAAATGCACAAACAGTAATTTCTCCGCATTGCAAGGTGCAATTCTGAAATTTTTTACTTTTTCCTGCTCCTCTTAGCATGATAAAGAAGATTCAAAGAGAGTGAGATGCCACAGCTCCTTTCATTCAGTCAGTAGCTTCAATCATTTCTGGTATATGAATAACATGATGTTTTTCAATCGCAAAAATCAATGAATATTGTAAATGCACAAACAGTAATTTCTCCGCATTGCAAGGTGCAATTCTGAAATGTTTTGCTTTTTCCTGCTCCTCTTAGCATGATAAAGAAGATTCAAAGAGAGTGAGATGCCAGCTCCTTTCATTCAGTCAGTAGCTTCAATCATTTCTGGACGTTTTTCAATGGCAAAAATCAATGAATATTGTAAATGCACAAACAGTAATTTCTCCGCATTGCAAGGTGCAATTCTGAAATTTTTTGCTTTTTCCTGCTCCTCTTAGCATGACAAAGAAGATTCAAAGAGAGTGAGATGCCAGATCCTTTCCTTCAGTCAGTAGCTTCAATCATTTCTGGTATATGAATAACATGATGTTTTTCAATGGCAAAAATCAATGAATTTTGTAAATGCACAAACAGTAATTTCTCCGCATTGCAAGGCGCAATTCTGAAATTTTTTCTTTTTCCTGCTCCTCTTAGCATGATAAAGAAGTTTCAAAGAGAGTGAGATGCCAGCTCCTTTCATTCAGTCAGTAGCTTCAATCATTTCTGGACGTTTTTCAATGGCAAAAATCAATGAATATTGTAAATGCACAAACAGTAATTTCTCCGCATTGCAAGGTGCAATTCTGAAATTTTTTGCTTTTTCCTGCTCCTCTTAGCATGATAAAGAAGATTCAAAGAGAGTGAGATGCCAGCTCCTTTCATTCAGTCAGTAGCTTCAATCATTTCTGGACGTTTTTCAATGGCAAAAATCATTGAATATTGTAAATGCACAAACAGTAATTTCTCCGCATTGCAAGGTGCAATTCTGAAATTTTTTACTTTTTCCTGCTCCTCTTAGCATGATAAAGAAGATTCAAAGAGAGTGAGATGCCAGCTCCTTTCATTCAGTCAGTAGCTTCAATCATTTCTGGTATATGAATAACATGATGTTTTTCAATCGCAAAAATCAATGAATATTGTAAATGCACAAACAGTAATTTCTCCGCATTGCAAGGTGCAATTCTGAAATGTTTTGCTTTTTCCTGCTCCTCTTAGCATGATAAAGAAGATTCAAAGAGAGTGAGATGCCAGCTCCTTTCATTCAGTCAGTAGCTTCAATCATTTCTGGACGTTTTTCAATGGCAAAAATCAATGAATATTGTAAATGCACAAACAGTAATTTCTCCGCATTGCAAGGTGCAATTCTGAAATTTTTTGCTTTTTCCTGCTCCTCTTAGCATGACAAAGAAGATTCAAAGAGAGTGAGATGCCAGATCCTTTCCTTCAGTCAGTAGCTTCAATCATTTCTGGTATATGAATAACATGATGTTTTTCAATGGCAAAAATCAATGAATTTTGTAAATGCACAAACAGTAATTTCTCCGCATTGCAAGGCGCAATTCTGAAATTTTTTGCTTTTTCCTGCTCCTCTTAGCATGATAAAGAAGATTCAAAGAGAGTGAGATGCCAGCTCCTTTCATTCAGTCAGTAGCTTCAATCATTTCTGGACATTTTTCAATGGCAAAAATCAATGAATATTGTAAATGCACAAACAGTAATTTCTCCGCATTGCAAGGTGCAATTCTGAAATGTTTTGCTTTTTCCTGCTCCTCTTAGCATGATAAAGAAGATTCAAAGAGAGTGAGATGCCAGCTCCTTTCATTCAGTCAGTAGCTTCAATCATTTCTGGACGTTTTTCAATGGCAAAAATCAATGAATATTGTAAATGCACAAACAGTAATTTCTCCGCATTGCAAGGTGCAATTCTGAAATTTTTTGCTTTTTCCTGCTCCTCTTAGCATGACAAAGAAGATTCAAAGAGAGTGAGATGCCAGATCCTTTCCTTCAGTCAGTAGCTTCAATCATTTCTGGTATATGAATAACATGATGTTTTTCAATGGCAAAAATCAATGAATTTTGTAAATGCACAAACAGTAATTTCTCCGCATTGCAAGGCGCAATTCTGAAATTTTTTGCTTTTTCCTGCTCCTCTTAGCATGATAAAGAAGATTCAAAGAGAGTGAGATGCCAGCTCCTTTCATTCAGTCAGTAGCTTCAATCATTTCTGGACATTTTTCAATGGCAAAAATCAATGAATATTGTAAATGCACAAACAGTAATTTCTCCGCATTGCAAGGTGCAATTCTGAAATTTTTTGCTTTTTCCTGCTCCTCTTAGCATGATAAAGAAGATTCAAAGAGAGTGAGATGCCAGCTACTTTCATTCAGTCAGTAGCTTCAATCATTTCTGGACGTTTTTCAATGGCAAAAATCAATGAATATTGTAAATGCACAAACAGTAATTTCTCCGCATTGCAAGGTGCAATTCTGAAATTTTTTGCTTTTTCCTGCTCCTCTTAGCATGATAAAGAAGATTCAAAGAGAGTGAGATGCCAGCTCCTTTCATTCAGTCAGTAGCTTCAATCATTTCTGGACGTTTTTCAATGGCAAAAATCAATGAATATTGTAAATGCACAAACTGCAATTTCTCCGCATTGCAAGGTGCAATTCTGAAATTTTTTGCTTTTTCCTGCTCCTCTTAGCATGATAAAGAAGATTCAAAGAGAGTGAGATGCCAGCTCCTTTCATTCAGTCAGTAGCTTCAATCATTTCTGGTATATGAATAACATGATGTTTTTCAATGGCAAAAATCAATGAATATTGTAAATGCACAAACAGTAATTTCTCCGCATTGCAAGGTGCAATTCTGAAATTTTTTGCTTTTTCCTGCTCCTCTTAGCATGATAAAGAAGATTCAAAGAGAGTGAGATGCCAGCTCCTTTCATTCAGTCAGTAGCTTCAATCATTTCTGGACGTTTTTCAATGGCAAAAATCATTGAATTTTGTAAATGCACAAACAGTAATTTCTCCGCATTGCAAGGTGCAATTCTGAAATTTTTTACTTTTTCCTGCTCCTCTTAGCATGATAAAGAAGATTCAAAGAGAGTGAGATGCCACAGCTCCTTTCATTCAGTCAGTAGCTTCAATCATTTCTGGTATATGAATAACATGATGTTTTTCAATCGCAAAAATCAATGAATATTGTAAATGCACAAACAGTAATTTCTCCGCATTGCAAGGTGCAATTCTGAAATGTTTTGCTTTTTCCTGCTCCTCTTAGCATGATAAAGAAGATTCAAAGAGAGTGAGATGCCAGCTCCTTTCATTCAGTCAGTAGCTTCAATCATTTCTGGACGTTTTTCAATGGCAAAAATCAATGAATATTGTAAATGCACAAACAGTAATTTCTCCGCATTGCAAGGTGCAATTCTGAAATTTTTTGCTTTTTCCTGCTCCTCTTAGCATGACAAAGAAGATTCAAAGAGAGTGAGATGCCAGATCCTTTCCTTCAGTCAGTAGCTTCAATCATTTCTGGTATATGAATAACATGATGTTTTTCAATGGCAAAAATCAATGAATTTTGTAAATGCACAAACAGTAATTTCTCCGCATTGCAAGGCGCAATTCTGAAATTTTTTCTTTTTCCTGCTCCTCTTAGCATGATAAAGAAGTTTCAAAGAGAGTGAGATGCCAGCTCCTTTCATTCAGTCAGTAGCTTCAATCATTTCTGGACATTTTTCAATGGCAAAAATCAATGAATATTGTAAATGCACAAACAGTAATTTCTCCTCATTGCAAGGTGCAATTCTGAAATTTTTTGCTTTTTCCTGCTCCTCTTAGCATGATAAAGAAGATTCAAAGAGAGTGAGATGCCAGCTCCTTTCATTCAGTCAGTAGCTTCAATCATTTCTGGACGTTTTTCAATGGCAAAAATCAATGAATATTGTAAATGCACAAACAGTAATTTCTCCGCATTGCAAGGTGCAATTCTGAAATTTTTTTCTTTTTCCTGCTCCTCTTAGCATGATAAAGAAGATTCAAAGAGAGTGAGATGCCAGCTCCTTTCATTCAGTCAGTAGCTTCAATCATTTCTGGACGTTTTTCAATGGCAAAAATCATTGAATATTGTAAATGCACAAACAGTAATTTCTCCGCATTGCAAGGTGCAATTCTGAAATTTTTTACTTTTTCCTGCTCCTCTTAGCATGATAAAGAAGATTCAAAGAGAGTGAGATGCCAGCTCCTTTCATTCAGTCAGTAGCTTCAATCATTTCTGGTATATGAATAACATGATGTTTTTCAATCGCAAAAATCAATGAATATTGTAAATGCACAAACAGTAATTTCTCCGCATTGCAAGGTGCAATTCTGAAATGTTTTGCTTTTTCCTGCTCCTCTTAGCATGATAAAGAAGATTCAAAGAGAGTGAGATGCCAGCTCCTTTCATTCAGTCAGTAGCTTCAATCATTTCTGGACGTTTTTCAATGGCAAAAATCAATGAATATTGTAAATGCACAAACAGTAATTTCTCCGCATTGCAAGGTGCAATTCTGAAATTTTTTGCTTTTTCCTGCTCCTCTTAGCATGACAAAGAAGATTCAAAGAGAGTGAGATGCCAGATCCTTTCCTTCAGTCAGTAGCTTCAATCATTTCTGGTATATGAATAACATGATGTTTTTCAATGGCAAAAATCAATGAATTTTGTAAATGCACAAACAGTAATTTCTCCGCATTGCAAGGCGCAATTCTGAAATTTTTTGCTTTTTCCTGCTCCTCTTAGCATGATAAAGAAGATTCAAAGAGAGTGAGATGCCAGCTCCTTTCATTCAGTCAGTAGCTTCAATCATTTCTGGACATTTTTCAATGGCAAAAATCAATGAATATTGTAAATGCACAAACAGTAATTTCTCCGCATTGCAAGGTGCAATTCTGAAATGTTTTGCTTTTTCCTGCTCCTCTTAGCATGATAAAGAAGATTCAAAGAGAGTGAGATGCCAGCTCCTTTCATTCAGTCAGTAGCTTCAATCATTTCTGGACGTTTTTCAATGGCAAAAATCAATGAATATTGTAAATGCACAAACAGTAATTTCTCCGCATTGCAAGGTGCAATTCTGAAATTTTTTGCTTTTTCCTGCTCCTCTTAGCATGACAAAGAAGATTCAAAGAGAGTGAGATGCCAGATCCTTTCCTTCAGTCAGTAGCTTCAATCATTTCTGGTATATGAATAACATGATGTTTTTCAATGGCAAAAATCAATGAATTTTGTAAATGCACAAACAGTAATTTCTCCGCATTGCAAGGCGCAATTCTGAAATTTTTTGCTTTTTCCTGCTCCTCTTAGCATGATAAAGAAGATTCAAAGAGAGTGAGATGCCAGCTCCTTTCATTCAGTCAGTAGCTTCAATCATTTCTGGACATTTTTCAATGGCAAAAATCAATGAATATTGTAAATGCACAAACAGTAATTTCTCCGCATTGCAAGGTGCAATTCTGAAATTTTTTGCTTTTTCCTGCTCCTCTTAGCATGATAAAGAAGATTCAAAGAGAGTGAGATGCCAGCTCCTTTCATTCAGTCAGTAGCTTCAATCATTTCTGGACGTTTTTCAATGGCAAAAATCAATGAATATTGTAAATGCACAAACAGTAATTTCTCCGCATTGCAAGGTGCAATTCTGAAATTTTTTGCTTTTTCCTGCTCCTCTTAGCATGATAAAGAAGATTCAAAGAGAGTGAGATGCCAGCTCCTTTCATTCAGTCAGTAGCTTCAATCATTTCTGGACGTTTTTCAATGGCAAAAATCAATGAATATTGTAAATGCACAAACTGCAATTTCTCCGCATTGCAAGGTGCAATTCTGAAATTTTTTGCTTTTTCCTGCTCCTCTTAGCATGATAAAGAAGATTCAAAGAGAGTGAGATGCCAGCTCCTTTCATTCAGTCAGTAGCTTCAATCATTTCTGGTATATGAATAACATGATGTTTTTCAATGGCAAAAATCAATGAATATTGTAAATGCACAAACAGTAATTTCTCCGCATTGCAAGGTGCAATTCTGAAATTTTTTGCTTTTTCCTGCTCCTCTTAGCATGATAAAGAAGATTCAAAGAGAGTGAGATGCCAGCTCCTTTCATTCAGTCAGTAGCTTCAATCATTTCTGGACGTTTTTCAATGGCAAAAATCAATGAATATTGTAAATGCACAAACTGCAATTTCTCCGCATTGCAAGGTGCAATTCTGAAATTTTTTGCTTTTTCCTGCTCCTCTTAGCATGATAAAGAAGATTCAAAGAGAGTGAGATGCCAGCTCCTTTCATTCAGTCAGTAGCTTCAATCATTTCTGGTATATGAATAACATGATGTTTTTCAATAGCAAAAATCAATGAATATTGTAAATGCACAAACAGTAATTTCTCCGCATTGCAAGGTGCAATTCTGAAATTTTTGGCTTTTTCCTGCTCCTCTTAGCATGATAAAGAAGATTCAAAGAGAGTGAGATGCCAGCTCCTTTCATTCAGTCAGTAGCTTCAATCATTTCTGGACGTTTTTCAATGGCAAAAATCAATGAATATTGTAAATGCACAAACAGTAATTTCTCCGCATTGCAAGGTGCAATTCTGAAATTTTTTGCTTTTTCCTGCTCCTCTTAGCATGATAAACAAGATTCAAAGAGAGTGAGATGCCAGCTCCTTTCATTCAGTCAGTAGCTTCAATCATTTCTGGAAGTTTTTCAATGGCAAAAATCATTGAATATTGTAAATGCACAAACAGTAATTTCTCCGCATTGCAAGGTGCAATTCTGAAATTTTTTACTTTTTCCTGCTCCTCTTAGCATGATAAAGAAGATTCAAAGAGAATGAGATGCCAGCTCCTTTCATTCAGTCAGTAGCTTCAATCATTTCTGGTATATGAATAACATGATGTTTTTCAATGGCAAAAATCAATGAATATTGTAAATGCACAAACAGTAATTTCTCCGCATTGCAAGGTGCAATTCTGAAATTTTTTGCCTTTTCCTGCTCCTCTTAGCATGATAAAGAAGATTCAAAGAGAGTGAGATGCCAGCTCCTTTCATTCAGTCAGTAGCTTCAATCATTTCTGGACGTTTTTCAATGGCAAAAATCAATGAATATTGTAAATGCACAAACAGTAATTTCTCCGCATTGCAAGGTGCAATTCTGAAATTTTTTGCTTTTACCTGCTCCTCTTAGCATGATAAAGAAGATTCAAAGAGAGTGAGATGCCAGCTCCTTTCATTCAGTCAGTAGCTTCAAACATTTCTGGTATATGAATAACATGATGTTTTTCAAAGGCAAAAATCAATGAATATTGTAAATGCACAAACAGTAATTTCTCCGCATTGCAAGGTGCAATTCTGAAATTTTTTGCTTTTTCCTGCTCCTCTTAGCATGATAAAGAAGATTCAAAGAGAGTGAGATGCCAGCTCCTTTCATTCAGTCAGTAGCTTCAATCATTTCTGGACGTTTTTCAATGGCAAAAATCAATGAATATTGTAAATGCACAAACAGTAATTTCTCCGCATTGCAAGGTGCAATTCTGAAATTTTTTGCTTTTTCCTGCTCCTCTTAGCATGATAAAGAAGATTCAAAGAGAGTGAGATGCCAGCTCCTTTCATTCAGTCAGTAGCTTCAATCATTTCTGGACGTTTTTCAATGGCAAAAATCAATGAATATTGTAAATGCACAAACTGCAATTTCTCCGCATTGCAAGGTGCAATTCTGAAATTTTTTGCTTTTTCCTGCTCCTCTTAGCATGATAAAGAAGATTCAAAGAGAGTGAGATGCCAGCTCCTTTCATTCAGTCAGTAGCTTCAATCATTTCTGGTATATGAATAACATGATGTTTTTCAATGGCAAAAATCAATGAATATTGTAAATGCACAAACAGTAATTTCTCCGCATTGCAAGGTGCAATTCTGAAATTTTTTGCTTTTTCCTGCTCCTCTTAGCATGATAAAGAAGATTCAAAGAGAGTGAGATGCCAGCTCCTTTCATTCAGTCAGTAGCTTCAATCATTTCTGGACGTTTTTCAATGGCAAAAATCATTGAATATTGTAAATGCACAAACAGTAATTTCTCCGCATTGCAAGGTGCAATTCTGAAATTTTTTACTTTTTCCTGCTCCTCTTAGCATGATAAAGAAGATTCAAAGAGAGTGAGATGCCAGCTCCTTTCATTCAGTCAGTAGCTTCAATCATTTCTGGTATATGAATAACATGATGTTTTTCAGTCGCAAAAATCAATGAATATTGTAAATGCACAAACAGTAATTTCTCCGCATTGCAAGGTGCAATTCTGAAATGTTTTGCTTTTTCCTGCTCCTCTTAGCATGATAAAGAAGATTCAAAGAGAGTGAGATGCCAGCTCCTTTCATTCAGTCAGTAGCTTCAATCATTTCTGGACGTTTTTCAATGGCAAAAATCAATGAATATTGTAAATGCACAAACAGTAATTTCTCCGCATTGCAAGGTGCAATTCTGAAATTTTTTGCTTTTTCCTGCTCCTCTTAGCATGACAAAGAAGATTCAAAGAGAGTGAGATGCCAGATCCTTTCCTTCAGTCAGTAGCTTCAATCATTTCTGGTATATGAATAACATGATGTTTTTCAATGGCAAAAATCAATGAATTTTGTAAATGCACAAACAGTAATTTCTCCGCATTGCAAGGCGCAATTCTGAAATTTTTTGCTTTTTCCTGCTCCTCTTAGCATGATAAAGAAGATTCAAAGAGAGTGAGATGCCAGCTCCTTTCATTCAGTCAGTAGCTTCAATCATTTCTGGACATTTTTCAATGGCAAAAATCAATGAATATTGTAAATGCACAAACAGTAATTTCTCCGCATTGCAAGGTGCAATTCTGAAATTTTTTGCTTTTTCCTGCTCCTCTTAGCATGATAAAGAAGATTCAAAGAGAGTGAGATGCCAGCTCCTTTCATTCAGTCAGTAGCTTCAATCATTTCTGGACGTTTTTCAATGGCAAAAATTAATGAATATTGTAAATGCACAAACAGTAATTTCTCCGCATTGCAAGGTGCAATTCTGAAATTTTTTGCTTTTTCCTGCTCCTCTTAGCATGATAAAGAAGATTCAAAGAGAGTGAGATGCCAGCTCCTTTCATTCAGTCAGTAGCTTCAATCATTTCTGGACGTTTTTCAATGGCAAAAATCAATGAATATTGTAAATGCACAAACTGCAATTTCTCCGCATTGCAAGGTGCAATTCTGAAATTTTTTGCTTTTTCCTGCTCCTCTTAGCATGATAAAGAAGATTCAAAGAGAGTGAGATGCCAGCTTCTTTCATTCAGTCAGTAGCTTCAATCATTTCTGGTATATGAATAACATGATGTTTTTCAATGGCAAAAATCAATGAATATTGTAAATGCACAAACAGTAATTTCTCCGCATTGCAAGGTGCAATTCTGAAATTTTTTGCTTTTTCCTGCTCCTCTTAGCATGATAAAGAAGATTCAAAGAGAGTGAGATGCCAGCTCCTTTCATTCAGTCAGTAGCTTCAATCATTTCTGGACGTTTTTCAATGGCAAAAATCAATGAATATTGTAAATGCACAAACTGCAATTTCTCCGCATTGCAAGGTGCAATTCTGAAATTTTTTGCTTTTTCCTGCTCCTCTTAGCATGATAAAGAAGATTCAAAGAGAGTGAGATGCCAGCTCCTTTCATTCAGTCAGTAGCTTCAATCATTTCTGGTATATGAATAACATGATGTTTTTCAATAGCAAAAATCAATGAATATTGTAAATGCACAAACAGTAATTTCTCCGCAGTGCAAGGTGCAATTCTGAAATTTTTGGCTTTTTCCTGCTCCTCTTAGCATGATAAAGAAGATTCAAAGAGAGTGAGATGCCAGCTCCTTTCATTCAGTCAGTAGCTTCAATCATTTCTGGACGTTTTTCAATGGCAAAAATCAATGAATATTGTAAATGCACAAACAGTAATTTCTCCGCATTGCAAGGTGCAATTATGAAATTTTTTGCTTTTTCCTGCTCCTCTTAGCATGATAAACAAGATTCAAAGAGAGTGAGATGCCAGCTCCTTTCATTCAGTCAGTAGCTTCAATCATTTCTGGACGTTTTTCAATGGCAAAAATCATTGAATATTGTAAATGCACAAACAGTAATTTCTCCGCATTGCAAGGTGCAATTCTGAAATTTTTTACTTTTTCCTGCTCCTCTTAGCATGATAAAGAAGATTCAAAGAGAATGAGATGCCAGCTCCTTTCATTCAGTCAGTAGCTTCAATCATTTCTGGTATATGAATAACATGATGTTTTTCAATCGCAAAAATCAATGAATATTGTAAATGCACAAACAGTAATTTCTCCGCATTGCAAGGAGCAATTCTGAAATTTTTTGCTTTTTCCTGCTCCTCTTAGCATGATAAAGAAGATTCAAAGAGAGTGAGATGCCAGCTCCTTTCATTCAGTCAGTAGCTTCAATCATTTCTGGACGTTTTTCAATGGCAAAAATCAATGAATATTGTAAATGCACAAACAGTAATTTCTCCGCATTGCAAGGTGCAATTCTGAAATTTTTTGCTTTTTCCTGCTCCTCTTAGCATGATAAAGAAGATTCAAAGAGAGTGAGATGCCAGCTCCTTTCCTTCAGTCAGTAGCTTCAATCATTTCTGGTATATGAATAACATGATGTTTTTCAATGGCAAAAATCAATGAATTTTGTAAATGCACAAACAGTAATTTCTCCACATTGCAAGGCGCAATTCTGAAATTTTTTGCTTTTTCCTGCTCCTCTTAGCATGATAAAGAAGATTCAAAGAGAGTGAGATGCCAGCTCCTTTCATTCAGTCAGTAGCTTCAATCATTTCTGGACATTTTCAATGGCAAAAATCAATGAATATTGTAAATGCACAAACAGTAATTTCTCCGCATTGCAAGGTGCAATTCTGAAATTTTTTGCTTTTTCCTGCTCCTCTTAGCATGATAAAGAAGATTCAAAGAGAGTGAGATGCTAGCTCCTTTCATTCAGTCAGTAGCTTCAATCATTTCTGGACGTTTTTCAATGGCAAAAATCAATGAATATTGTAAATGCACAAACAGTAATTTCTCCGCATTGCAAGGTGCAATTCTGAAATTTTTTGCTTTTTCCTGCTCCTCTTAGCATGATAAAGAAGATTCAAAGAGAGTGAGGTGCCAGCTCCTTTCATTCAGTCAGGAGCTTCAAACATTTCTGGTATATGAATAACATGTTTTTCAATGGCAAAAATCAATGAATATTGTAAATGCACAAACAGTAATTTCTCCGCATTGCAAGGTGCAATTCTAAAATTTTTTGCTTTTTCCTGCTCCTCTTAGCATGATAAAGAAGATTCAAAGAGAGTGAGATGCCAGCTCCTTTCATTCAGTCAGTAGCTTCAATCATTTCTGGACGTTTTTCAATGGCAAAAATCAATGAATATTGTAAATGCACAAACAGTAATTTCTCCGCATTGCAAGGTGCAATTCTGAAATTTTTTGCTTTTTCCTGCTCCTCTTAGCATGATAAACAAGATTCAAAGAGAGTGAGATGCCAGCTCCTTTCATTCAGTCAGTAGCTTCAATCATTTCTGGACGTTTTTCAATGGCAAAAATCATTGAATATTGTAAATGCACAAACAGTAATTTCTCCGCATTGCAAGGTGCAATTCTGAAATTTTTTACTTTTTCCTGCTCCTCTTAGCATGATAAAGAAGATTCAAAGAGAATGAGATGCCAGCTCCTTTCATTCAGTCAGTAGCTTCAATCATTTCTGGTATATGAATAACATGATGTTTTTCAATCGCAAAAATCAATGAATATTGTAAATGCACAAACAGTAATTTCTCCGCATTGCAAGGAGCAATTCTGAAATTTTTTGCTTTTTCCTGCTCCTCTTAGCATGATAAAGAAGATTCAAAGAGAGTGAGATGCCAGCTCCTTTCATTCAGTCAGTAGCTTCAATCATTTCTGGACGTTTTTCAATGGCAAAAATCAATGAATATTGTAAATGCACAAACAGTAATTTCTCCGCATTGCAAGGTGCAATTCTGAAATTTTTTGCTTTTTCCTGCTCCTCTTAGCATGATAAAGAAGATTCAAAGAGAGTGAGATGCCAGCTCCTTTCCTTCAGTCAGTAGCTTCAATCATTTCTGGTATATGAATAACATGATGTTTTTCAATGGCAAAAATCAATGAATTTTGTAAATGCACAAACAGTAATTTCTCCACATTGCAAGGCGCAATTCTGAAATTTTTTGCTTTTTCCTGCTCCTCTTAGCATGATAAAGAAGATTCAAAGAGAGTGAGATGCCAGCTCCTTTCATTCAGTCAGTAGCTTCAATCATTTCTGGACATTTTCAATGGCAAAAATCAATGAATATTGTAAATGCACAAACAGTAATTTCTCCGCATTGCAAGGTGCAATTCTGAAATTTTTTGCTTTTTCCTGCTCCTCTTAGCATGATAAAGAAGATTCAAAGAGAGTGAGATGCTAGCTCCTTTCATTCAGTCAGTAGCTTCAATCATTTCTGGACGTTTTTCAATGGCAAAAATCAATGAATATTGTAAATGCACAAACAGTAATTTCTCCGCATTGCAAGGTGCAATTCTGAAATTTTTTGCTTTTTCCTGCTCCTCTTAGCATGATAAAGAAGATTCAAAGAGAGTGAGGTGCCAGCTCCTTTCATTCAGTCAGGAGCTTCAAACATTTCTGGTATATGAATAACATGTTTTTCAATGGCAAAAATCAATGAATATTGTAAATGCACAAACAGTAATTTCTCCGCATTGCAAGGTGCAATTCTAAAATTTTTTGCTTTTTCCTGCTCCTCTTAGCATGATAAAGAAGATTCAAAGAGAGTGAGATGCCAGCTCCTTTCATTCAGTCAGTAGCTTCAATCATTTCTGGACGTTTTTCAATGGCAAAAATCAATGAATATTGTAAATGCACAAACTGTAATTTCTCCGCATTGCAAGGTGCAATTCTGAAATTTTTTGCTTTTTCCTGCTCCTCTTAGCATGATAAAGAAGATTCAAAGAGAGTGAGATGCCAACTCCTTTCATTCAGTCAGTAGCTTCAAACATTTCTGGTATATGAATAACATGATGTTTTTCAATGGCAAAAATCAATGAATATTGTAAATGCACAAACAGTAATTTCTCCGCATTGCAAGGTGCAAGTCTGAAATTTTTTGCTTTTTCCTGCTCCTCTTAGCATGATAAAGAAGATTCAAAGAGAGTGAGATGCCAGCTACTTTCATTCAGTCAGTAGCTTCAATCATTTCTGGACGTTTTTCAATGGTAAAAATCAATGAATATTGTAAATGCACAAACAGTAATTTCTCCACATTGCAAGGTGCAATTCTGAAATTTTTTGCTTTTTCCTGCTCCTCTTAGCATGATAAAGAAGATTCAAAGAGAGTGAGATGCCAGCTCCTTTCATTCAGTCAGTAGCTTCAAACATTTCTGGTATATGAATAACATGATGTTTTTCAATGGCAAAAATCAATGAATATTGTAAATGCACAAACAGTAATTTCTCCGCATTGCAAGGTGCAATTCTGAAATTTTTTGCTTTTTCCTGCTCCTCTTAGCATGATAAAGAAGATTCAAAGAGAGTGAGATGCCAGCTCCTTTCATTCAGTCAGTAGCTTCAATCATTTCTGGATGTTTTTCAATGGCAAAAATCAATGAATATTGTAAATGCACAAACTGTAATTTCTCCGCATTGCAAGGTGCAATTCTGAAATTTTTTGCTTTTTCCTGCTCCTCTTAGCATGATAAAGAAGATTCAAAGAGAGTGAGATGCCAGCTCCTTTCATTCAGTCAGTAGCTTCAATCATTTCTGGACGTTTTTCAATGGCAAAAATCAATGAATATTGTAAATGCACAAACAGTAATTTCTCCGCATTGCAAGGTGCAATTCTGAAATTTTTTGCTTTTTCCTGCTCCTCTTAGCATGATAAAGAAGATTCAAAGAGAGTGAGATGCCAGCTCCTTTCATTCAGTCAGTACCTTCAATCATTTCTGGACGTTTTTCAATGGCAAAAATCAATGAATATTGTAAATGCACAAACAGTAATTTTTCCGCATTGCAAGGTGCAATTCTGAAATTTTTTGCTTTTTCCCGCTCCTCTTAGCATGATAAAGAAGATTCAAAGAGAGTGAGGTGCCAGCTCCTTTCATTCAGTCAGTAGCTTCAAACATTTCTGGTATATGAATAACATGTTTTTCAATGGCAAAAATCAATGAATATTGTAAATGCACAAACAGTAATTTCTCCGCATTGCAAGGTGCAATTCTGAAATTTTTTGCTTTTTCCTGCTCCTCTTAGCATGATAAAGAAGATTCAAAGAGCGTGAGATGCCAGCTCCTTTCATTCAGTCAGTAGCTTCAATCATTTCTGGACGTTTTTCAATGGCAAAAATCAATGAATATTGTAAATGCACAAACAGTAATTTCTCCGCATTGCAAGGTGCAATTCTGAAATTTTTTGCTTTTTCCTGCTCCTCTTAGCATGATAAAGAAGATTCAAAGAGAGTGAGATGCCAGCTCCTTTCATTCAGTCAGTAGCTTCAATCATTTCTGGACGTTTTTCAATGGCAAAAATCAATGAATATTGTAAATGCACAAACAGTAATTTCTCCGCATTGCAAGGTGCAATTCTGAAATTTTTTGCTTTTTCCTGCTCCTCTTAGCATGATAAAGAAGATTCAAAGAGAGTGAGATGCCAGCTCCTTTCATTCAGTCAGTAGCTTCAAACATTTCTGGTATATGAATAACATGATGTTTTTCAATGGCAAAAATCAATGAATATTGTAAATGCACAAACAGTAATTTCTCCGCATTGCAAGGTGCAAGTCTGAAATTTTTTGCTTTTTCCTGCTCCTCTTAGCATGATAAAGAAGATTCAAAGAGAGTGAGATGCCAGCTACTTTCATTCAGTCAGTAGCTTCAATCATTTCTGGACGTTTTTCAATGGTAAAAATCAATGAATATTGTAAATGCACAAACAGTAATTTCTCCACATTGCAAGGTGCAATTCTAAAATTTTTTGCTTTTTCCTGCTCCTCTTAGCATGATAAAGAAGATTCAAAGAGAGTGAGATGCCAGCTCCTTTCATTCAGTCAGTAGCTTCAAACATTTCTGGTATATGAATAACATGATGTTTTTCCATGGCAAAAATCAATGAATATTGTAAATGCACAAACAGTCATTTCTCCGCATTGTAAGGTGCAATTCTGAAATTTTTTGCTTTTTCCTGCTCCTCTTAGCATGATTCAAAGAGAGTGAGATGCCAGCTCCTTTCATTCAGTCAGTAGCTTCAATCATTTCTGGACATTTTTCAATGGCAAAAATCAATGAATATTGTAAATGCACAAACAGTAATTTCTCCGCATTGCAAGGTGCAATTCTGAAATTTTTTGCTTTTTCCTGCTCCTCTTAGCATGATAAAGAAGATTCAAAGAGAGTGAGATGTCAGCTCCTTTCATTCAGTCAGTAGCTTCAAACATTTCTGGTATATGAATAACATGATGTTTTTCAATGGCAAAAATCAATGAATATTGTAAATGCACAAACAGTAATTTCTCCGCATTGCAAGGTGCAATTCTGAAATTTTTTGCTTTTTCCTGCTCCTCTTAGCATGATAAAGAAGATTCAAAGAGAGTGAGATGCCAGCTCCTTTCATTCAGTCAGTAGCTTCAAACATTTCTGGTATATGAATAACATGATGTTTTTCAATGGCAAAAATCAATGAATATTGTAAATGCACAAATAGTAATTTCTCCGCATTGCAAGGTGCAAGTCTGAAATTTTTTGCTTTTTCCTGCTCCTCTTAGCATGATAAAGAAGATTCAAAGAGAGTGAGATGCCAGCTACTTTCATTCAGTCAGTAGCTTCAATCATTTCTGGACGTTTTTCAATGGTAAAAATCAATGAATATTGTAAATGCACAAACAGTAATTTCTCCACATTGCAAGGTGCAATTCTGAAATTTTTTGCTTTTTCCTGCTCCTCTTAGCATGATAAAGAAGATTCAAAGAGATTGAGATGCCAGCTCCTTTCATTCAGTCAGTAGCTTCAAACATTTCTTGTATATGAATAACATGATGTTTTTCAATGGCAAAAATCAATGAATATTGTAAATGCACAAACAGTAATTTCTCCGCATTGCAAGGTGCAATTCTGAAATTTTTTGCTTTTTCCTGCTCCTCTTAGCATGATAAAGAAGATTCAAAGAGAGTGAGATGCCAGCTCCTTTCATTCAGTCAGTAGCTTCAAACATTTCTGGTATATGAATAACATGATGTTTTTCAATGGCAAAAATCAATGAATATTGTAAATGCACAAGCAGTAATTTCTCCGCATTGCAAGGTGCAAGTCTGAAATTTTTTGCTTTTTCCTGCTCCTCTTAGCATGATAAAGAAAATTCAAAGAGAGTGAGATGCCAGCTACTTTCATTCAGTCAGTAGCTTCAATCATTTCTGGACGTTTTTCAATGGTAAAAATCAATGAATATTGTAAATGCACAAACAGTAATTTCTCCACATTGCAAGGTGCAATTCTGAAATTTTTTGCTTTTTCCTGCTCCTCTTAGCATGATAAAGAAGATTCAAAGAGAGTGAGATGCCAGCTCCTTTCATTCAGTCAGTAGCTTCAAACATTTCTGGTATATAAATAACATGATGTTTTTCAATGGCAAAAATCAATGAATATTGTAAATGCACAAACAGTAATTTCTCCGCATTGCAAGGTGCAATTCTGAAATTTTTTGCTTTTTCCTGTTCCTCTTAGCATGATAAAGAAGATTCAAAGAGAGTGAGATGCCAGCTCCTTTCATTCAGTCAGTAGCTTCAATCATTTCTGGACGTTTCTCAATGGCAAAAATCAATGAATATTGTAAATGCACAAACTGTAATTTCTCCGCATTGCAAGGTGCAATTCTGAAATTTTTTGCTTTTTCCTGCTCCTCTTAGCATGATAAAGAAGATTCAAAGAGAGTGAGATGCCAGCTCCTTTCATTCAGTCAGTAGCTTCAATCATTTCTGGACGTTTTTCAATGGCAAAAATCAATGAATATTGTAAATGCACAAACAGTAATTTCTCCGCATTGCAAGGTGCAATTCTGAAATTTTTTGCTTTTTCCTGCTCCTCTTAGCATGATAAAGAAGATTCAAAGAGAGTGAGATGCCAGCTCCTTTCATTCAGTCAGTACCTTCAATCATTTCTGGACGTTTTTCAATGGCAAAAATCAATGAATATTGTAAATGCACAAACAGTAATTTCTCCGCATTGCAAGGTGCAATTCTGAAATTTTTTGCTTTTTCCCGCTCCTCTTAGCATGATAAAGAAGATTCAAAGAGAGTGAGGTGCCAGCTCCTTTCATTCAGTCAGTAGCTTCAAACATTTCTGGTATATGAATTACATGTTTTTCAATGGCAAAAATCAATGAATATTGTAAATGCACAAACAGTAATTTCTCCGCATTGCAAGGTGCAATTCTGAAATTTTTTGCTTTTTCCTGCTCCTCTTAGCATGATAAAGAAGATTCAAAGTGAGATGCCAGCTCCTTTCATTCAGTCAGTAGCTTCAATCATTTCTGGACGTTTTTCAATGGCAAAAATCAATGAATATTGTAAATGCACAAACAGTAATTTCTCCGCATTGCAAGGTGCAATTCTGAAATTTTTTGCTTTTTCCTGCTCCTCTTAGCATGATAAAGAAGATTCAAAGAGAGTGAGATGCCAGCTCCTTTCATTCAGTCAGTAGCTTCAAACATTTCTGGTATATGAATAACATGATGTTTTTCAATGGCAAAAATCAATGAATATTGTAAATGCACAAACAGTAATTTCTCCGCATTGCAAGGTGCAAGTCTGAAATTTTTTGCTTTTTCCTGCTCCTCTTAGCATGATAAAAAAGATTCAAAGAGAGTGAGATGGCAGCTACTTTCATTCAGTCAGTAGCTTCAATCATTTCTGGACGTTTTTCAATGGTAAAAATCAATGAATATTGTAAATGCACACAGTAATTTCTCCACATTGCAAGGTGCAATTCTGAAATTTTTTGCTTTTTCCTGCTCCTCTTAGCATGATTCAAAGAGAGTGAGATGCCAGCTCCTTTCATTCAGTCAGTAGCTTCAATCATTTCTGGACATTTTTCAATGGCAAAAATCAATGAATATTGTAAATGCACAAACAGTAATTTCTCCGCATTGCAAGGTGCAATTCTGAAATTTTTTGCTTTTTCCTGCTCCTCTTAGCATGATAAAGAAGATTCAAAGAGAGTGAGATGTCAGCTCCTTTCATTCAGTCAGTAGCTTCAAACATTTCTGGTATATGAATAACATGATGTTTTTCAATGGCAAAAATCAATGAATATTGTAAATGCACAAACAGTAATTTCTCCGCATTGCAAGGTGCAATTCTGAAATTTTTTGCTTTTTCCTGCTCCTCTTAGCATGATAAAGAAGATTCAAAGAGAGTGAGATGCCAGCTCCTTTCATTCAGTCAGTAGCTTCAAACATTTCTGGTATATGAATAACATGATGTTTTTCAATGGCAAAAATCTATGAATATTGTAAATGCACAAATAGTAATTTCTCCGCATTGCAAGGTGCAAGTCTGAAATTTTTTGCTTTTTCCTGCTCCTCTTAGCATGATAAAGAAGATTCAAAGAGAGTGAGATGCCAACTACTTTCATTCAGTCAGTAGCTTCAATCATTTCTGGACGTTTTTCAATGGTAAAAATCAATGAATATTGTAAATGCACAAACAGTAATTTCTCCACATTGCAAGGTGCAATTCTGAAATTTTTTGCTTTTTCCTGCTCCTCTTAGCATGATAAAGAAGATTCAAAGAGAGTGAGATGCCAGCTCCTTTCATTCAGTCAGTAGCTTCAAACATTTCTGGTATATAAATAACATGATGTTTTTCAATGGCAAAAATCAATGAATATTGTAAATGCACAAACAGTAATTTCTCCGCATTGCAAGGTGCAATTCTGAAATTTTTTGCTTTTTCCTGTTCCTCTTAGCATGATAAAGAAGATTCAAAGAGAGTGAGATGCCAGCTCCTTTCATTCAGTCAGTAGCTTCAATCATTTCTGGACGTTTCTCAATGGCAAAAATCAATGAATATTGTAAATGCACAAACTGTAATTTCTCCGCATTGCAAGTTGCAATTCTGAAATTTTTTGCTTTTTCCTGCTCCTCTTAGCATGATAAAGAAGATTCAAAGAGAGTGAGATGCCAGCTCCTTTCATTCAGTCAGTAGCTTCAATCATTTCTGGACGTTTTTCAATGGCAAAAATCAATGAATATTGTAAATGCACAAACAGTAATTTCTCCGCATTGCAAGGTGCAATTCTGAAATTTTTTGCTTTTTCCTGCTCCTCTTAGCATGATAAAGAAGATTCAAAGAGAGTGAGATGCCAGCTCCTTTCATTCAGTCAGTACCTTCAATCATTTCTGGACGTTTTTCAATGGCAAAAATCAATGAATATTGTAAATGCACAAACAGTAATTTCTCCGCATTGCAAGGTGCAATTCTGAAATTTTTTGCTTTTTCCCGCTCCTCTTAGCATGATAAAGAAGATTCAAAGAGAGTGAGGTGCCAGCTCCTTTCATTCAGTCAGTAGCTTCAAACATTTCTGGTATATGAATTACATGTTTTTCAATGGCAAAAATCAATGAATATTGTAAATGCACAAACAGTAATTTCTCCGCATTGCAAGGTGCAATTCTGAAATTTTTTGCTTTTTCCTGCTCCTCTTAGCATGATAAAGAAGATTCAAAGAGAGTGAGATGCCAGCTCCTTTCATTCAGTCAGTAGCTTCAATCATTTCTGGACGTTTTTCAATGGCAAAAATCAATGAATATTGTAAATGCACAAACAGTAATTTCTCCGCATTGCAAGGTGCAATTCTGAAATTTTTTGCTTTTTCCTGCTCCTCTTAGCATGATAAAGAAGATTCAAAGAGAGTGAGATGCCAGCTCCTTTCATTCAGTCAGTAGCTTCAATCATTTCTGGACGTTTTTCAATGGCAAAAATCAATGAATATTGTAAATGCACAAAAAGTAATTTCTCCGCATTGCAAGGTGCAATTCTGAAATTTTTTGCTTTTTCCTGCTCCTCTTAGCATGATAAAGAAGATTCAAAGAGAGTGAGATGCCAGCTCCTTTCATTCAGTCAGTAGCTTCAAACATTTCTGGTATATGAATAACATGATGTTTTTCAATGGCAAAAATCAATGAATATTGTAAATGCACAAACAGTAATTTCTCCGCATTGCAAGGTGCAAGTCTGAAATTTTTTGCTTTTTCCTGCTCCTCTTAGCATGATAAAAAAGATTCAAAGAGAGTGAGATGGCAGCTACTTTCATTCAGTCAGTAGCTTCAATCATTTCTGGACGTTTTTCAATGGTAAAAATCAATGAATATTGTAAATGCACAAACAGTAATTTCTCCACATTGCAAGGTGCAATTCTGAAATTTTTTGCTTTTTCCTGCTCCTCTTAGCATGATAAAGAAGATTCAAAGAGAGTGAGATGCCAGCTCCTTTCATTCAGTCAGTAGCTTCAAACATTTCTGGTATATGAATAACATGATGTTTTTCAATGGCAAAAATCAATGAATATTGTAAATGCACAAACAGTAATTTCTCCGCATTGCAAGGTGCAATTCTGAAATTTCTTGCTTTTTCCTGCTCCTCTTAGCATGATAAAGAAGATTCAAAGAGAGTGAGATGCCAGCTCCTTTCATTCAGTCAGTAGCTTCAATCATTTCTGGTATATGAATAACATGATGTTTTTCAATGGCAAAAATCAATGAATATTGTAAATGCACAAACAGTAATTTCTCCGCATTGCAAGGTGCAATTCTGAAATTTTTTGCTTTTTCCTGCTCCTCTTAGCATGATAAAGAAGATTCAAAGAGAGTGAGATGCCAGCTCCTTTCATTCAGTCAGTAGCTTCAATCATTTCTGGACTTTTTTCAACGGCAAAAATCAATGAATATTGTAAATGCACAAACAGTAATTTCTCCGCATTGCAAGGTGCAATTCTGAAATTTTTTGCTTTTTCCTGCTCCTCTTAGCATGATAAAGAAGATTCAAAGAGAGTGAGATGCCAGCTCCTTTCATTCAGTCAGTAGCTTCAATCATTTCTGGACGTTTTTCAATGGCAAAAATCAATGTATATTGTAAATGCACAAACAGTAATTTCTCCGCATTGCAAGGTGCAATTCTGAAATTTTTTGCTTTTTCCTGCTCCTCTTAGCATGATAAAGAAGATTCAAAGAGAGTGAGATGCCAGCTCCTTTCATTCAGTCAGTAGCTTCAATCATTTCTGGACGTTTTTCAATGGCAAAAATCAATGAATATTGTAAATGCACAAACAGTAATTTCTCCGCATTGCAAGGTGCAATTCTGAAATTTTTTGCTTTTTCCTGCTCCTCTTAGCATGATAAAGAAGATTCAAAGAGAGTGAGATGCCAGCTCCTTTCATTCAGTCAGTAGCTTCAAACATTTCTGGTATATGAATAACATGATGTTTTTCAATGGCAAAAATCAATGAATTTTGTAAATGCACAAACAGCAATTTCTCCGCATTGCAAGGTGCAATTCTGAAATTTTTTGCTTTTTCCTGCTCCTCTTAGCATGATAAAGAAGATTCAAAGAGAGTGAGATGCCAGCTCCTTTCATTCAGTCAGTAGCTTCAATCATTTCTGGACGTTTTTCAATGGCAAAAATCAATGAATATTGTAAATGCACAAACAGTAATTTCTCCGCATTGCGAGGTGCAATTCTGAAATTTTATGCTTTTTCCTGCTCCTCTTAGCATGATAAAGAAGATTCAAAGAGAGTGAGATGCCAGCTCCTTTCATTCAGTCAGTAGCTTCAATCATTTCTGGTATGTGAATAACATGATGTTTTTCAATGGCAAAAATCAATGAATATTGTAAATGCACAAACAGTAATTTCTCCGCATTGCAAGGTGCAATTCTGAAATGTTTTGCTTTTTCCTGCTCCTCTTAGCATGATAAAGAAGATTCAAAGAGAGTGAGATGCCAGCTCCTTTCATTCAGTCAGTAGCTTCAATCATTTCTGGTATATGAATAACATGATGTTTTTCAATGGCAAAAATCAATGAATATTGTAAATGCACAAACAGTAATTTATTCGCATTGCAAGGTGCAATTCTGAAATTTTTTGGTTTTTCCTGCTCCTCTTAGCATGATAAAGAAGATTCAAAGAGAGTGAGATGCCAGCTCCTTTCATTCAGTCAGTAGCTTCAAACATTTCTGGTATATGTATAACATGATGTTTTTCAATGGCAAAAATCAATGAATATTGTAAATGCACAAACAGTAATTTCTCCGCATTGCAAGGTGCAATTCTGAAATTTTTTGCCTTTTCCTGCTCCTCTTAGCATGATAAAGAAGATTCAAAGAGAGTGAGATGCCAGCTCCTTTCATTCAGTCAGTAGCTTCAATCATTTCTGGATGTTTTTCAATGGCAAAAATCAATGAATATTGTAAATGCACAAACAGTAATTTCTCCGCATTGCAAGGTGCAATTCTGAAATTTTTTGCTTTTTCCTGCTCCTCTTAGCATGATAAAGAAGATTCAAAGAGAGTGAGATTCCAGCTCCTTTCATTCAGTCAGTAGCTTCAAACATTTCTGGTATATGAATAACATGATGTTTTTCAATGGCAAAAATCAATGAATATTGTAAATGCACAAACAGTAATTTCTCCGCATTGCAAGGTGCAATTCTGAAATTTTTTGCTTTTTCCTGCTCCTCTTAGCATGATAAAGAAGATTCAAAGAGAGTGAGATGCCAGCTCCTTTCATTCAGTCAGTAGCTTCAATCATTTCTGGACGTTTTTCAATGGCAAAAATCAATGAATATTGTAAATGCACAAACAGTAATTTCTCCGCATTGCAAGGTGCAATTCTGAAATTTTTTGCTTTTTCCTGCTCCTCTTAGCATGATAAAGAAGATTCAAAGAGAGTGAGATGCCAGCTCCTTTCATTCAGTCAGTAGCTTCAATCATTTCTGGTATATGAATAACATGATGTTTTTCAATGGCAAAAATCAATGAATATTGTAAATGCACAAACAGTAATTTCTCCGCATTGCAAGGTGCAATTCTGAAATTTTTTGCTTTTTCCTGCTCCTCTTAGCATGATAAAGAAGATTCAAAGAGAGTGAGATGCCAGCTCCTTTCATTCAGTCAGTAGCTTCAATCATTTCTGGACGTTTTTCAATGGCAAAAATCAATGAATATTGTAAATGCACAAACAGTAATTTCTCCGCATTGCAAGGTGCAATTCTGAAATTTTTTGCTTTTTCCTGCTCCTCTTAGCATGATAAAGAAGATTCAAAGAGAGTGACATGCCAGCTCCTTTCATTCAGTCAGTAGCTTCAAACATTTCTGGTATATGAATAACATGATGTTTTTCAATGGCAAAAATCAATGAATATTGTAAATGCACAAACAGTAATTTCTCCGCATTGCAAGGTGCAATTCTGAAATTTTTTGCTTTTTCCTGCTCCTCTTAGCATGATAAAGAAGATTCAAAGAGAGTGAGATGCCAGCTCCTTTCATTCAGTCAGTAGCTTCAATCATTTCTGGACGTTTCTCAATGGCAAAAATCAATGAATATTGTAAATGCACAAACTGTAATTTCTCCGCATTGCAAGGTGCAATTCTGAAATTTTTTGCTTTTTCCTGCTCCTCTTAGCATGATAAAGAAGATTCAAAGAGAGTGAGATGCCAGCTCCTTTCATTCAGTCAGTAGCTTCAATCATTTCTGGACGTTTTTCAATGGCAAAAATCAATGAATATTGTAAATGCACAAACAGTAATTTCTCCGCATTGCAAGGTGCAATTCTGAAATTTTTTGCTTTTTCCTGCTCCTCTTAGCATGATAAAGAAGATTCAAAGAGAGTGAGATGCCAGCTCCTTTCATTCAGTCAGTAGCTTCAATCATTTCTGGACGTTTTTCAATGGCAAAAATCAATGAATATTGTAAATGCACAAACAGTAATTTCTCCGCATTGCAAGGTGCAATTCTGAAATTTTTTGCTTTTTCCTGCTCCTCTTAGCATGATAAAGAAGATTCAAAGAGAGTGAGATGCCAGCTCCTTTCATTCAGTCAGTAGCTTCAATCATTTCTGGACGTTTTTCAATGGCAAAAATCAATGAATATTGTAAATGCACAAAAAGTAATTTCTCCGCATTGCAAGGTGCAATTCTGAAATTTTTTGCTTTTTCCTGCTCCTCTTAGCATGATAAAGAAGATTCAAAGAGAGTGAGATGCCAGCTCCTTTCATTCAGTCAGTAGCTTCAAACATTTCTGGTATATGAATAACATGATGTTTTTCAATGGCAAAAATCAATGAATATTGTAAATGCACAAACAGTAATTTCTCCGCATTGCAAGGTGCAAGTCTGAAATTTTTTGCTTTTTCCTGCTCCTCTTAGCATGATAAAAAAGATTCAAAGAGAGTGAGATGGCAGCTACTTTCATTCAGTCAGTAGCTTCAATCATTTCTGGACGTTTTTCAATGGTAAAAATCAATGAATATTGTAAATGCACAAACAGTAATTTCTCCACATTGCAAGGTGCAATTCTGAAATTTTTTGCTTTTTCCTGCTCCTCTTAGCATGATAAAGAAGATTCAAAGAGAGTGAGATGCCAGCTCCTTTCATTCAGTCAGTAGCTTCAAACATTTCTGGTATATGAATAACATGATGTTTTTCAATGGCAAAAATCAATGAATATTGTAAATGCACAAACAGTAATTTCTCCGCATTGCAAGGTGCAATTCTGAAATTTCTTGCTTTTTCCTGCTCCTCTTAGCATGATAAAGAAGATTCAAAGAGAGTGAGATGCCAGCTCCTTTCATTCAGTCAGTAGCTTCAATCATTTCTGGTATATGAATAACATGATGTTTTTCAATGGCAAAAATCAATGAATATTGTAAATGCACAAACAGTAATTTCTCCGCATTGCAAGGTGCAATTCTGAAATTTTTTGCTTTTTCCTGCTCCTCTTAGCATGATAAAGAAGATTCAAAGAGAGTGAGATGCCAGCTCCTTTCATTCAGTCAGTAGCTTCAATCATTTCTGGACTTTTTTCAACGGCAAAAATCAATGAATATTGTAAATGCACAAACAGTAATTTCTCCGCATTGCAAGGTGCAATTCTGAAATTTTTTGCTTTTTCCTGCTCCTCTTAGCATGATAAAGAAGATTCAAAGAGAGTGAGATGCCAGCTCCTTTCATTCAGTCAGTAGCTTCAATCATTTCTGGACGTTTTTCAATGGCAAAAATCAATGTATATTGTAAATGCACAAACAGTAATTTCTCCGCATTGCAAGGTGCAATTCTGAAATTTTTTGCTTTTTCCTGCTCCTCTTAGCATGATAAAGAAGATTCAAAGAGAGTGAGATGCCAGCTCCTTTCATTCAGTCAGTAGCTTCAATCATTTCTGGACGTTTTTCAATGGCAAAAATCAATGAATATTGTAAATGCACAAACAGTAATTTCTCCGCATTGCAAGGTGCAATTCTGAAATTTTTTGCTTTTTCCTGCTCCTCTTAGCATGATAAAGAAGATTCAAAGAGAGTGAGATGCCAGCTCCTTTCATTCAGTCAGTAGCTTCAAACATTTCTGGTATATGAATAACATGATGTTTTTCAATGGCAAAAATCAATGAATTTTGTAAATGCACAAACAGCAATTTCTCCGCATTGCAAGGTGCAATTCTGAAATTTTTTGCTTTTTCCTGCTCCTCTTAACATGATAAAGAAGATTCAAAGAGAGTGAGATGCCAGCTCCTTTCATTCAGTCAGTAGCTTCAATCATTTCTGGACGTTTTTCAATGGCAAAAATCAATGAATATTGTAAATGCACAAACAGTAATTTCTCCACATTGCAAGGTGCAATTCTGAAATTTTTTGCTTTTTCCTGCTCCTCTTAGCATGATAAAGAAGATTCAAAGAGAGTGAGATGCCAGCTCCTTTCATTCAGTCAGTAGCTTCAAACATTTCTGGTATATGAATAACATGATGTTTTTCAATGGCAAAAATCAATGAATATTGTAAATGCACAAACAGTAATTTCTCCGCATTGCAAGGTGCAATTCTGAAATTTCTTGCTTTTTCCTGCTCCTCTTAGCATGATAAAGAAGATTCAAAGAGAGTGAGATGCCAGCTCCTTTCATTCAGTCAGTAGCTTCAATCATTTCTGGTATATGAATAACATGATGTTTTTCAATGGCAAAAATCAATGAATATTGTAAATGCACAAACAGTAATTTCTCCGCATTGCAAGGTGCAATTCTGAAATTTTTTGCTTTTTCCTGCTCCTCTTAGCATGATAAAGAAGATTCAAAGAGAGTGAGATGCCAGCTCCTTTCATTCAGTCAGTAGCTTCAATCATTTCTGGACTTTTTTCAACGGCAAAAATCAATGAATATTGTAAATGCACAAACAGTAATTTCTCCGCATTGCAAGGTGCAATTCTGAAATTTTTTGCTTTTTCCTGCTCCTCTTAGCATGATAAAGAAGATTCAAAGAGAGTGAGATGCCAGCTCCTTTCATTCAGTCAGTAGCTTCAATCATTTCTGGACGTTTTTCAATGGCAAAAATCAATGTATATTGTAAATGCACAAACAGTAATTTCTCCGCATTGCAAGGTGCAATTCTGAAATTTTTTGCTTTTTCCTGCTCCTCTTAGCATGATAAAGAAGATTCAAAGAGAGTGAGATGCCAGCTCCTTTCATTCAGTCAGTAGCTTCAATCATTTCTGGACGTTTTTCAATGGCAAAAATCAATGAATATTGTAAATGCACAAACAGTAATTTCTCCGCATTGCAAGGTGCAATTCTGAAATTTTTTGCTTTTTCCTGCTCCTCTTAGCATGATAAAGAAGATTCAAAGAGAGTGAGATGCCAGCTCCTTTCATTCAGTCAGTAGCTTCAAACATTTCTGGTATATGAATAACATGATGTTTTTCAATGGCAAAAATCAATGAATTTTGTAAATGCACAAACAGCAATTTCTCCGCATTGCAAGGTGCAATTCTGAAATTTTTTGCTTTTTCCTGCTCCTCTTAACATGATAAAGAAGATTCAAAGAGAGTGAGATGCCAGCTCCTTTCATTCAGTCAGTAGCTTCAATCATTTCTGGACGTTTTTCAATGGCAAAAATCAATGAATATTGTAAATGCACAAACAGTAATTTCTCCGCATTGCGAGGTGCAATTCTGAAATTTTTTGCTTTTTCCTGCTCCTCTTAGCATGATAAAGAAGATTCAAAGAGAGTGAGATGCCAGCTCCTTTCATTCAGTCAGTAGCTTCAATCATTTCTGGTATGTGAATAACATGATGTTTTTCAATGGCAAAAATCAATGAATATTGTAAATGCACAAACAGTAATTTCTCCGCATTGCAAGGTGCAATTCTGAAATGTTTTGCTTTTTCCTGCTCCTCTTAGCATGATAAAGAAGATTCAAAGAGAGTGAGATGCCAGCTCCTTTCATTCAGTCAGTAGCTTCAATCATTTCTGGTATATGAATAACATGATGTTTTTCAATGGCAAAAATCAATGAATATTGTAAATGCACAAACAGTAATTTATTCGCATTGCAAGGTGCAATTCTGAAATTTTTTGGTTTTTCCTGCTCCTCTTAGCATGATAAAGAAGATTCAAAGAGAGTGAGATGCCAGCTCCTTTCATTCAGTCAGTAGCTTCAAACATTTCTGGTATATGAATAACATGATGTTTTTCAATGGCAAAAATCAATGAATATTGTAAATGCACAAACAGTAATTTCTCCGCATTGCAAGGTGCAATTCTGAAATTTTTTGCCTTTTCCTGCTCCTCTTAGCATGATAAAGAAGATTCAAAGAGAGTGAGATGCCAGCTCCTTTCATTCAGTCAGTAGCTTCAATCATTTCTGGACGTTTTTCAATGGCAAAAATCAATGAATATTGTAAATGCACAAACAGTAATTTCTCCGCATTGCAAGGTGCAATTCTGAAATTTTTTGCTTTTTCCTGCTCCTCTTAGCATGATAAAGAAGATTCAAAGAGAGTGAGATTCCAGCTCCTTTCATTCAGTCAGTAGCTTCAAACATTTCTGGTATATGAATAACATGATGTTTTTCAATGGCAAAAATCAATGAATATTGTAAATGCACAAACAGTAATTTCTCCGCATTGCAAGGTGCAATTCTGAAATTTTTTGCTTTTTCCTGCTCCTCTTAGCATGATAAAGAAGATTCAAAGAGAGTGAGATGCCAGCTCCTTTCATTCAGTCAGTAGCTTCAATCATTTCTGGACGTTTTTCAATGGCAAAAATCAATGAATATTGTAAATGCACAAACAGTAATTTCTCCGCATTGCAAGGTGCAATTCTGAAATTTTTTGCTTTTTCCTGCTCCTCTTAGCATGATAAAGAAGATTCAAAGAGAGTGAGATGCCAGCTCCTTTCATTCAGTCAGTAGCTTCAATCATTTCTGGTATATGAATAACATGATGTTTTTCAATGGCAAAAATCAATGAATATTGTAAATGCACAAACAGTAATTTCTCCGCATTGCAAGGTGCAATTCTGAAATTTTTTGCTTTTTCCTGCTCCTCTTAGCATGATAAAGAAGATTCAAAGAGAGTGAGATGCCAGCTCCTTTCATTCAGTCAGTAGCTTCAATCATTTCTGGACGTTTTTCAATGGCAAAAATCAATGAATATTGTAAATGCACAAACAGTAATTTCTCCGCATTGCAAGGTGCAATTCTGAAATTTTTTGCTTTTTCCTGCTCCTCTTAGCATGATAAAGAAGATTCAAAGAGAGTGACATGCCAGCTCCTTTCATTCAGTCAGTAGCTTCAAACATTTCTGGTATATGAATAACATGATGTTTTTCAATGGCAAAAATCAATGAATATTGTAAATGCACAAACAGTAATTTCTCCGCATTGCAAGGTGCAATTCTGAAATTTTTTGCTTTTTCCTGCTCCTCTTAGCATGATAAAGAAGATTCAAAGAGAGTGAGATGCCAGCTCCTTTCATTCAGTCAGTAGCTTCAATCATTTCTGGACGTTTTTCAATGGCAAAAATCAATGAATATTGTAAATGCACAAACAGTAATTTCTCCGCATTGCAAGGTGCAATTCTGAAATTTTTTGCTTTTTCCTGCTCCTCTTAGCATGATAAAGAAGATTCAAAGAGAGTGAGATGCCAGCTCCTTTCATTCAGTCAGTAGCTTCAATCATTTCTGGACGTTTTTCAATGGCAAAAATCAATGAATATTGTAAATGCACAAACAGTAATTTCTCCGCATTGCAAGGTGCAATTCTGAAATTTTTTGCTTTTTCCTGCTCCTCTTAGCATGATAAAGAAGATTCAAAGAGAGTGACATGCCAGCTCCTTTCATTCAGTCAGTGGCTTCAAACATTTCTGGTATATGAATAACATGATGTTTTTCAATGGCAAAAATCAATGAATATTGTAAATGCACAAACAGTAATTTCTCCGCATTGCAAGGTGCAATTCTGAAATTTTTTGCTTTTTCCTGCTCCTCTTAGCATGATAAAGAAGATTCAAAGAGAGTGAGATGCCAGCTCCTTTCATTCAGTCAGTAGCTTCAATCATTTCTGGACGTTTTTCAATGGCAAAAATCAATGAATATTGTAAATGCACAAACAGTAATTTCTCCGCATTGCAAGGTGCAATTCTGAAATTTTTTGCTTTTTCCTGCTCCTCTTAGCATGATAAAGAAGATTCAAAGAGAGTGAGATGCCAGCTCCTTTCATTCAGTCAGTAGCTTCAATCATTTCTGGACGTTTTTCAATGGCAAAAATCAATGTATATTGTAAATGCACAAACAGTAATTTCTCCGCATTGCAAGGTGCAATTCTGAAATTTTTTGCTTTTTCCTGCTCCTCTTAGCATGATAAAGAAGATTCAAAGAGAGTGAGATGCCAGCTCCTTTCATTCAGTCGGTAGGTTCAATCATTTCTGGACGTTTTTCAATGGCAAAAATCAATGAATATTGTAAATGCACAAACAGTAATTTCTCCGCATTGCAAGGTGCAATTCTGAAATTTTTTGCTTTTTCCTGCTCCTCTTAGCATGATAAAGAAGATTCAAAGAGAGTGAGATTCCAGCTCCTTTCATTCAGTCAGTAGCTTCAATCATTTCTGGACGTTTTTCAATGGCAAAAATCAATGAATATTGTAAATGCACAAACAGTAATTTCTCCGCATTGCAAGGTGCAATTCTGAAATTTTTTGCTTTTTCCTGCTCCTCTTAGCATGATAAAGAAGATTCAAAGAGAGTGAGATGCCAGCTCCTTTCATTCAGTCAGTAGCTTCAATCATTTCTGGACGTTTTTCAATGGCAAAAATCAATGTATATTGTAAATGCACAAACAGTAATTTCTCCGCATTGCAAGGTGCAATTCTAAAATTTTTTGCTTTTTCCTGCTCCTCTTAGCATGATAAAGAAGATTCAAAGAGAGTGAGATGCCAGCTCCTTTCATTCAGTCAGTAGCTTCAATCATTTCTGGACGTTTTTCAATGGCAAAAATCAATGTATATTGTAAATGCACAAACAGTAATTTCTCCGCATTGCAAGGTGCAATTCTGAAATTTTTTGCTTTTTCCTGCTCCTCTTAGCATGATAAAGAAGATTCAAAGAGAGTGAGATGCCAGCTCCTTTCATTCAGTCAGTAGCTTCAATCATTTCTGGACGTTTTTCAATGGCAAAAATCAATGAATATTGTAAATGCACAAACAGTAATTTCTCCGCATTGCAAGGTGCAATTCTGAAATTTTTTGCTTTTTCCTGCTCCTCTTAGCATGATAAAGAAGATTCAAAGAGAGTGAGATTCCAGCTCCTTTCATTCAGTCAGTAGCTTCAAACATTTCTGGTATATGAATAACATGATGTTTTTCAATGGCAAAAATCAATGAATATTGTAAATGCACAAACAGTAATTTCTCCGCATTGCAAGGTGCAATTCTGAAATTTTTTGCTTTTTCCTGCTCCTCTTAGCATGATAAAGAAGATTCAAAGAGAGTGAGATGCCAGCTCCTTTCATTCAGTCAGTAGCTTCAATCATTTCTGGACGTTTTTCAATGGCAAAAATCAATGAATATTGTAAATGCACAAACAGTAATTTCTCCGCATTGCAAGGTGCAATTCTGAAATTTTTTGCTTTTTCCTGCTCCTCTTAGCATGATAAAGAAGATTCAAAGAGAGTGAGATGCCAGCTCCTTTCATTCAGTCAGTAGCTTCAATCATTTCTGGTATATGAATAACATGATGTTTTTCAATGGCAAAAATCAATGAATATTGTAAATGCACAAACAGTAATTTCTCCGCATTGCAAGGTGCAATTCTGAAATTTTTTGCTTTTTCCTGCTCCTCTTAGCATGATAAAGAAGATTCAAAGAGAGTGAGATGCCAGCTCCTTTCATTCAGTCAGTAGCTTCAATCATTTCTGGACGTTTTTCAATGGCAAAAATCAATGAATATTGTAAATGCACAAACAGTAATTTCTCCGCATTGCAAGGTGCAATTCTGAAATTTTTTGCTTTTTCCTGCTCCTCTTAGCATGATAAAGAAGATTCAAAGAGAGTGACATGCCAGCTCCTTTCATTCAGTCAGTAGCTTCAAACATTTCTGGTATATGAATAACATGATGTTTTTCAATGGCAAAAATCAATGAATATTGTAAATGCACAAACAGTAATTTCTCCGCATTGCAAGGTGCAATTCTGAAATTTTTTGCTTTTTCCTGCTCCTCTTAGCATGATAAAGAAGATTCAAAGAGAGTGAGATGCCAGCTCCTTTCATTCAGTCAGTAGCTTCAATCATTTCTGGACGTTTTTCAATGGCAAAAATCAATGAATATTGTAAATGCACAAACAGTAATTTCTCCGCATTGCAAGGTGCAATTCTGAAATTTTTTGCTTTTTCCTGCTCCTCTTAGCATGATAAAGAAGATTCAAAGAGAGTGAGATGCCAGCTCCTTTCATTCACTCAGTAGCTTCAATCATTTTTGGTATATGAATAACATGATGTTTTTCAATGGCAAAAATCAATGAATATTGTAAATGCACAAACAGTAATTTCTCCGCATTGCAAGGTGCAATTCTGAAATTTTTTGCTTTTTCCTGCTCCTCTTAGCATGATAAAGAAGATTCAAAGAGAGTGAGATGCCAGCTCCTTTCATTCAGTCAGTAGCTTCAATCATTTCTGGACGTTTTTCAACGGCAAAAATCAATGAATATTGTAAATGCACAAACAGTAATTTCTCCGCATTGCAAGGTGCAATTCTGAAATTTTTTGCTTTTTCCTGCTCCTCTTAGCATGATAAAGAAGATTCAAAGAGAGTGAGATGCCAGCTCCTTTCATTCAGTCGGTAGGTTCAATCATTTCTGGACGTTTTTCAATGGCAAAAATCAATGAATATTGTAAATGCACAAACAGTAATTTCTCCGCATTGCAAGGTGCAATTCTGAAATTTTTTGCTTTTTCCTGCTCCTCTTAGCATGATAAAGAAGATTCAAAGAGAGTGAGATGCCAGCTCCTTTCATTCAGTCAGTAGCTTCAATCATTTCTGGACGTTTTTCAATGGCAAAAATCAATGAATATTGTAAATGCACAAACAGTAATTTCTCCGCATTGCAAGGTGCAATTCTGAAATTTTTTGCTTTTTCCTGCTCCTCTTAGCATGATAAAGAAGATTCAAAGAGAGTGAGATGCCAGCTCCTTTCATTCAGTCAGTAGCTTCAATCATTTCTGGACGTTTTTCAATGGCAAAAATCAATGAATATTGTAAATGCACAAACAGTAATTTCTCCGCATTGCAAGGTGCAATTCTGAAATTTTTTGCTTTTTCCTGCTCCTCTTAGCATGATAAAGAAGATTCAAAGAGAGTGAGATGCCAGCTCCTTTCATTCAGTCAGTAGCTTCAATCATTTCTGGACGTTTTTCAATGGCAAAAATCAATGTATATTGTAAATGCACAAACAGTAATTTCTCCGCATTGCAAGGTGCAATTCTGAAATTTTTTGCTTTTTCCTGCTCCTCTTAGCATGATAAAGAAGATTCAAAGAGAGTGAGATGCCAGCTCCTTTCATTCAGTCAGTAGCTTCAATCATTTCTGGACGTTTTTCAATGGCAAAAATCAATGTATATTGTAAATGCACAAACAGTAATTTCTCCGCATTGCAAGGTGCAATTCTGAAATTTTTTGCTTTTTCCTGCTCCTCTTAGCATGATAAAGAAGATTCAAAGAGAGTGAGATGCCAGCTCCTTTCATTCAGTCAGTAGCTTCAATCATTTCTGGACGTTTTTCAATGGCAAAAATCAATGAATATTGTAAATGCACAAACAGTAATTTCTCCGCATTGCAAGGTGCAATTCTGAAATTTTTTGCTTTTTCCTGCTCCTCTTAGCATGATAAAGAAGATTCAAAGAGAGTGAGATGCCAGCTCCTTTCATTCAGTCAGTAGCTTCAAACATTTCTGGTATATGAATAACATGATGTTTTTCAATGGCAAAAATCAATGAATTTTGTAAATGCACAAACAGCATTTTCTCCGCATTGCAAGGTGCAATTCTGAAATTTTTTGCTTTTTCCTGCTCCTCTTAGCATGATAAAGAAGATTCAAAGAGAGTGAGATGCCAGCTCCTTTCATTCAGTCAGTAGCTTCAATCATTTCTGGACGTTTTTCAATGGCAAAAATCAATGAATATTGTAAATGCACAAACAGTAATTTCTCCGCATTGCGAGGTGCAATTCTGAAATTTTTTGCTTTTTCCTGCTCCTCTTAGCATGATAAAGAAGATTCAAAGAGAGTGAGATGCCAGCTCCTTTCATTCAGTCAGTAGCTTCAATCATTTCTGGTATATGAATAACATGATGTTTTTCAATGGCAAAAATCAATGAATATTGTAAATGCACAAACAGTAATTTCTCCGCATTGCAAGGTGCAATTCTGAAATTTTTTGCTTTTTCCTGCTCCTCTTAGCATGATAAAGAAGATTCAAAGAGAGTGAGATGCCAGCTCCTTTCATTCAGTCAGTAGCTTCAATCATTTCTGGTATATGAATAACATGATGTTTTTCAATGGCAAAAATCAATGAATATTGTAAATGCACAAACAGTAATTTATTCGCATTGCAAGGTGCAATTCTGAAATTTTTTGCTTTTTCCTGCTCCTCTTAGCATGATAAAGAAGATTCAAAGAGAGTGAGATGCCAGCTCCTTTCATTCAGTCAGTAGCTTCAAACATTTCTGGTATATGAATAACATGATGTTTTTCAATGGCAAAAATCAATGAATATTGTAAATGCACAAACAGTAATTTCTCCGCATTGCAAGGTGCAATTCTGAAATTTTTTGCCTTTTCCTGCTCCTCTTAGCATGATAAAGAAGATTCAAAGAGAGTGAGATGCCAGCTCCTTTCATTCAGTCAGTAGCTTCAATCATTTCTGGACGTTTTTCAATGGCAAAAATCAATGAATATTGTAAATGCACAAACAGTAATTTCTCCGCATTGCAAGGTGCAATTCTGAAATTTTTTGCTTTTTCCTGCTCCTCTTAGCATGATAAAGAAGATTCAAAGAGAGTGATATGCCAGCTCCTTTCATTCAGTCAGTAGCTTCAAACATTTCTGGTATATGAATAACATGATGTTTTTCAATGGCAAAAATCAATGAATATTGTAAATGCACAAACAGTAATTTCTCCGCATTGCAATGTGCAATTCTGAAATTTTTTTCTTTTTCCTGCTCCTCTTAGCATGATAAAGAAGATTCAAAGAGAGTGAGATGCCAGCTCCTTTCATTCAGTCAGTAGCTTCAATCATTTCTGGACGTTTTTCAATGGCAAAAATCAATGAATATTGTAAATGCACAAACAGTAATTTCTCCGCATTGCAAGGTGCAATTCTGAAATTTTTTGCTTTTTCCTGCTCCTCTTAGCATGATAAAGAAGATTCAAAGAGAGTGAGATGCCAGCTCCTTTCATTCAGTCAGTAGCTTCAATCATTTCTGGTATATGAATAACATGATGTTTTTCAATGGCAAAAATCAATGAATATTGTAAATGCACAAACAGTAATTTCTCCGCATTGCAAGGTGCAATTCTGAAATTTTTTGCTTTTTCCTGCTCCTCTTAGCATGATAAAGAAGATTCAAAGAGAGTGAGATGCCAGCTCCTTTCATTCAGTCAGTAGCTTCAATCATTTCTGGACGTTTTTCAATGGCAAAAATCAATGAATATTGTAAATGCACAAACAGTAATTTCTCCGCATTGCAAGGTGCAATTCTGAAATTTTTTGCTTTTTCCTGCTCCCTTTAGCATGATAAAGAAGATTCAAAGAGAGTGACATGCCAGCTCCTTTCATTCAGTCAGTAGCTTCAAACATTTCTGGTATATGAATAACATGATGTTTTTCAATGGCAAAAATCAATGAATATTGTAAATGCACAAACAGTAATTTCTCCGCATTGCAAGGAGCAATTCTGAAATTTTTTGCATTTTCCTGCTCCTCTTAGCATGATAAAGAAGATTCAAAGAGAGTGAGATGCCAGCTCCTTTCATTCAGTCAGTAGCTTCAATCATTTCTGGACGTTTTTCAATGGCAAAAATCAATGAATATTGTAAATGCACAAACAGTAATTTCTCCGCATTGCAAGGTGCAATTCTGAAATTTTTTGCTTTTTCCTGCTCCTCTTAGCATGATAAAGAAGATTCAAAGAGAGTGAGATGCCAGCTCCTTTCATTCAGTCAGTAGCTTCAAACATTTCTGGACGTTTTTCAATGGCAAAAATCAATGAATATTGTAAATGCACAAACAGTAATTTCTCCGCATTGCAAGGTGCAATTCTGAAATTTTTTGCTTTTTCCTGCTCCTCTTAGCATGATAAAGAAGATTCAAAGAGAGTGAGATGCCAGCTCCTTTCATTCAGTCAGTAGCTTCAATCATTTCTGGTATATGAATAACATGATGTTTAACAATGGCAAAAATCAATGAATATTGTAAATGCACAAACAGTAATTTCTCCGCATTGCAAGGTGCAATTCTGAAATTTTTTGCTTTTTCCTGCTCCTCTTAGCATGATAAAGAAGATTCAAAGAGAGTGAGATGCCAGCTCCTTTCATTCAGTCAGTAGCTTCAATCATTTCTGGATGTTTTTCAATGGCAAAAATCAATGAATATTGTAAATGCACAAACAGTAATTTCTCCGCATTGCAAGGTGCAATTCTGAAATTTTTTGCTTTTTCCTGCTCCTCTTAGCATGATAAAGAAGATTCAAAGAGAGTGAGATGCCAGCTCCTTTCATTCAGTCAGTAGCTTCAATCATTTCTGGACGTTTTTCAACGGCAAAAATCAATGAATATTGTAAATGCAGAAACAGTAATTTCTCCGCATTGCAAGGTGCAATTCTGAAATTTTTTGCTTTTTCCTGCTCCTCTTAGCATGATAAAGAAGATTCAAAGAGAGTGAGATGCCAGCTCCTTTCATTCAGTCAGTAGCTTCAATCATTTCTGGACGTTTTTCAATGGCAAAAATCAATGAATATTGTAAATGCACAAACAGTAATTTCTCCGCATTGCAAGGTGCAATTCTGAAATTTTTTGCTTTTTCCTGCTCCTCTTAGCATGATAAAGAAGATTCAAAGAGAGTGAGATGCCAGCTCCTTTCATTCAGTCAGTAGCTTCAATCATTTCTGGACGTTTTTCAATGGCAAAAATCAATGAATATTGTAAATGCACAAACAGTAATTTCTCCGTATTGCAAGGTGCAATTCTGAAATTTTTTGCTTTTTCCTGCTCCTCTTAGCATGATAAAGAAGATTCAAAGAGAGTGAGATGCCAGCTCCTTTCATTCAGTCAGTAGCTTCAATCATTTCTGGACGTTTTTCAATGGCAAAAATCAATGAATATTGTAAATGCACAAGCAGTAATTTCTCCGCATTGCAAGGTGCAATTCTGAAATTTTTTGCTTTTTCCTGCTCCTCTTAGCATGATAAAGAAGATTCAAAGAGACTGAGATGCCAGCTCCTTTCATTCAGTCAGTAGCTTCAATCATTTCTGGACGTTTTTCAATGGCAAAAATCAATGAATATTGTAAATGCACAAACAGTAATTTCTCCGCATTGCAAGGTGCAATTCTGAAATTTTTTACTTTTTCCTGCTCCTCTTAGCATGAAAAAGAAGATTCAAAGAGAGTGAGATGCCAGCTCCTTTCATTCAGTCAGTAGCTTCAATCATTTCTGGTATATGAATAACATGTTTTTCAATGGCAAAAATCAATGAATATTGTAAATGCACAAACAGTAATTTCTCCGCATTGCAAGGTGCAATTCTGAATTTTTTTGCTTTTTCCTGCTCCTCTTAGCATGATAAAGAAGATTCAAAGAGAGTGAGATGCCAGCTCCTTTCATTCAGTCAGTAGCTTCAATCATTTCTGGACGTTTTTCAATGGCAAAAATCAATGAATATTGTAAATGCACAAACAGTAATTTCTCCGCATTGCAAGGTGCAATTCTGAAATTTTTTGCTTTTTCCTGCTCCTCTTAGCATGATAAAGAAGATTCAAAGAGAGTGAGATGCCAGCTCCTTTCATTCAGTCAGTAGCTTCAATCATTTCTGGTATATGAATAACATGATGTTTTTCAATGGCAAAAATCAATGAATATTGTAAATGCACAAACAGTAATTTCTCCGCATTGCAAGGTGCAATTCTGAAATTTTTTACTTTTTCCTGCTCCTCTTAGCATGAAAAAGAAGATTCAAAGAGAGTGAGATGCCAGCTCCTTTCATTCAGTCAGTAGCTTCAATCATTTCTGGTATATGAATAACATGATGTTTTTCAATGGCAAAAATCAATGAATATTGTAAATGCACAAACAGTAATTTCTCCGCATTGCAAGGTGCAATTCTGAAATTTTTTGCTTTTTCCTGCTCCTCTTAGCATGATAAAGAAGATTCAAAGAGAGTGAGATGCCAGCTCCTTTCATTCAGTCAGTAGCTTCAATCATTTCTGGACGTTTTTCAATGGCAAAAATCAATGAATATTGTAAATGCACAAACAGTAATTTCTCCGCATTGCAAGGTGCAATTCTGAAATTTTTTGCTTTTTCCTGCTCCTCTTAGCATGATAAAGAAGATTCAAAGAGAGTGAGATGCCAGCTCCTTTCATTCAGTCAGTAGCTTCAATCATTTCTGGTATATGAATAACATGATGTTTTTCAATGGCAAAAATCAATGAATATTGTAAATGCACAAACAGTAATTTCTCCGCATTGCAAGGTGCAATTCTGAAATTTTTTGCTTTTTCCTGCTCCTCTTAGCATGATAAAGAAGATTCAAAGAGAGTGAGATGCCAGCTCCTTTCATTCAGTCAGTAGCTTCAAACATTTCTGGACGTTTTTCAATGGCAAAAATCAATGAATATTGTAAATGCACAAACAGTAATTTCTCCGCATTGCAAGGTGCAATTCTGAAATTTTTTGCTTTTTCCTGCTCCTCTTAGCATGATAAAGAAGATTCAAAGAGAGTGAGATGCCAGCTCCTTTCATTCAGTCAGTAGCTTCAATCATTTCTGGTATATGAATAACATGATGTTTAACAATGGCAAAAATCAATGAATATTGTAAATGCACAAACAGTAATTTCTCCGTATTGCAAGGTGCAATTCTGAAATTTTTTGCTTTTTCCTGCTCCTCTTAGCATGATAAAGAAGATTCAAAGAGAGTGAGATGCCAGCTCCTTTCATTCAGTCAGTAGCTTCAATCATTTCTGGATGTTTTTCAATGGCAAAAATCAATGAATATTGTAAATGCACAAACAGTAATTTCTCCGCATTGCAAGGTGCAATTCTGAAATTTTTTGCTTTTTCCTGCTCCTCTTAGCATGATAAAGAAGATTCAAAGAGAGTGAGATGCCAGCTCCTTTCATTCAGTCAGTAGCTTCAATCATTTCTGGACGTTTTTCAACGGCAAAAATCAATGAATATTGTAAATGCACAAACAGTAATTTCTCCGCATTGCAAGGTGCAATTCTGAAATTTTTTGCTTTTTCCTGCTCCTCTTAGCATGATAAAGAAGATTCAAAGAGAGTGAGATGCCAGCTCCTTTCATTCAGTCAGTAGCTTCAATCATTTCTGGACGTTTTTCAATGGCAAAAATCAATGAATATTGTAAATGCACAAACAGTAATTTCTCCGCATTGCAAGGTGCAATTCTGAAATTTTTTGCTTTTTCCTGCTCCTCTTAGCATGATAAAGAAGATTCAAAGAGAGTGAGATGCCAGCTCCTTTCATTCAGTCAGTAGCTTCAATCATTTCTGGACGTTTTTCAATGGCAAAAATCAATGAATATTGTAAATGCACAAACAGTAATTTCTCCGTATTGCAAGGTGCAATTCTGAAATTTTTTGCTTTTTCCTGCTCCTCTTAGCATGATAAAGAAGATTCAAAGAGAGTGAGATGCCAGCTCCTTTCATTCAGTCAATAGCTTCAATCATTTCTGGACGTTTTTCAATGGCAAAAATCAATGAATATTGTAAATGCACAAGCAGTAATTTCTCCGCATTGCAAGGTGCAATTCTGAAATTTTTTGCTTTTTCCTGCTCCTCTTAGCATGATAAAGAAGATTCAAAGAGACTGAGATGCCAGCTCCTTTCATTCAGTCAGTAGCTTCAATCATTTCTGGACGTTTTTCAATGGCAAAAATCAATGAATATTGTAAATGCACAAACAGTAATTTCTCCGCATTGCAAGGTGCAATTCTGAAATTTTTTACTTTTTCCTGCTCCTCTTAGCATGAAAAAGAAGATTCAAAGAGAGTGAGATGCCAGCTCCTTTCATTCAGTCAGTAGCTTCAATCATTTCTGGTATATGAATAACATGATGTTTTTCAATGGCAAAAATCAATGAATATTGTAAATGCACAAACAGTAATTTCTCCGCATTGCAAGGTGCAATTCTGAATTTTTTTGCTTTTTCCTGCTCCTCTTAGCATGATAAAGAAGATTCAAAGAGAGTGAGATGCCAGCTCCTTTCATTCAGTCAGTAGCTTCAATCATTTCTGGACGTTTTTCAATGGCAAAAATCAATGAATATTGTAAATGCACAAACAGTAATTTCTCCGCATTGCAAGGTGCAATTCTGAAATTTTTTGCTTTTTCCTGCTCCTCTTAGCATGATAAAGAAGATTCAAAGAGAGTGAGATGCCAGCTCCTTTCATTCAGTCAGTAGCTTCAATCATTTCTGGTATATGAATAACATGATGTTTTTCAATGGCAAAAATCAATGAATATTGTAAATGCACAAACAGTAATTTCTCCGCATTGCAAGGTGCAATTCTGAAATTTTTTGCTTTTTCCTGCTCCTCTTAGCATGATAAAGAAGATTCAAAGAGAGTGAGATGCCAGCTCCTTTCATTCAGTCAGTAGCTTCAATCATTTCTGGTATATGAATAACATGATGTTTTTCAATGGCAAAAATCAATGAATATTGTAAATGCACAAACAGTAATTTCTCCGCATTGCAAGGTGCAATTCTGAAATTTTTTGCCTTTTCCTGCTCCTCTTAGCATGATAAAGAAGATTCAAAGAGAGTGAGATGCCAGCTCCTTTCATTCAGTCAGTAGCTTCAATCATTTCTGGACGTTTTTCAATGGCAAAAATCAATGAATATTGTAAATGCACAAACAGTAATTTCTCCGCATTGCAAGGTGCAATTCTGAAATTTTTTGCTTTTTCCTGCTCCTCTTAGCATGATAAAGAAGATTCAAAGAGAGTGAGATGCCAGCTCCTTTCATTCAGTCAGTAGCTTCAAACATTTCTGGTATATGAATAACATGATGTTTTTCAATGGCAAAAATCAATGAATATTGTAAATGCACAAACAGTAATTTCTCCGCATTGCAAGGTGCAATTCTGAAATTTTTTGCTTTTTCCTGCTCCTCTTAGCATGATAAAGAAGATTCAAAGAGAGTGAGATGCCAGCTCCTTTCATTCAGTCAGTAGCTTCAATCATTTCTGGACGTTTTTCAATGGCAAAAATCAATGAATATTGTAAATGCACAAACAGTAATTTCTCCGCATTGCAAGGTGCAATTCTGAAATTTTTTGCTTTTTCCTGCTCCTCTTAGCATGATAAAGAAGATTCAAAGAGAGTGAGATGCCAGCTCCTTTCATTCAGTCAGTAGCTTCAATCATTTCTGGTATATGAATAACATGATGTTTTTCAATGGCAAAAATAAATGAATATTGTAAATGCACAAACAGTAATTTCTCCGCATTGCAAGGTGCAATTCTGAAATTTTTTGCTTTTTCCTGCTCCTCTTAGCATGATAAAGAAGATTCAAAGAGAGTGAGATGCCAGCTCTTTTCATTCAGTCAGTAGCTTCAATCATTTCTGGTATATGAATAACATGATGTTTTTCAATGGCAAAAATCAATGAATATTGTAAATGCACAAACAGTAATTTCTCCGCATTGCAAGGTGCAATTCTGAAATTTTTTGCCTTTTCCTGCTCCTCTTAGCATGATAAAGAAGATTCAAAGAGAGTGAGATGCCAGCTCCTTTCATTCAGTCAGTAGCTTCAATCATTTCTGGATGTTTTTCAATGGCAAAAATCAATGAATATTGTAAATGCACAAACAGTAATTTCTCCGCATTGCAAGGTGCAATTCTGAAATTTTTTGCTTTTTCCTGCTCCTCTTAGCATGATAAAGAAGATTCAAAGAGAGTGAGATGCCAGCTCCTTTCATTCAGTCAGTAGCTTCAATCATTTCTGGACGTTTTTCAATGGCAAAAATCAATGAATATTGTAAATGCACAAACAGTAATTTCTCCGCATTGCAAGGTGCAATTCTGAAATTTTTTGCTTTTTCCTGCTCCTCTTAGCATGATAAAGAAGATTCAAAGAGAGTGAGATGCCAGCTCCTTTCATTCAGTCAGTAGCTTCAATCATTTCTGGACGTTTTTCAACGGCAAAAATCAATGAATATTGTAAATGCACAAACAGTAATTTCTCCGCATTGCAAGGTGCAATTCTGAAATTTTTTGCTTTTTCCTGCTCCTCTTAGCATGATAAAGAAGATTCAAAGAGAGTGAGATGCCAGCTCCTTTCATTCAGTCAGTAGCTTCAATCATTTCTGGACGTTTTTCAATGGCAAAAATCAATGAATATTGTAAATGCACAAACAGTAATTTCTCCGCATTGCAAGGTGCAATTCTGAAATTTTTTGCTTTTTCCTGCTCCTCTTAGCATGATAAAGAAGATTCAAAGAGAGTGAGATGCCAGCTCCTTTCATTCAGTCAGTAGCTTCAATCATTTCTGGACGTTTTTCAATGGCAAAAATCAATGAATATTGTAAATGCACAAACAGTAATTTCTCCGTATTGCAAGGTGCAATTCTGAAATTTTTTGCTTTTTCCTGCTCCTCTTAGCATGATAAAGAAGATTCAAAGAGAGTGAGATGCCAGCTCCTTTCATTCAGTCAATAGCTTCAATCATTTCTGGACGTTTTTCAATGGCAAAAATCAATGAATATTGTAAATGCACAAGCAGTAATTTCTCCGCATTGCAAGGTGCAATTCTGAAATTTTTTGCTTTTTCCTGCTCCTCTTAGCATGATAAAGAAGATTCAAAGAGACTGAGATGCCAGCTCCTTTCATTCAGTCAGTAGCTTCAATCATTTCTGGACGTTTTTCAATGGCAAAAATCAATGAATATTGTAAATGCACAAACAGTAATTTCTCCGCATTGCAAGGTGCAATTCTGAAATTTTTTACTTTTTCCTGCTCCTCTTAGCATGAAAAAGAAGATTCAAAGAGAGTGAGATGCCAGCTCCTTTCATTCAGTCAGTAGCTTCAATCATTTCTGGTATATGAATAACATGATGTTTTTCAATGGCAAAAATCAATGAATATTGTAAATGCACAAACAGTAATTTCTCCGCATTGCAAGGTGCAATTCTGAATTTTTTTGCTTTTTCCTGCTCCTCTTAGCATGATAAAGAAGATTCAAAGAGAGTGAGATGCCAGCTCCTTTCATTCAGTCAGTAGCTTCAATCATTTCTGGACGTTTTTCAATGGCAAAAATCAATGAATATTGTAAATGCACAAACAGTAATTTCTCCGCATTGCAAGGTGCAATTCTGAAATTTTTTGCTTTTTCCTGCTCCTCTTAGCATGATAAAGAAGATTCAAAGAGAGTGAGATGCCAGCTCCTTTCATTCAGTCAGTAGCTTCAATCATTTCTGGTATATGAATAACATGATGTTTTTCAATGGCAAAAATCAATGAATATTGTAAATGCACAAACAGTAATTTCTCCGCATTGCAAGGTGCAATTCTGAAATTTTTTGCTTTTTCCTGCTCCTCTTAGCATGATAAAGAAGATTCAAAGAGAGTGAGATGCCAGCTCCTTTCATTCAGTCAGTAGCTTCAATCATTTCTGGTATATGAATAACATGATGTTTTTCAATGGCAAAAATCAATGAATATTGTAAATGCACAAACAGTAATTTCTCCGCATTGCAAGGTGCAATTCTGAAATTTTTTGCCTTTTCCTGCTCCTCTTAGCATGATAAAGAAGATTCAAAGAGAGTGAGATGCCAGCTCCTTTCATTCAGTCAGTAGCTTCAATCATTTCTGGACGTTTTTCAATGGCAAAAATCAATGAATATTGTAAATGCACAAACAGTAATTTCTCCGCATTGCAAGGTGCAATTCTGAAATTTTTTGCTTTTTCCTGCTCCTCTTAGCATGATAAAGAAGATTCAAAGAGAGTGAGATGCCAGCTCCTTTCATTCAGTCAGTAGCTTCAAACATTTCTGGTATATGAATAACATGATGTTTTTCAATGGCAAAAATCAATGAATATTGTAAATGCACAAACAGTAATTTCTCCGCATTGCAAGGTGCAATTCTGAAATTTTTTGCTTTTTCCTGCTCCTCTTAGCATGATAAAGAAGATTCAAAGAGAGTGAGATGCCAGCTCCTTTCATTCAGTCAGTAGCTTCAATCATTTCTGGACGTTTTTCAATGGCAAAAATCAATGAATATTGTAAATGCACAAACAGTAATTTCTCCGCATTGCAAGGTGCAATTCTGAAATTTTTTGCTTTTTCCTGCTCCTCTTAGCATGATAAAGAAGATTCAAAGAGAGTGAGATGCCAGCTCCTTTCATTCAGTCAGTAGCTTCAATCATTTCTGGTATATGAATAACATGATGTTTTTCAATGGCAAAAATAAATGAATATTGTAAATGCACAAACAGTAATTTCTCCGCATTGCAAGGTGCAATTCTGAAATTTTTTGCTTTTTCCTGCTCCTCTTAGCATGATAAAGAAGATTCAAAGAGAGTGAGATGCCAGCTCTTTTCATTCAGTCAGTAGCTTCAATCATTTCTGGTATATGAATAACATGATGTTTTTCAATGGCAAAAATCAATGAATATTGTAAATGCACAAACAGTAATTTCTCCGCATTGCAAGGTGCAATTCTGAAATTTTTTGCCTTTTCCTGCTCCTCTTAGCATGATAAAGAAGATTCAAAGAGAGTGAGATGCCAGCTCCTTTCATTCAGTCAGTAGCTTCAATCATTTCTGGATGTTTTTCAATGGCAAAAATCAATGAATATTGTAAATGCACAAACAGTAATTTCTCCGCATTGCAAGGTGCAATTCTGAAATTTTTTGCTTTTTCCTGCTCCTCTTAGCATGATAAAGAAGATTCAAAGAGAGTGAGATGCCAGCTCCTTTCATTCAGTCAGTAGCTTCAATCATTTCTGGACGTTTTTCAATGGCAAAAATCAATGAATATTGTAAATGCACAAACAGTAATTTCTCCGCATTGCAAGGTGCAATTCTGAAATTTTTTGCTTTTTTCTGCTCCTCTTAGCATGATAAAGAAGATTCAAAGAGAGTGAGATGCCAGCTCCTTTCATTCAGTCAGTAGCTTCAATCATTTCTGGTATATGAAAAACATGATGTTTTTCAATGGCAAAAATCAATGAATATTGTAAATGCACAAACTGTAATTTCTCCGCATTGCAAGGTGCAATTCTGAAATTTTTTGCTTTTTCCTGCTCCTCTTAGCATGATAAAGAAGATTCAAAGAGAGTGAGATGCCAGCTCCTTTCATTCAGTCAGTAGCTTCAATCATTTCTGGACGTTTTTCAATGGCAAAAATCAATGAATATTGTAAATGCACAAACAGTAATTTCTCCGCATTGCAAGGTGCAATTCTGAAATTTTTTGCTTTTTCCTGCTCCTCTTAGCATGATAAAGAAGATTCAAAGAGAGTGAGATGCCAGCTCCTTTCATTCAGTCAGTAGCTTCAATCATTTCTGGTATATGAATAACATGATGTTTTTCAATGGCAAAAATCAATGAATATTGTAAATGCACAAACAGTAATTTCTCCGCATTGCAAGGTGCAATTCTGAAATTTTTTGCTTTTTCCTGCTCCTCTTAGCTTGATAAAGAAGATTCAAAGAGAGTGAGATGCCAGCTCCTTTCCTTCAGTCAGTAGCTTCAATCATTTCTGGTATATGAATAACATGATGTTTTTCATATACCAGAAATGTTTGAAGCTACTGACTGAATGAAAGGAGCTGGCATCTCACTCTCTTTGAATCTTCTTTATCATGCTAGGATTAGCAGGAAAAAGCAAAAAATTTCAGAATTGCACCTTGCAATGTGGAGATATTACTGTTTGTGCATTTACAATATTCATTGATTTTTGCCATTGAAAAACATGTTTTTCATATACCAGAAATGTTTGAAGCTACTGACTGAATGAAAGGAGCTGGCATCTCACTCTCTTTGAATCTTCTTTATCATGCTAGGATTAACAGGAAAAAGCTAAAGATTTCAGAATTGCACCGTGCAATGTGGAGATATTACTGTTTGTGCATTTACAATATTCATTGATTTTTGCCATTGAAAAACATGTTTTTCATATACCAGAAATGTTTGAAGCTACTGACTGAATGAAAGGAGCTGGCATCTCACTCTCTTTGAATCTTCTTTATCATGCTAAGAGGAGCAGGAAAAAGCAAAAAATTTCAGAATTGCACCTTCAATGCGGAGAAATTACTGTTTGTGCATTTACAATATTCATTGATTTTTGCCATTGAAAAACGTCCAGAAATGATTGAAGCTACTGACTGAATGAAAGGAGCTGGCATCTCACTCTCTTTGAATCTTCTTTATCATGCTAAGAGGAGCAGGAAAAAGCAAAAAATTTCAGAATTGCACCTTGCAATGCGGAGAAATTACTGTTTGTGCATTTACAATATTCATTAATTTTTGCCATTGAAAAACATCATGTTATTCATATACCAGAAATGATTGAAGCTACTGACTGAATGAAAGGAGCTGGCATCTCACTCTCTTTGAATCTTCTTTATCATGCTAAGAGGAGCAGGAAAAAGCAAAAAATTTCAGAATTGCACCTTGCAATGCGGAGAAATTACTGTTTGTGCATTTACAATATTCATTGATTTTTGCCATTGAAAAACATCTTGTTATTCATATACCAGAAATGTTTGAAGCTACTGACTGAATGAAAGGAGCTGGCATCTCACTCTCTTTGAATCTTCTTTATCATACTAAGAGGAGCAGGAAAAAGCAAAAAATTTCAGAAATGCACCTTGCAATGCGGAGAAATTACTGTTTGTGCATTTACAATATTCATTGATTTTTGCCATTGAAAAACGTCCAGAAATGATTGAAGCTACTGACTGAATGAAAGGAGCTGGCATCTCACTCTCTTTGAATCTTCTTTATCATGCTAAGAGGAGCAGGAAAAAGCAAAAAATTTCAGAATTGCACCTTGCAATGCGGAGAAATTACTGTTTGTGCATTTACAATATTCATTGATTTTTGCCATTGAAAAACGTCCAGAAATGATTGAAGCTACTGACTGAATGAAAGGAGCTGGCATCTCACTCTCTTTGAATCTTCTTTATCATGCTAAGAGGAGCAGGAAAAAGCAAAAAATTTCAGAATTGCACCTTGCAATGCGGAGAAATTACTGTTTGTGCATTTACAATATTCATTGATTTTTGCCGCCATTGAAAAACATCATGTTATTCATATACCAGAAATGTTTGAAGCTACTGACTGAATGAAAGGAGCTGGCATCTCACTCTCTTTGAATCTTCTTTATCATGCTAAGAGGAGCAGGAAAAAGCAAAAAATTTCAGAATTGCACCTTGCAATGCGAAGAAATTACTGTTTGTGCATTTACAATATTCATTGATTTTTGCCATTGAAAAACATCATGTTATTCATATACCAGAAATGTTTGATGCTACTGACTGAATGAAAGGAGCTGGCATCTCACTCTCTTTGAATCTTCTTTATCATGCTAAGAGGAGCAGGAAAAAGCAAAAAATTTCAGAATTGCACCTTGCAATGCGGAGAAATTACTGTTTGTGCATTTACAATATTCATTGATTTTTGCCATTGAAAAACGTCCAGAAATGATTGAAGCTACTGACTGAATGAAAGGAGCTGGCATCTCACTCTCTTTGAATCTTCTTTATCATGCTAAGAGGAGCAGGAAAAAGCAAAAAATTTCAGAATTGCACCTTGCAATGCGGAGAAATTACTGTTTGTGCATTTACAATATTCATTGATTTTTGCCATTGAAAAACATCCAGAAATGATTGAAGCTACTGACTGAATGAAAGGAGCTGGCATCTCACTCTCTTTGAATCTTCTTTATCATGCTAAGAGGAGCAGGAAAAAGCAAAAAATTTCAGAATTGCACCTTGCAATGCGGAGAAATTACTGTTTGTGCATTTACAATATTCATTGATTTTTGCCATTGAAAAACGTCCAGAAATGATTGAAGCTACTGACTGAATGAAAGGAGCTGGCATCTCAGTCTCTTTGAATCTTCTTTATCATGCTAAGAGGAGCAGGAAAAAGCAAAAAATTTCAGAATTGCACCTTGCAATGCGGAGAAATTACTGTTTGTGCATCTACAATATTCATTGATTTTTGCCGTTGAAAAACGTCCAGAAATGATTGAAGCTACTGACTGAATGAAAGGAGCTGGCATCTCACTCTCTTTGAGTCTTCTTTACCATGCTAAGAGGAGCAGGAAAAAGCAAAAAATTTCAGAATTGCACCTTGCAATGCGGAGAAATTACTGTTTGTGCATTTACAATATTCATTGATTTTTGCCATTGAAAAACATCATGTTATTCATATACCAGAAATGTTTGAAGCTACTGACTGAATGAAAGGAGCTGGCATCTCACTCTCTTTGAATCTTCTTTATCATACTAAGCGGAGCAGGAAAAAGCAAAAAATTTCAGAAATGCACCTTGCAAGGCGGAGAAATTACTGTTTGTGCATTTACAATATTCATTGATTTTTGCCATTGAAAAACGTCCAGAAATGATTGAAGCTACTGACTGAATGAAAGGAGCTGGCATCTCACTCTCTTTGAATCTTCTTTATCATGCTAAGAGGAGCAGGAAAAAGCAAAAAATTTCAGAATTGCACCTTGCAATGCGGAGAAATTACTGTTTGTGCATTTACAATATTCATTGATTTTTGCCATTGAAAAACGTCCAGAAATGATTGAAGCTACTGACTGAATGAAAGGAGCTGGCATCTCACTCTCTTTGAATCTTCTTTATCATGCTAAGAGGAGCAGGAAAAAGCAAAAAATTTCAGAATTGCACCTTGCAATGCGGAGAAATTACTGTTTGTGCATTTACAATATTCATTGATTTTTGCCGCCATTGAAAAACATCATGTTATTCATATACCAGAAATGTTTGAAGCTACTGACTGAATGAAAGGAGCTGGCATCTCACTCTCTTTGAATCTTCTTTATCATGCTAAGAGGAGCAGGAAAAAGCAAAAAATTTCAGAATTGCACCTTGCAATGCGAAGAAATTACTGTTTGTGCATTTACAATATTCATTGATTTTTGCCATTGAAAAACATCATGTTATTCATATACCAGAAATGTTTGATGCTACTGACTGAATGAAAGGAGCTGGCATCTCACTCTCTTTGAATCTTCTTTATCATGCTAAGAGGAGCAGGAAAAAGCAAAAAATTTCAGAATTGCACCTTGCAATGCGGAGAAATTACTGTTTGTGCATTTACAATATTCATTGATTTTTGCCATTGAAAAACGTCCAGAAATGATTGAAGCTACTGACTGAATGAAAGGAGCTGGCATCTCACTCTCTTTGAATCTTCTTTATCATGCTAAGAGGAGCAGGAAAAAGCAAAAAATTTCAGAATTGCACCTTGCAATGCGGAGAAATTACTGTTTGTGCATTTACAATATTCATTGATTTTTGCCATTGAAAAACATCCAGAAATGATTGAAGCTACTGACTGAATGAAAGGAGCTGGCATCTCACTCTCTTTGAATCTTCTTTATCATGCTAAGAGGAGCAGGAAAAAGCAAAAAATTTCAGAATTGCACCTTGCAATGCGGAGAAATTACTGTTTGTGCATTTACAATATTCATTGATTTTTGCCATTGAAAAACGTCCAGAAATGATTGAAGCTACTGACTGAATGAAAGGAGCTGGCATCTCAGTCTCTTTGAATCTTCTTTATCATGCTAAGAGGAGCAGGAAAAAGCAAAAAATTTCAGAATTGCACCTTGCAATGCGGAGAAATTACTGTTTGTGCATCTACAATATTCATTGATTTTTGCCGTTGAAAAACGTCCAGAAATGATTGAAGCTACTGACTGAATGAAAGGAGCTGGCATCTCACTCTCTTTGAGTCTTCTTTACCATGCTAAGAGGAGCAGGAAAAAGCAAAAAATTTCAGAATTGCACCTTGCAATGCGGAGAAATTACTGTTTGTGCATTTACAATATTCATTGATTTTTGCCATTGAAAAACATCATGTTATTCATATACCAGAAATGATTGAAGCTACTGACTGAATGAAAGGAGCTGGCATCTCACTCTCTTTGAATCTTCTTTATCATGCTAAGAGGAGCAGGAAAAAGCAAAAAATTTCAGAATTGCACCTTGCAATGCGGAGAAATTACTGTTTGTGCATGTACAATATTCATTGATTTTTGCCATTGAAAAACGTCCAGAAATGATTGAAGCTACTGACTGAATGAAAGGAGCTGGCATCTCACTCTCTTTGAATCTTCTTTATCATGCTAAGAGGAGCAGGAAAAAGCAAAAAATTTCAGAATTGCACCTTGCAATGCGGAGAAATTACTGTTTGTGCATTTACAATATTCATTGATTTTTGCCATTGAAAAACGTCCAGAAATGATTGAAGCTACTGACTGAATGAAAGGAGCTCTCATCTCACTCTCTTTGAATCTTCTTTATCATGCTAAGAGGAGCAGGAAAAAGCAAAAAATTTCAGAATTGCACCTTGCAATGCGGAGAAATTACTGTTTGTGCATTTACAATATTCATTGATTTTTGCCATTGAAAAACATCATGTTATTCATATACCAGAAATGTTTGAAGCTACTGACTGAATGAAAGGAGCTGGCATCTCACTCTCTTTGAATCTTCTTTATCATGCTAAGAGGAGCAGGAAAAAGCAAAAAATTTCAGAATTGCACCTTCAATGCGGAGAAATTACTGTTTGTGCATTTACAATATTCATTGATTTTTGCCATTGAAAAACGTCCAGAAATGATTGAAGCTACTGACTGAATGAAAGGAGCTGGCATCTCACTCTCTTTGAATCTTCTTTATCATGCTAAGAGGAGCAGGAAAAAGCAAAAAATTTCAGAATTGCACCTTGCAATGCGGAGAAATTACTGTTTGTGCATTTACAATATTCATTAATTTTTGCCATTGAAAAACATCATGTTATTCATATACCAGAAATGATTGAAGCTACTGACTGAATGAAAGGAGCTGGCATCTCACTCTCTTTGAATCTTCTTTATCATGCTAAGAGGAGCAGGAAAAAGCAAAAAATTTCAGAATTGCACCTTGCAATGCGGAGAAATTACTGTTTGTGCATTTACAATATTCATTGATTTTTGCCATTGAAAAACATCATGTTATTCATATACCAGAAATGTTTGAAGCTACTGACTGAATGAAAGGAGCTGGCATCTCACTCTCTTTGAATCTTCTTTATCATACTAAGAGGAGCAGGAAAAAGTAAAAAATTTCAGAATTGCACCTTGCAATGCGGAGAAATTACTGTTTGTGCATTTACAATATTCATTGATTTTTGCCATTGAAAAACGTCCAGAAATGATTGAAGCTACTGACTGAATGAAAGGAGCTGGCATCTCACTCTCTTTGAATCTTCTTTATCATGCTAAGAGGAGCAGGAAAAAGCAAAAAATTTCAGAATTGCACCTTGCAATGCGGAGAAATTACTGTTTGTGCATTTACAATATTCATTGATTTTTGCCATTGAAAAACATCATGTTATTCATATACCAGAAATGTTTGAAGCTACTGACTGAATGAAAGGAGCTGGCATCTCACTCTCTTTGAATCTTCTTTATCATACTAAGAGGAGCAGGAAAAAGCAAAAAATTTCAGAATTGCACCTTCAATGCGGAGAAATTACTGTTTGTGCATTTACAATATTCATTGATTTTTGCCATTGAAAAACGTCCAGAAATGATTGAAGCTACTGACTGAATGAAAGGAGCTGGCATCTCACTCTCTTTGAATCTTCTTTATCATGCTAAGAGGAGCAGGAAAAAGCAAAAAATTTCAGAATTGCACCTTGCAATGCGGAGAAATTACTGTTTGTGCATTTACAATATTCATTAATTTTTGCCATTGAAAAACATCATGTTATTCATATACCAGAAATGATTGAAGCTACTGACTGAATGAAAGGAGCTGGCATCTCACTCTCTTTGAATCTTCTTTATCATGCTAAGAGGAGCAGGAAAAAGCAAAAAATTTCAGAATTGCACCTTGCAATGCGGAGAAATTACTGTTTGTGCATTTACAATATTCATTGATTTTTGCCATTGAAAAACATCATGTTATTCATATACCAGAAATGTTTGAAGCTACTGACTGAATGAAAGGAGCTGGCATCTCACTCTCTTTGAATCTTCTTTATCATACTAAGAGGAGCAGGAAAAAGCAAAAAATTTCAGAATTGCACCTTGCAATGCGGAGAAATTACTGTTTGTGCATTTACAATATTCATTGATTTTTGCCATTGAAAAACGTCCAGAAATGATTGAAGCTACTGACTGAATGAAAGGAGCTGGCATCTCACTCTCTTTGAATCTTCTTTATCATGCTAAGAGGAGCAGGAAAAAGCAAAAAATTTCAGAATTGCACCTTGCAATGCGGAGAAATTACTGTTTGTGCATTTACAATATTCATTGATTTTTGCCATTGAAAAACGTCCAGAAATGATTGAAGCTACTGACTGAATGAAAGGAACTGGCATCTCACTCTCTTTGAATCTTCTTTATCATGCTAAGAGGAGCAGGAAAAAGCAAAAAATTTCAGAATTGCACCTTGCAATGCGGAGAAATTACTGTTTGTGCATTTACAATATTCATTGATTTTTGCCGCCATTGAAAAACATCATGTTATTCATATACCAGAAATGTTTGAAGCTACTGACTGAATGAAAGGAGCTGGCATCTCACTCTCTTTGAATCTTCTTTATCATGCTAAGAGGAGCAGGAAAAAGCAAAAAATTTCAGAATTGCACCTTGCAATGCGAAGAAATTACTGTTTGTGCATTTATAATATTCATTGATTTTTGCCATTGAAAAACATCATGTTATTCATATACCAGAAATGTTTGATGCTACTGACTGAATGAAAGGAGCTGGCATCTCACTCTCTTTGAATCTTCTTTATCATGCTAAGAGGAGCAGGAAAAAGCAAAAAATTTCAGAATTGCACCTTGCAATGCGGAGAAATTACTGTTTGTGCATTTACAATATTCATTGACTTTTGCCATTGAAAAACGTCCAGAAATGATTGAAGCTACTGACTGAATGAAAGGAGCTGGCATCTCACTCTCTTTGAATCTTCTTTATCATGCTAAGAGGAGCAGGAAAAAGCAAAAAATTTCAGAATTGCACCTTGCAATGCGGAGAAATTACTGTTTGTGCATTTACAATATTCATTGATTTTTGCCATTGAAAAACATCCAGAAATGATTGAAGCTACTGACTGAATGAAAGGAGCTGGCATCTCACTCTCTTTGAATCTTCTTTATCATGCTAAGAGGAGCAGGAAAAAGCAAAAAATTTCAGAATTGCACCTTGCAATGCGGAGAAATTACTGTTTGTGCATTTACAATATTCATTGATTTTTGCCATTGAAAAACGTCCAGAAATGATTGAAGCTACTGACTGAATGAAAGGAGCTGGCATCTCAGTCTCTTTGAATCTTCTTTATCATGCTAAGAGGAGCAGGAAAAAGCAAAAAATTTCAGAATTGCACCTTGCAATGCGGAGAAATTACTGTTTGTGCATCTACAATATTCATTGATTTTTGCCGTTGAAAAACGTCCAGAAATGATTGAAGCTACTGACTGAATGAAAGGAGCTGGCATCTCACTCTCTTTGAGTCTTCTTTACCATGCTAAGAGGAGCAGGAAAAAGCAAAAAATTTCAGAATTGCACCTTGCAATGCGGAGAAATTACTGTTTGTGCATTTACAATATTCATTGATTTTTGCCATTGAAAAACGTCCAGAAATGATTGAAGCTACTGACTGAATGAAAGGAGCTGGCATCTCACTCTCTTTGAATCTTCTTTATCATGCTAAGAGGAGCAGGAAAAAGCAAAAAATTTCAGAATTGCACCTTGCAATGCGGAGAAATTACTGTTTGTGCATTTACAATATTCATTGATTTTTGCCATTGAAAAACATCATGTTATTCAAATACCAGAAATGATTGAAGCTACTGACTGAATGAAAGGAGCTGGCATCTCACTCTCTTTGAATCTTCTTTATCATGCTAAGAGGAGCAGGAAAAAGCAAAAAATTTCAGAATTGCACCTTGCAATGCGGAGAAATTACTGTTTGTGCATTTACAATATTCATTGATTTTTGCCATTGAAAAACGTCCAGAAATGATTGAAGCTACTGACTGAATGAAAGGAGCTGGCATCTCACTCTCTTTGAATCTTCTTTATCATGCTAAGAGGAGCAGGAAAAAGCAAAAAATTTCAGAATTGCACCTTGCAATGCGGAGAAATTACTGTTTGTGCATTTACAATATTCATTGATTTTTGCCATTGAAAAACGTCCAGAAATGATTGAAGCTACTGACTGAATGAAAGGAGCTCTCATCTCACTCTCTTTGAATCTTCTTTATCATGCTAAGAGGAGAAGGAAAAAGCAAAAAATTTCAGAATTGCACCTTGCAATGCGGAGAAATTACTGTTTGTGCATTTACAATATTCATTGATTTTTGCCATTGAAAAACATCATGTTATTCATATACCAGAAATGTTTGAAGCTACTGACTGAATGAAAGGAGCTGGCATCTCACTCTCTTTGAATCTTCTTTATCATGCTAAGAGGAGCAGGAAAAAGCAAAAAATTTCAGAATTGCACCTTGCAATGCGGAGAAATTACTGTTTGTGCATTTACAATATTCATTGATTTTTGCCATTGAAAAACGTCCAGAAATGATTGAAGCTACTGACTGAATGAAAGGAGCTGGCATCTCACTCTCTTTGAATCTTCTTTATCATGCTAAGAGGAGCAGGAAAAAGCAAAAAATTTCAGAATTGCACCTTGCAATGCGGAGAAATTACTGTTTGTGCATTTACAATATTCATTAATTTTTGCCATTGAAAAACATCATGTTATTCATATACCAGAAATGATTGAAGCTACTGACTGAATGAAAGGAGCTGGCATCTCACTCTCTTTGAATCTTCTTTATCATGCTAAGAGGAGCAGGAAAAAGCAAAAAATTTCAGAATTGCACCTTGCAATGCGGAGAAATTACTGTTTGTGCATTTACAATATTCATTGATTTTTGCCATTGAAAAACATCATGTTATTCATATACCAGAAATGTTTGAAGCTACTGATTGAATGAAAGGAGCTGGCATCTCACTCTCTTTGAATCTTCTTTATCATACTAAGAGGAGCAGGAAAAAGCAAAAAATTTCAGAATTGCACCTTGCAATGCGGAGAAATTACTGTTTGTGCATTTACAATATTCATTGATTTTTGCCATTGAAAAACGTCCAGAAATGATTGAAGCTACTGACTGAATGAAAGGAGCTGGCATCTCACTCTCTTTGAATCTTCTTTATCATGCTAAGAGGAGCAGGAAAAAGCAAAAAATTTCAGAATTGCACCTTGCAATGCGGAGAAATTACTGTTTGTGCATTTACAATATTCATTGATTTTTGCCATTGAAAAACATCATGTTATTCATATACCAGAAATGTTTGAAGCTACTGACTGAATGAAAGGAGCTGGCATCTCACTCTCTTTGAATCTTCTTTATCATACTAAGAGGAGCAGGAAAAAGCAAAAAATTTCAGAATTGCACCTTCAATGCGGAGAAATTACTGTTTGTGCATTTACAATATTCATTGATTTTTGCCATTGAAAAACGTCCAGAAATGATTGAAGCTACTGACTGAATGAAAGGAGCTGGCATCTCACTCTCTTTGAATCTTCTTTATCATGCTAAGAGGAGCAGGAAAAAGCAAAAAATTTCAGAATTGCACCTTGCAATGCGGAGAAATTACTGTTTGTGCATTTACAATATTCATTAATTTTTGCCATTGAAAAACATCATGTTATTCATATACCAGAAATGATTGAAGCTACTGACTGAATGAAAGGAGCTGGCATCTCACTCTCTTTGAATCTTCTTTATCATGCTAAGAGGAGCAGGAAAAAGCAAAAAATTTCAGAATTGCACCTTGCAATGCGGAGAAATTACTGTTTGTGCATTTACAATATTCATTGATTTTTGCCATTGAAAAACATCATGTTATTCATATACCAGAAATGTTTGAAGCTACTGACTGAATGAAAGGAGCTGGCATCTCACTCTCTTTGAATCTTCTTTATCATACTAAGAGGAGCAGGAAAAAGCAAAAAATTTCAGAATTGCACCTTGCAATGCGGAGAAATTACTGTTTGTGCATTTACAATATTCATTGATTTTTGCCATTGAAAAACGTCCAGAAATGATTGAAGCTACTGACTGAATGAAAGGAGCTGGCATCTCACTCTCTTTGAATCATCTTTATCATGCTAAGAGGAGCAGGAAAAAGCAAAAAATTTCAGAATTGCACCTTGCAATGCGGAGAAATTACTGTTTGTGCATTTACAATATTCATTGATTTTTGCCATTGAAAAACGTCCAGAAATGATTGAAGCTACTGACTGAATGAAAGGAGCTGGCATCTCACTCTCTTTGAATCTTCTTTATCATGCTAAGAGGAGCAGGAAAAAGCAAAAAATTTCAGAATTGCACCTTGCAATGCGGAGAAATTACTGTTTGTGCATTTACAATATTCATTGATTTTTGCCGCCATTGAAAAACATCATGTTATTCATATACCAGAAATGTTTGAAGCTACTGACTGAATGAAAGGAGCTGGCATCTCACTCTCTTTGAATCTTCTTTATCATACTAAGAGGAGCAGGAAAAAGCAAAAAATTTCAGAATTGCACCTTGCAATGCGAAGAAATTACTGTTTGTGCATTTACAATATTCATTGATTTTTGCCATTGAAAAACATCATGTTATTCATATACCAGAAATGTTTGAAGCTACTGACTGAATGAAAGGAGCTGGCATCTCACTCTCTTTGAATCTTCTTTATCATACTAAGAGGAGCAGGAAAAAGCAAAAAATTTCAGAATTGCACCTTGCAATGCGAAGAAATTACTGTTTGTGCATTTACAATATTCATTGATTTTTGCCATTGAAAAACATCATGTTATTCATATACCAGAAATGTTTGATGCTACTGACTGAATGAAAGGAGCTGGCATCTCACTCTCTTTGAATCTTCTTTATCATGCTAAGAGGAGCAGGAAAAAGCAAAAAATTTCAGAATTGCACCTTGCAATGCGGAGAAATTACTGTTTGTGCATTTACAATATTCATTGATTTTTGCCATTGAAAAACGTCCAGAAATGATTGAAGCTACTGACTGAATGAAAGGAGCTGGCATCTCACTCTCTTTGAATCTTCTTTATCATGCTAAGAGGAGCAGGAAAAAGCAAAAAATTTCAGAATTGCACCTTGCAATGCGGAGAAATTACTGTTTGTGCATTTACAATATTCATTGATTTTTGCCATTGAAAAACATCCAGAAATGATTGAAGCTACTGACTGAATGAAAGGAGCTGGCATCTCACTCTCTTTGAATCTTCTTTATCATGCTAAGAGGAGCAGGAAAAAGCAAAAAATTTCAGAATTGCACCTTGCAATGCGGAGAAATTACTGTTTGTGCATTTACAATATTCATTGATTTTTGCCATTGAAAAACGTCCAGAAATGATTGAAGCTACTGACTGAATGAAAGGAGCTGGCATCTCAGTCTCTTTGAATCTTCTTTATCATGCTAAGAGGAGCAGGAAAAAGCAAAAAATTTCAGAATTGCACCTTGCAATGCGGAGAAATTACTGTTTGTGCATCTACAATATTCATTGATTTTTGCCGTTGAAAAACGTCCAGAAATGATTGAAGCTACTGACTGAATGAAAGGAGCTGGCATCTCACTCTCTTTGAGTCTTCTTTACCATGCTAAGACGAGCAGGAAAAAGCAAAAAATTTCAGAATTGCACCTTGCAATGCGGAGAAATTACTGTTTGTGCATTTACAATATTCATTGATTTTTGCCATTGAAAAACGTCCAGAAATGATTGAAGCTACTGACTGAATGAAAGGAGCTGGCATCTCACTCTCTTTGAATCTTCTTTATCATGCTAAGAGGAGCAGGAAAAAGCAAAAAATTTCAGAATTGCACCTTGCAATGCGGAGAAATTACTGTTTGTGCATTTACAATATTCATTAATTTTTGCCATTGAAAAACATCATGTTATTCATATACCAGAAATGATTGAAGCTACTGACTGAATGAAAGGAGCTGGCATCTCACTCTCTTTGAATCTTCTTTATCATGCTAAGAGGAGCAGGAAAAAGCAAAAAATTTCAGAATTGCACCTTGCAATGCGGAGAAATTACTGTTTGTGCATTTACAATATTCATTGATTTTTGCCATTGAAAAACGTCCAGAAATGATTGAAGCTACTGACTGAATGAAAGGAGCTGGCATCTCACTCTCTTTGAATCTTCTTTATCATGCTAAGAGGAGCAGGAAAAAGCAAAAAATTTCAGAATTGCACCTTGCAATGCGGAGAAATTACTGTTTGTGCATTTACAATATTCATTAATTTTTGCCATTGAAAAACGTCCAGAAATGATTGAAGCTACTGACTGAATGAAAGGAGCTGGCATCTCACTCTCTTTGAATCTTCTTTATCATGCTAAGAGGAGCAGGAAAAAGCAAAAAATTTCAGAATTGCACCTTGCAATGCGGAGAAATTACTGTTTGTGCATTTACAATTTTCATTGATTTTTGCCGCCATTGAAAAACATCATGTTATTCATATACCAGAAATGTTTGAAGCTACTGACTGAATGAAAGGAGCTGGCATCTCACTCTCTTTGAATCTTCTTTATCATGCTAAGAGGAGCAGGAAAAAGCAAAAAATTTCAGAATTGCACCTTGCAATGCGAAGAAATTACTGTTTGTGCATTTACAATATTCATTGATTTTTGCCATTGAAAAACATCATGTTATTCATATACCAGAAATGTTTGATGCTACTGACTGAATGAAAGGAGCTGGCATCTCACTCTCTTTGAATCTTCTTTATCATGCTAAGAGGAGCAGGAAAAAGCAAAAAATTTCAGAATTGCACCTTGCAATGCGGAGAAATTACTGTTTGTGCATTTACAATATTCATTGATTTTTGCCATTGAAAAACGTCCAGAAATGATTGAAGCTACTGACTGAATGAAAGGAGCTGGCATCTCACTCTCTTTGAATCTTCTTTATCATGCTAAGAGGAGCAGGAAAAAGCAAAAAATTTCAGAATTGCACCTTGCAATGCGGAGAAATTACTGTTTGTGCATTTACAATATTCATTGATTTTTGCCATTGAAAAACATCCAGAAATGATTGAAGCTACTGACTGAATGAAAGGAGCTGGCATCTCACTCTCTTTGAATCTTCTTTATCATGCTAAGAGGAGCAGGAAAAAGCAAAAAATTTCAGAATTGCACCTTGCAATGCGGAGAAATTACTGTTTGTGCATTTACAATATTCATTGATTTTTGCCATTGAAAAACGTCCAGAAATGATTGAAGCTACTGACTGAATGAAAGGAGCTGGCATCTCAGTCTCTTTGAATCTTCTTTATCATGCTAAGAGGAGCAGGAAAAAGCAAAAAATTTCAGAATTGCACCTTGCAATGCGGAGAAATTACTGTTTGTGCATCTACAATATTCATTGATTTTTGCCGTTGAAAAACGTCCAGAAATGATTGAAGCTACTGACTGAATGAAAGGAGCTGGCATCTCACTCTCTTTGAGTCTTCTTTACCATGCTAAGAGGAGCAGGAAAAAGCAAAAAATTTCAGAATTGCACCTTGCAATGCGGAGAAATTACTGTTTGTGCATTTACAATATTCATTGATTTTTGCCATTGAAAAACGTCCAGAAATGATTGAAGCTACTGACTGAATGAAAGGAGCTGGCATCTCACTCTCTTTGAATCTTCTTTATCATGCTAAGAGGAGCAGGAAAAAGCAAAAAATTTCAGAATTGCACCTTGCAATGCGGAGAAATTACTGTTTGTGCATTTACAATATTCATTGATTTTTGCCATTGAAAAACATCATGTTATTCATATACCAGAAATGATTGAAGCTACTGACTGAATGAAAGGAGCTGGCATCTCACTCTCTTTGAATCTTCTTTATCATGCTAAGAGGAGCAGGAAAAAGCAAAAAATTTCAGAATTGCACCTTGCAATGCGGAGAAATTACTGTTTGTGCATTTACAATATTCATTGATTTTTGCCATTGAAAAACGTCCAGAAATGATTGAAGCTACTGACTGAATGAAAGGAGCTGGCATCTCACTCTCTTTGAATCTTCTTTATCATGCTAAGAGGAGCAGGAAAAAGCAAAAAATTTCAGAATTGCACCTTGCAATGCGGAGAAATTACTGTTTGTGCATTTACAATATTCATTGATTTTTGCCATTGAAAAACGTCCAGAAATGATTGAAGCTACTGACTGAATGAAAGGAGCTCTCATCTCACTCTCTTTGAATCTTCTTTATCATGCTAAGAGGAGCAGGAAAAAGCAAAAAATTTCAGAATTGCACCTTGCAATGCGGAGAAATTACTGTTTGTGCATTTACAATATTCATTGATTTTTGCCATTGAAAAACATCATGTTATTCATATACCAGAAATGTTTGAAGCTACTGACTGAATGAAAGGAGCTGGCATCTCACTCTCTTTGAATCTTCTTTATCATGCTAAGAGGAGCAGGAAAAAGCAAAAAATTTCAGAATTGCACCTTGCAATGCGGAGAAATTACTGTTTGTGCATTTACAATATTCATTGATTTTTGCCATTGAAAAACGTCCAGAAATGATTGAAGCTACTGACTGAATGAAAGGAGCTGGCATCTCACTCTCTTTGAATCTTCTTTATCATGCTAAGAGGAGCAGGAAAAAGCAAAAAATTTCAGAATTGCACCTTGCAATGCGGAGAAATTACTGTTTGTGCATTTACAATATTCATTGATTTTTGCCATTGAAAAACATCATGTTATTCATATACCAGAAATGTTTGAAGCTACTGACTGAATGAAAGGAGCTGGCATCTCACTCTCTTTGAATCTTCTTTATCATACTAAGAGGAGCAGGAAAAAGCAAAAAATTACAGAATTGCACCTTCAATGCGGAGAAATTACTGTTTGTGCATTTACAATATTCATTGATTTTTGCCATTGAAAAACGTCCAGAAATGATTGAAGCTACTGACTGAATGAAAGGAGCTGGCATCTCACTCTCTTTGAATCTTCTTTATCATGCTAAGAGGAGCAGGAAAAAGCAAAAAATTTCAGAATTGCACCTTGCAATGCGGAGAAATTACTGTTTGTGCATTTACAATATTCATTAATTTTTGCCATTGAAAAACATCATGTTATTCATATACCAGAAATGATTGAAGCTACTGACTGAATGAAAGGAGCTGGCATCTCACTCTCTTTGAATCTTCTTTATCATGCTAAGAGGAGCAGGAAAAAGCAAAAAATTTCAGAATTGCACCTTGCAATGCGGAGAAATTACTGTTTGTGCATTTACAATATTCATTGATTTTTGCCATTGAAAAACATCATGTTATTCATATACCAGAAATGATTGAAGCTACTGACTGAATGAAAGGAGCTGGCATCTCACTCTCTTTGAATCTTCTTTATCATGCTAAGAGGAGCAGGAAAAAGCAAAAAATTTCAGAATTGCACCTTGCAATGCGGAGAAATTACTGTTTGTGCATTTACAATATTCATTGATTTTTGCCATTGAAAAACGTCCAGAAATGATTGAAGCTACTGACTGAATGAAAGGAGCTGGCATCTCACTCTCTTTGAATCTTCTTTATCATGCTAAGAGGAGCAGGAAAAAGCAAAAAATTTCAGAATTGCACCTTGCAATGCGGAGAAATTACTGTTTGTGCATTTACAATATTCATTGATTTTTGCCATTGAAAAACGTCCAGAAATGATTGAAGCTACTGACTGAATGAAAGGAGCTGGCATCTCACTCTCTTTGAATCTTCTTTATCATGCTAAGAGGAGCAGGAAAAAGCAAAAAATTTCAGAATTGCACCTTGCAATGCGGAGAAATTACTGTTTGTGCATTTACAATATTCATTGATTTTTGCCATTGAAAAACATCATGTTATTCATATACCAGAAATGTTTGAAGCTACTGACTGAATGAAAGGAGCTGGCATCTCACTCTCTTTGAATCTTCTTTATCATGCTAAGAGGAGCAGGAAAAAGCAAAAAATTTCAGAATTGCACCTTCAATGCGGAGAAATTACTGTTTGTGCATTTACAATATTCATTGATTTTTGCCATTGAAAAACGTCCAGAAATGATTGAAGCTACTGACTGAATGAAAGGAGCTGGCATCTCACTCTCTTTGAATCTTCTTTATCATGCTAAGAGGAGCAGGAAAAAGCAAAAAATTTCAGAATTGCACCTTGCAATGCGGAGAAATTACTGTTTGTGCATTTACAATATTCATTAATTTTTGCCATTGAAAAACATCATGTTATTCATATACCAGAAATGATTGAAGCTACTGACTGAATGAAAGGAGCTGGCATCTCACTCTCTTTGAATCTTCTTTATCATGCTAAGAGGAGCAGGAAAAAGCAAAAAATTTCAGAATTGCACCTTGCAATGCGGAGAAATTACTGTTTGTGCATTTACAATATTCATTGATTTTTGCCATTGAAAAACATCATGTTATTCATATACCAGAAATGTTTGAAGCTACTGACTGAATGAAAGGAGCTGGCATCTCACTCTCTTTGAATCTTCTTTATCATACTAAGAGGAGCAGGAAAAAGCAAAAAATTTCAGAATTGCACCTTCAATGCGGAGAAATTACTGTTTGTGCATTTACAATATTCATTGATTTTTGCCATTGAAAAACGTCCAGAAATGATTGAAGCTACTGACTGAATGAAAGGAGCTGGCATCTCACTCTCTTTGAATCTTCTTTATCATGCTAAGAGGAGCAGGAAAAAGCAAAAAATTTCAGAATTGCACCTTGCAATGCGGAGAAATTACTGTTTGTGCATTTACAATATTCATTAATTTTTGCCATTGAAAAACATCATGTTATTCATATACCAGAAATGATTGAAGCTACTGACTGAATGAAAGGAGCTGGCATCTCACTCTCTTTGAATCTTCTTTATCATGCTAAGAGGAGCAGGAAAAATCAAAAAATTTCAGAATTGCACCTTGCAATGCGGAGAAATTACTGTTTGTGCATTTACAATATTCATTGATTTTTGCCATTGAAAAACATCATGTTATTCATATACCAGAAATGTTTGAAGCTACTGACTGAATGAAAGGAGCTGGCATCTCACTCTCTTTGAATCTTCTTTATCATACTAAGAGGAGCAGGAAAAAGCAAAAAATTTCAGAATTGCACCTTGCAATGCGGAGAAATTACTGTTTGTGCATTTACAATATTCATTGATTTTTGCCATTGAAAAACGTCCAGAAATGATTGAAGCTACTGACTGAATGAAAGGAGCTGGCATCTCACTCTCTTTGAATCTTCTTTATCATGCTAAGAGGAGCAGGAAAAAGCAAAAAATTTCAGAATTGCACCTTGCAATGCGGAGAAATTACTGTTTGTGCATTTACAATATTCATTGATTTTTGCCATTGAAAAACGTCCAGAAATGATTGAAGCTACTGACTGAATGAAAGGAGCTGGCATCTCACTCTCTTTGAATCTTCTTTATCATGCTAAGAGGAGCAGGAAAAAGCAAAAAATTTCAGAATTGCACCTTGCAATGCGGAGAAATTACTGTTTGTGCATTTACAATATTCATTGATTTTTGCCGCCATTGAAAAACATCATGTTATTCATATACCAGAAATGTTTGAAGCTACTGACTGAATGAAAGGAGCTGGCATCTCACTCTCTTTGAATCTTCTTTATCATGCTAAGAGGAGCAGGAAAAAGCAAAAAATTTCAGAATTGCACCTTGCAATTCGAAGAAATTACTGTTTGTGCATTTACAATATTCATTGATTTTTGCCATTGAAAAACATCATGTTATTCATATACCAGAAATGTTTGATGCTACTGACTGAATGAAAGGAGCTGGCATCTCACTCTCTTTGAATCTTCTTTATCATGCTAAGAGGAGCAGGAAAAAGCAAAAAATTTCAGAATTGCACCTTGCAATGCGGAGAAATTACTGTTTGTGCATTTACAATATTCATTGATTTTTGCCATTGAAAAACGTCCAGAAATGATTGAAGCTACTGACTGAATGAAAGGAGCTGGCATCTCACTCTCTTTGAATCTTCTTTATCATGCTAAGAGGAGCAGGAAAAAGCAAAAAATTTCAGAATTGCACCTTGCAATGCGGAGAAATTACTGTTTGTGCATTTACAATATTCATTGATTTTTGCCATTGAAAAACATCCAGAAATGATTGAAGCTACTGACTGAATGAAAGGAGCTGGCATCTCACTCTCTTTGAATCTTCTTTATCATGCTAAGAGGAGCAGGAAAAAGCAAAAAATTTCAGAATTGCACCTTGCAATGCGGAGAATTTACTGTTTGTGCATTTACAATATTCATTGATTTTTGCCATTGAAAAACATCATGTTATTCATATACCAGAAATGATTGAAGCTACTGACTGAATGAAAGGAGCTGGCATCTCACTCTCTTTGAATCTTCTTTATCATGCTAAGAGGAGCAGGAAAAAGCAAAAAATTTCAGAATTGCACCTTGCAATGCGGAGAAATTACTGTTTGTGCATTTACAATATTCATTGATTTTTGCCATTGAAAAACGTCCAGAAATGATTGAAGCTACTGACTGAATGAAAGGAGCTGGCATCTCACTCTCTTTGAATCTTCTTTATCATGCTAAGAGGAGCAGGAAAAAGCAAAAAATTTCAGAATTGCACCTTGCAATGCGGAGAAATTACTGTTTGTGCATTTACAATATTCATTGATTTTTGCCATTGAAAAACGTCCAGAAATGATTGAAGCTACTGACTGAATGAAAGGAGCTGGCATCTCACTCTCTTTGAATCTTCTTTATCATGCTAAGAGGAGCAGGAAAAAGCAAAAAATTTCAGAATTGCACCTTGCAATGCGGAGAAATTACTGTTTGTGCATTTACAATATTCATTGATTTTTGCCATTGAAAAACATCATGTTATTCATATACCAGAAATGTTTGAAGCTACTGACTGAATGAAAGGAGCTGGCATCTCACTCTCTTTGAATCTTCTTTATCATGCTAAGAGGAGCAGGAAAAAGCAAAAAATTTCAGAATTGCACCTTCAATGCGGAGAAATTACTGTTTGTGCATTTACAATATTCATTGATTTTTGCCATTGAAAAACGTCCAGAAATGATTGAAGCTACTGACTGAATGAAAGGAGCTGGCATCTCACTCTCTTTGAATCTTCTTTATCATGCTAAGAGGAGCAGGAAAAAGCAAAAAATTTCAGAATTGCACCTTGCAATGCGGAGAAATTACTGTTTGTGCATTTACAATATTCATTAATTTTTGCCATTGAAAAACATCATGTTATTCATATACCAGAAATGATTGAAGCTACTGACTGAATGAAAGGAGCTGGCATCTCACTCTCTTTGAATCTTCTTTATCATGCTAAGAGGAGCAGGAAAAAGCAAAAAATTTCAGAATTGCACCTTGCAATGCGGAGAAATTACTGTTTGTGCATTTACAATATTCATTGATTTTTGCCATTGAAAAACATCATGTTATTCATATACCAGAAATGTTTGAAGCTACTGACTGAATGAAAGGAGCTGGCATCTCACTCTCTTTGAATCTTCTTTATCATACTAAGAGGAGCAGGAAAAAGCAAAAAATTTCAGAATTGCACCTTCAATGCGGAGAAATTACTGTTTGTGCATTTACAATATTCATTGATTTTTGCCATTGAAAAACGTCCAGAAATGATTGAAGCTACTGACTGAATGAAAGGAGCTGGCATCTCACTCTCTTTGAATCTTCTTTATCATGCTAAGAGGAGCAGGAAAAAGCAAAAAATTTCAGAATTGCACCTTGCAATGCGGAGAAATTACTGTTTGTGCATTTACAATATTCATTAATTTTTGCCATTGAAAAACATCATGTTATTCATATACCAGAAATGATTGAAGCTACTGACTGAATGAAAGGAGCTGGCATCTCACTCTCTTTGAATCTTCTTTATCATGCTAAGAGGAGCAGGAAAAATCAAAAAATTTCAGAATTGCACCTTGCAATGCGGAGAAATTACTGTTTGTGCATTTACAATATTCATTGATTTTTGCCATTGAAAAACATCATGTTATTCATATACCAGAAATGTTTGAAGCTACTGACTGAATGAAAGGAGCTGGCATCTCACTCTCTTTGAATCTTCTTTATCATACTAAGAGGAGCAGGAAAAAGCAAAAAATTTCAGAATTGCACCTTGCAATGCGGAGAAATTACTGTTTGTGCATTTACAATATTCATTGATTTTTGCCATTGAAAAACGTCCAGAAATGATTGAAGCTACTGACTGAATGAAAGGAGCTGGCATCTCACTCTCTTTGAATCTTCTTTATCATGCTAAGAGGAGCAGGAAAAAGCAAAAAATTTCAGAATTGCACCTTGCAATGCGGAGAAATTACTGTTTGTGCATTTACAATATTCATTGATTTTTGCCATTGAAAAACGTCCAGAAATGATTGAAGCTACTGACTGAATGAAAGGAGCTGGCATCTCACTCTCTTTGAATCTTCTTTATCATGCTAAGAGGAGCAGGAAAAAGCAAAAAATTTCAGAATTGCACCTTGCAATGCGGAGAAATTACTGTTTGTGCATTTACAATATTCATTGATTTTTGCCGCCATTGAAAAACATCATGTTATTCATATACCAGAAATGTTTGAAGCTACTGACTGAATGAAAGGAGCTGGCATCTCACTCTCTTTGAATCTTCTTTATCATGCTAAGAGGAGCAGGAAAAAGCAAAAAATTTCAGAATTGCACCTTGCAATTCGAAGAAATTACTGTTTGTGCATTTACAATATTCATTGATTTTTGCCATTGAAAAACATCATGTTATTCATATACCAGAAATGTTTGATGCTACTGACTGAATGAAAGGAGCTGGCATCTCACTCTCTTTGAATCTTCTTTATCATGCTAAGAGGAGCAGGAAAAAGCAAAAAATTTCAGAATTGCACCTTGCAATGCGGAGAAATTACTGTTTGTGCATTTACAATATTCATTGATTTTTGCCATTGAAAAACGTCCAGAAATGATTGAAGCTACTGACTGAATGAAAGGAGCTGGCATCTCACTCTCTTTGAATCTTCTTTATCATGCTAAGAGGAGCAGGAAAAAGCAAAAAATTTCAGAATTGCACCTTGCAATGCGGAGAAATTACTGTTTGTGCATTTACAATATTCATTGATTTTTGCCATTGAAAAACATCCAGAAATGATTGAAGCTACTGACTGAATGAAAGGAGCTGGCATCTCACTCTCTTTGAATCTTCTTTATCATGCTAAGAGGAGCAGGAAAAAGCAAAAAATTTCAGAATTGCACCTTGCAATGCGGAGAATTTACTGTTTGTGCATTTACAATATTCATTGATTTTTGCCATTGAAAAACGTCCAGAAATGATTGAAGCTACTGACTGAATGAAAGGAGCTGGCATCTCAGTCTCTTTGAATCTTCTTTATCATGCTAAGAGGAGCAGGAAAAAGCAAAAAATTTCAGAATTGCACCTTGCAATGCGGAGAAATTACTGTTTGTGCATCTACAATATTCATTGATTTTTGCCGTTGAAAAACGTCCAGAAATGATTGAAGCTACTGACTGAATGAAAGGAGCTGGCATCTCACTCTCTTTAAGTCTTCTTTACCATGCTAAGAGGAGCAGGAAAAAGCAAAAAATTTCAGAATTGCACCTTGCAATGCGGAGAAATTACTGTTTGTGCATTTACAATATTCATTGATTTTTGCCATTGAAAAACGTCCAGAAATGATTGAAGCTACTGACTGAATGAAAGGAGCTGGCATCTCACTCTCTTTGAATCTTCTTTATCATGCTAAGAGGAGCAGGAAAAAGCAAAAAATTTCAGAATTGCACCTTGCAATGCGGAGAAATTACTGTTTGTGCATTTACAATATTCATTGATTTTTGCCATTGAAAAACATCATGTTATTCATATACCAGAAATGATTGAAGCTACTGACTGAATGAAAGGAGCTGGCATCTCACTCTCTTTGAATCTTCTTTATCATGCTAAGAGGAGCAGGAAAAAGCAAAAAATTTCAGAATTGCACCTTGCAATGCGGAGAAATTACTGTTTGTGCATTTACAATATTCATTGATTTTTGCCATTGAAAAACGTCCAGAAATGATTGAAGCTACTGACTGAATGAAAGGAGCTGGCATCTCACTCTCTTTGAATCTTCTTTATCATGCTAAGAGGAGCAGGAAAAAGCAAAACATTTCAGAATTGCACCTTGCAATGCGGAGAAATTACTGTTTGTGCATTTACAATATTCATTGATTTTTGCCATTGAAAAACGTCCAGAAATGATTGAAGCTACTGACTGAATGAAAGGAGCTCTCATCTCACTCTCTTTGAATCTTCTTTATCATGCTAAGAGGAGCAGGAAAAAGCAAAAAATTTCAGAATTGCACCTTGCAATGCGGAGAAATTACTGTTTGTGCATTTACAATATTCATTGATTTTTGCCATTGAAAAACATCATGTTATTCATATACCAGAAATGTTTGAAGCTACTGACTGAATGAAAGGAGCTGGCATCTCACTCTCTTTGAATCTTCTTTATCATGCTAAGAGGAGCAGGAAAAAGCAAAAAATTTCAGAATTGCACCTTCAATGCGGAGAAATTACTGTTTGTGCATTTACAATATTCATTGATTTTTGCCATTGAAAAACGTCCAGAAATGATTGAAGCTACTGACTGAATGAAAGGAGCTGGCATCTCACTCTCTTTGAATCTTCTTTATCATGCTAAGAGGAGCCGGAAAAAGCAAAAAATTTCAGAATTGCACCTTGCAATGCGGAGAAATTACTGTTTGTGCATTTACAATATTCATTAATTTTTGCCATTGAAAAACATCATGTTATTCATATACCAGAAATGATTGAAGCTACTGACTGAATGAAAGGAGCTGGCATCTCACTCTCTTTGAATCTTCTTTATCATGCTAAGAGGAGCAGGAAAAAGCAAAAAATTTCAGAATTGCACCTTGCAATGCGGAGAAATTACTGTTTGTGCATTTACAATATTCATTGATTTTTGCCATTGAAAAACATCATGTTATTCATATACCAGAAATGTTTGAAGCTACTGACTGAATGAAAGGAGCTGGCATCTCACTCTCTTTGAATCTTCTTTATCATACTAAGAGGAGCAGGAAAAAGCAAAAAATTTCAGAATTGCACCTTGCAATGCGGAGAAATTACTGTTTGTGCATTTACAATATTCATTGATTTTTGCCATTGAAAAACGTCCAGAAATGATTGAAGCTACTGACTGAATGAAAGGAGCTGGCATCTCACTCTCTTTGAATCTTCTTTATCATGCTAAGAGGAGCAGGAAAAAGCAAAAAATTTCAGAATTGCACCTTGCAATGCGGAGAAATTACTGTTTGTGCATTTACAATATTCATTGATTTTTGCCATTGAAAAACATCATGTTATTCATATACCAGAAATGTTTGAAGCTACTGACTGAATGAAAGGAGCTGGCATCTCACTCTCTTTGAATCTTCTTTATCATGCTAAGAGGAGCAGGAAAAAGCAAAAAATTTCAGAATTGCACCTTGCAATGCGAAGAAATTACTGTTTGTGCATTTACAATATTCATTGATTTTTGCCATTGAAAAACATCATGTTATTCATATACCAGAAATGTTTGAAGCTACTGACTGAATGAAAGGAGCTGGCATCTCACTCTCTTTGAATCTTCTTTATCATGCTAAGAGGAGCAGGAAAAAGCAAAAAATTTCAGAATTGCACCTTGCAATGCGGAGAAATTACTGTTTGTGCATTTACAATATTCATTGATTTTTGCCATTGAAAAACGTCCAGAAATGATTGAAGCTACTGACTGAATGAAAGGAGCTGGCATCTCACTCTCTTTGAATCTTCTTTATCATGCTAAGAGGAGCAGGAAAAAGCAAAAAATTTCAGAATTGCACCTTGCAATGCGGAGAAATTACTGTTTGTGCATTTACAATATTCATTGATTTTTGCCATTGAAAAATATCATGTTATTCATATACCAGAAATGATTGAAGCTACTGACTGAATGAAAGGAGCTGGCATCTCACTCTCTTTGAATCTTCTTTATCATGCTAAGAGGAGCAGGAAAAAGCAAAAAATTTCAGAATTGCACCTTGCAATGCGGAGAAATTACTGTTTGTGCATTTACAATATTCATTGATTTTTGCCATTGAAAAACGTCCAGAAATGATTGAAGCTACTGACTGAATGAAAGGAGCTGGCATCTCACTCTCTTTGAATCTTCTTTATCATGCTAAGAGGAGCAGGAAAAAGCAAAAAATTTCAGAATTGCACCTTGCAATGCGGAGAAATTACTGTTTGTGCATTTACAATATTCATTGATTTTTGCCATTGAAAAATGTCCAGAAATGATTGAAGCTACTGACTGAAAGGAGCTGGCATCTCACTCTCTTTGAATCTTCTTTATCATGCTAAGAGGAGCAGGAAAAAGCAAAAAATTTCAGAATTGCACCTTGCAATGCGGAGAAATTACTGTTTGTGCATTTACAATATTCATTGATTTTTGCCATTGAAAAACGTCCAGAAATGATTGAAGCTACTGACTGAATGAAAGGAGCTGGCATCTCACTCTCTTTGAATCTTCTTTATCATGCTAAGAGGAGCAGGAAAAAGCAAAAAAATTCAGAATTGCACCTTGCAATGCGGAGAAATTACTGTTTGTGCATTTACAATATTCATTGATTTTTGCCATTGAAAAACATCATGTTATTCATATACCAGAAATGATTGAAGCTACTGACTGAATGAAAGGAGCTGGCATCTCACGCTCTTTGAATCTTCTTTTTCATGCTAAGAGGAGCAGGAAAAAGCAAAACATTTCAGAATTGCACCTTGCAATGCGGAGAAATTACTGTTTGTGCATTTACAATATTCATTGATTTTTGCTATTGAAAAACGTCCAGAAATGATTGAAGCTACTGACTGAATGAAAGGAGCTGGCATCTCACTCTCTTTGAATCTTCTTTATCATGCTAAGAGGAGCAGGAAAAAGCAAAAAATTTCAGAATTGCACCTTGCAATGCGGAGAAATTACTGTTTGTGCATTTACAATATTCATTGATTTTTGCCGTTGAAAAACGTCCAGAAATGATTGAAGCTACTGACTGAATGAAAGGAGCTGGCATCTCATTCTCTTTGAATCTTCTTTATCATGCTAAGAGGAGCAGGAAAAAGCAAAAAATTTCAGAATTGCACCTTGCAATGCGGAGAAATTACTGTTTGTGCATTTACAATATTCATTGATTTTTGCCATTGAAAAACGTCCAGAAATGATTGAAGCTACTGACTGAATGAAAGGAGCTGGCATCTCACTCTCTTTGAATCTTCTTTATCATGCTAAGAGGAGCAGGAAAAAGCAAAAAATTTCAGAATTGCACCTTGCAATGCGGAGAAATTACTGTTTGTGCATTTACAATATTCATTGATTTTTGCCATTGAAAAACATCATGTTATTCATATTCCAGAAATGTTTGAAGCTACTGACTGAATGAAAGGAGCTGGCATCTCACTCTCTTTGAATCTTCTTTATCATGCTAAGAGGAGCAGGAAAAAGCAAAAAATTTCAGAATTGCACCTTGCAATGCGGAGAAATTACTGTTTGTGCATTTACAATATTCATTGATTTTTGCCATTGAAAAACGTCCAGAAATGATTGAAGCTACTGACTGAATGAAAGGAGCTGGCATCTCACTCTCTTTGAATCTTCTTTATCATGCTAAGAGGAGCAGGAAAAAGCAAAAAATTTCAGAATTGCACCTTGCAATGCGGAGAAATTACTGTTTGTGCATTTACAATATTCATTGATTTTTGCCATTGAAAAATATCATGTTATTCATATACCAGAAATGATTGAAGCTACTGACTGAATGAAAGGAGCTGGCATCTCACTCTCTTTGAATCTTCTTTATCATGCTAAGAGGAGCAGGAAAAAGCAAAAAATTTCAGAATTGCACCTTGCAATGCGGAGAAATTACTGTTTGTGCATTTACAATATTCATTGATTTTTGCCATTGAAAAACGTCCAGAAATGATTGAAGCTACTGACTGAATGAAAGGAGCTGGCATCTCACTCTCTTTGAATCTTCTTTATCATGCTAAGAGGAGCAGGAAAAAGCAAAAAATTTCAGAATTGCACCTTGCAATGCGGAGAAATTACTGTTTGTGCATTTACAATATTCATTGATTTTTGCCATTGAAAAATGTCCAGAAATGATTGAAGCTACTGACTGAAAGGAGCTGGCATCTCACTCTCTTTGAATCTTCTTTATCATGCTAAGAGGAGCAGGAAAAAGCAAAAAATTTCAGAATTGCACCTTGCAATGCGGAGAAATTACTGTTTGTGCATTTACAATATTCATTGATTTTTGCCATTGAAAAACGTCCAGAAATGATTGAAGCTACTGACTGAATGAAAGGAGCTGGCATCTCACTCTCTTTGAATCTTCTTTATCATGCTAAGAGGAGCAGGAAAAAGCAAAAAAATTCAGAATTGCACCTTGCAATGCGGAGAAATTACTGTTTGTGCATTTACAATATTCATTGATTTTTGCCATTGAAAAACATCATGTTATTCATATACCAGAAATGATTGAAGCTACTGACTGAATGAAAGGAGCTGGCATCTCACGCTCTTTGAATCTTCTTTTTCATGCTAAGAGGAGCAGGAAAAAGCAAAACATTTCAGAATTGCACCTTGCAATGCGGAGAAATTACTGTTTGTGCATTTACAATATTCATTGATTTTTGCTATTGAAAAACGTCCAGAAATGATTGAAGCTACTGACTGAATGAAAGGAGCTGGCATCTCACTCTCTTTGAATCTTCTTTATCATGCTAAGAGGAGCAGGAAAAAGCAAAAAATTTCAGAATTGCACCTTGCAATGCGGAGAAATTACTGTTTGTGCATTTACAATATTCATTGATTTTTGCCGTTGAAAAACGTCCAGAAATGATTGAAGCTACTGACTGAATGAAAGGAGCTGGCATCTCATTCTCTTTGAATCTTCTTTATCATGCTAAGAGGAGCAGGAAAAAGCAAAAAATTTCAGAATTGCACCTTGCAATGCGGAGAAATTACTGTTTGTGCATTTACAATATTCATTGATTTTTGCCATTGAAAAACGTCCAGAAATGATTGAAGCTACTGACTGAATGAAAGGAGCTGGCATCTCACTCTCTTTGAATCTTCTTTATCATGCTAAGAGGAGCAGGAAAAAGCAAAAAATTTCAGAATTGCACCTTGCAATGCGGAGAAATTACTGTTTGTGCATTTACAATATTCATTGATTTTTGCCATTGAAAAACATCATGTTATTCATATTCCAGAAATGTTTGAAGCTACTGACTGAATGAAAGGAGCTGGCATCTCACTCTCTTTGAATCTTCTTTATCATGCTAAGAGGAGCAGGAAAAAGCAAAAAATTTCAGAATTGCACCTTGCAATGCGGAGAAATTACTGTTTGTGCATTTACAATATTCATTGATTTTTGCCATTGAAAAACGTCCAGAAATGATTGAAGCTACTGACTGAATTAAAGGAGCTGGCATCTCACTCTCTTTGAATCTTCTTTATCATGCTAAGAGGAGCAGGAAAAAGCAAAAAATTTCAGAATTGCACCTTGCAATGCGGAGAAATTACTGTTTGTGCATTTACAATATTCATTGATTTTTGCTATTGAAAAACGTCCAGAAATGATTGAAGCTACTGACTGAATGAAAGGAGCTGGCATCTCACTCTCTTTGAATCTTCTTTATCATGCTAAGAGGAGCAGGAAAAAGCAAAAAATTTCAGAATTGCACCTTGCAATGCGGAGAAATTACTGTTTGTGCATTTACAATATTCATTGATTTTTGCCATTGAAAAACGTCCAGAAATGATTGAAGCTACTGACTGAATGAAAGGAGCTGGCATCTCATTCTCTTTGAATCTTCTTTATCATGCTAAGAGGAGCAGGAAAAAGCAAAAAATTTCAGAATTGCACCTTGCAATGCGGAGAAATTACTGTTTGTGCATTTACAATATTCATTGATTTTTGCCATTGAAAAACGTCCAGAAATGATTGAAGCTACTGACTGAATGAAAGGAGCTGGCATCTCACTCTCTTTGAATCTTCTTTATCATGCTAAGAGGAGCAGGAAAAAGCAAAAAATTTCAGAATTGCACCTTGCAATGCGGAGAAATTACTGTTTGTGCATTTACAATATTCATTGATTTTTGCCATTGAAAAACATCATGTTATTCATATTCCAGAAATGTTTGAAGCTACTGACTGAATGAAAGGAGCTGGCATCTCACTCACTTTGAATCTTCTTTATCATGCTAAGAGGAGCAGGAAAAAGCAAAAAATTTCAGAATTGCACCTTGCAATGCGGAGAAATTACTGTTTGTGCATTTACAATATTCATTGATTTTTGCCATTGAAAAACGTCCAGAAATTATTGAAGCTACTGACTGAATTAAAGGAGCTGGCATCTCACTCTCTTTGAATCTTCTTTATCATGCTAAGAGGAGCAGGAAAAAGCAAAAAATTTCAGAATTGCACCTTGCAATGCGGAGAAATTACTGTTTGTGCATTTACAATATTCATTGATTTTTGCCATTGAAAAACATCATGTTATTCATATACCAGAAATGATTGAAGCTACTGACTGAATGAAAGGAGCTGGCATCTCACTCTCTTTGAATCTTCTTTATCATGCTAAGAGGAGCAGGAAAAAGCAAAAAATTTCAGAATTGCACCTTGCAATGCGGAGAAATTACTGTTTGTGCATTTACAATATTCATTGATTTTTGCCATTGAAAAACGTCCAGAAATGATTGAAGCTACTGACTGAATGAAAGGAGCTGGCATCTCACTCTCTTTGAATCTTCTTTATCATGCTAAGAGGAGCAGGAAAAAGCAAAAAATTTCAGAATTGCACCTTGCAATGCGGAGAAATTACTGTTTGTGCATTTACAATATTCATTGATTTTTGCCATTGAAAAACATCATGTTATTCATATACCAGAAATGATTGAAGCTACTGACTGAATGAAAGGAGCTGGCATCTCACTCTCTTTGAATCTTCTTTATCATGCTAAGAGGAGCAGAAAAAAGCAAAAAATTTCAGAATTGCACCTTGCAATGCGGAGAAATTACTGTTTGTGCATTTACAATATTCATTGATTTTTGCCATTGAAAAACGTCCAGAAATGATTGAAGCTACTGACTGAATGAAAGGAGCTGGCATCTCACTCTCTTTGAATCTTCTTTATCATGCTAAGAGGAGCAGGAAAAAGCAAAAAATTTCAGAATTGCACCTTGCAATGCGGAGAAATTACTGTTTGTGCATTTACAATATTCATTGATTTTTGCCATTGAAAAACATCCAGAAATGATTGAAGCTACTGACTGAATGAAAGGAGCTGGCATCTCACTCTCTTTGAATCTTCTTTATCATGCTAAGAGGAGCAGGAAAAGGCAAAAAATTTCAGAATTGCACCTTGCAATGCGGAGAAATTACTGTTTGTGCATTTACAATATTCATTGATTTTTGCCATTGAAAAACATCATGTTATTCATATACCAGAAATGATTGAAGCTACTGACTGAATGAAAGGAGCTGGCATCTCACTCTCTTTGAATCTTCTTTATCATGCTAAGAGGAGCAGGAAAAAGCAAAAAATTTCAGAATTGCACCTTGCAATGCGGAGAAATTACTGTTTGTGCATTTACAATATTCATTTATTTTTGCCATTGAAAAACATCATGTTATTCATATACCAGAAATGATTGAAGCTACTGACTGAATGAAAGGAGCTGGCATCTCACTCTCTTTGAATCTTCTTTATCATGCTAAGAGGAGCAGGAAAAAGCAAAAAATTTCAGAATTGCACCTTGCAATGCGGAGAAATTACTGTTTGTGCATTTACAATATTCATTGATTTTTGCCATTGAAAAACGTCCAGAAATGATTGAAGCTACTGACTGAATGAAAGGAGCTGGCATCTCACTCTCTTTGAATCTTCTTTATCATGCTAAGAGGAGCAGGAAAAAGCAAAAAATTTCAGAATTGCACCTTGCAATGCGGAGAAATTACTGTTTGTGCATTTACAATATTCATTGATTTTTGCCATTGAAAAACATCATGTTATTCATATACCAGAAATGTTTGAAGCTACTGACTGAATGAAAGGAGCTGGCATCTCACTCTCTTTGAATCTTCTTTATCATGCTAAGAGGAGCAGGAAAAAGCAAAAAATTTCAGAATTGCACCTTGCAATGCGGAGAAATTACTGTTTGTGCATTTACAATATTCATTGATTTTTGCCATTGAAAAACGTCCAGAAATGATTGAAGCTACTGACTGAATGAAAGGAGCTGGCATCTCACTCTCTTTGAATCTTCTTTATCATGCTAAGAGGAGCAGGAAAAGGCAAAAAATTTCAGAATTGCACCTTGCAATGCGGAGAAATTACTGTTTGTGCATTTACAATATTCATTGATTTTTGCCATTGAAAAACATCATGTTATTCATATACCAGAAATGATTGAAGCTACTGACTGAATGAAAGGAGCTGGCATCTCACTCTCTTTGAATCTTCTTTATCATGCTAAGAGGAGCAGGAAAAAGCAAAAAATTTCAGAATTGCACCTTGCAATGCGGAGAAATTACTGTTTGTGCATTTACAATATTCATTGATTTTTGCCATTGAAAAACATCATGTTATTCATATACCAGAAATGATTGAAGCTACTGACTGAATGAAAGGAGCTGGCATCTCACTCTCTTTGAATCTTCTTTATCATGCTAAGAGGAGCAGGAAAAAGCAAAAAATTTCAGAATTGCACCTTGCAATGCGGAGAAATTACTGTTTGTGCATTTCCAATATTCATTGATTTTTGCCATTGAAAAACGTCCAGAAATGATTGAAGCTACTGACTGAATGAAAGGAGCTGGCATCTCACTCTCTTTGAATCTTCTTTATCATGCTAAGAGGAGCAGGAAAAAGCAAAAAAATTCAGAATTGCACCTTGCAATGCGGAGAAATTACTGTTTGTGCATTTACAATATTCATTGATTTTTGCCATTGAAAAACATCATGTTATTCATATACCAGAAATGATTGAAGCTACTGACTGAATGAAAGGAGCTGGCATCTCACTCTCTTTGAATCTTCTTTTTCATGCTAAGAGGAGCAGGAAAAAGTAAAAAATTTCAGAATTGCACCTTGCAATGCGGAGAAATTACTGTTTGTGCATTTACAATATTCATTGATTTTTGCCATTGAAAAACGTCCAGAAATGATTGAAGCTACTGACTGAATGAAAGGAGCTGGCATCTCAGTCTCTTTGAATCTTCTTTATCATGCTAAGAGGAGCAGGAAAAAGCAAAAAATTTCAGAATTGCACCTTGCAATGCGGAGAAATTACTGCTTGTGCATTTACAATATTCATTGATTTTTGCCATTGAAAAACGTCCAGAAATGATTGAAGCTACTGACTGAATGAAAGGAGCTGGCATCTCACTCTCTTTGAATCTTCTTTATCATGCTGAGGAGCAGGAAAAAGCAAAAAATTTCAGAATTGCACCTTGCAATACGGAGAAATTACTGTTTGTGCATTTACAATATTCATTGATTTTTGCCATTGAAAAACGTCCAGAAATGATTGAAGCTACTGACTGAATGAAAGGAGCTGGCATCTCACTCTCTTTGAATCTTCTTTATCATGCTAAGAGGAGCAGGAAAAAGCAAAAAATTTCAGAATTGCACCTTGCAATGCGGAGAAATTACTGTTTGTGCATTTACAATATTCATTGATTTTTGCCATTGAAAAACGTCCAGAAATGATTGAAGCTACTGACTGAATGAAAGGAGCTGGCATCTCACTCTCTTTGAATCTTCTTTATCATGCTAAGAGGAGCAGGAAAAAGCAAAAAATTTCAGAATTGCACCTTGCAATGCGGAGAAATTACTGTTTGTGCATTTACAATATTCATTGATTTTTGCCGTTGAAAAACGTCCAGAAATGATTGAAGCTACTGACTGAATGAAAGGAGCTGGCATCTCACTCTCTTTGAATCTTCTTTATCATGCTAAGAGGAGCAGGAAAAAGCAAAAAATTTCAGAATTGCACCTTGCAATGCGGAGAAATTACTGTTTGTGCATTTACAATATTCATTGATTTTTGCCATTGAAAAACATCCAGAAATGATTGAAGCTACTGACTGAATGAAAGGAGCTGGCATCTCACTCTCTTTGAATCTTCTTTATCATGCTAAGAGGAGCAGGAAAAAGCAAAAAATTTCAGAATTGCACCTTGCAATGCGGAGAAATTACTGTTTGTGCATTTACAATATTCATTGATTTTTGCCATTGTTAAACATCATGTTATTCATATACCAGAAATGATTGAAGCTACTGACTGAATGAAAGGAGCTGGCATCTCACTCTCTTTGAATCTTCTTTATCATGCTAAGAGGAGCAGGAAAAAGCAAAAAATTTCAGAATTGCACCTTGCAATGCGGAGAAATTACTGTTTGTGCATTTACAATATTCATTGATTTTTGCCATTGAAAAACGTCCAGAAATGTTTGAAGCTACTGACTGAATGAAAGGAGCTGGCATCTCACTCTCTTTGAATCTTCTTTATCATGCTAAGAGGAGCAGGAAAAAGCAAAAAATTTCAGAATTGCACCTTGCAATGCGGAGAAATTACTGTTTGTGCATTTACAATATTCATTGATTTTTGCCATTGAAAAACATCATGTTATTCATATACCAGAAATGATTGAAGCTACTGACTGAATGAAAGGAGCTGGCATCTCACTCTCTTTGAATCTTCTTTATCATGCTAAGAGGAGCAGGAAAAAGCAAAAAATTTCAGAATTGCACCTTGCAATGCGGAGAAATTACTGTTTGTGCATTTACAATATTCATTGATTTTTGCCATTGAAAAACGTCCAGAAATGATTGAAGCTACTGACTGAATGAAAGGAGCTGGCATCTCACTCTCTTTGAATCTTCTTTATCATGCTAAGAGGAGCAGGAAAAAGCAAAAAATTTCAAAATTGCACCTTGCAATGCGGAGAAATTACTGTTTGTGCATTTACAATATTCATTGATTTTTGTCATTGAAAAACATCATGTTATTCATATACCAGAAATGATTGAAGCTACTGACTGAATGAAAGGAGCTGGCATCTCACTCTCTTTGAATCTTCTTTTTCATGCTAAGAGGAGCAGGAAAAAGTAAAAAATTTCAGAATTGCACCTTGCAATGCGGAGAAATTACTGTTTGTGCATTTACAATATTCATTGATTTTTGCCATTGAAAAACGTCCAGAAATGATTGAAGCTACTGACTGAATGAAAGGAGCTGGCATCTCAGTCTCTTTGAATCTTCTTTATCATGCTAAGAGGAGCAGGAAAAAGCAAAAAATTTCAGAATTGCACCTTGCAATGCGGAAAAATTACTGCTTGTGCATTTACAATATTCATTGATTTTTGCCATTGAAAAACGTCCAGAAATGATTGAAGCTACTGACTGAATGAAAGGAGCTGGCATCTCACTCTGTTTGAATCTTCTTTATCATGCTAAGAGGAGCAGGAAAAAGCAAAAAATTTCAGAATTGCACCTTGCAATGCGGAGAAATTACTGTTTGTGCATTTACAATATTCATTGATTTTTGCCATTGAAAAACGTCCAGAAATGATTGAAGCTACTGACTGAATGAAAGGAGCTGGCATCTCACTCTCTTTGAATCTTCTTTATCATGCTAAGAGGAGCAGGAAAAAGCAAAAAATTTCAGAATTGCACCTTGCAATGCGGAGAAATTACTGTTTGTGCATTTACAATATTCATTGATTTTTGCCGTTGAAAAACGTCCAGAAATGATTGAAGCTACTGACTGAATGAAAGGAGCTGGCATCTCACTCTCTTTGAATCTTCTTTATCATGCTAAGAGGAGCAGGAAAAAGCAAAAAATTTCAGAATTGCACCTTGCAATGCGGAGAAATTACTGTTTGTGCATTTACAATATTCATTGATTTTTGCCATTGAAAAACATCCAGAAATGATTGAAGCTACTGACTGAATGAAAGGAGCTGGCATCTCACTCTCTTTGAATCTTCTTTATCATGCTAAGAGGAGCAGGAAAAAGCAAAAAATTTCAGAATTGCACCTTGCAATGCGGAGAAATTACTGTTTGTGCATTTACAATATTCATTGATTTTTGCCATTGTTAAACATCATGTTATTCATATACCAGAAATGATTGAAGCTACTGACTGAATGAAAGGAGCTGGCATCTCACTCTCTTTGAATCTTCTTTATCATGCTAAGAGGAGCAGGAAAAAGCAAAAAATTTCAGAATTGCACCTTGCAATGCGGAGAAATTACTGTTTGTGCATTTACAATATTCATTGATTTTTGCCATTGAAAAACGTCCAGAAATGTTTGAAGCTACTGACTGAATGAAAGGAGCTGGCATCTCACTCTCTTTGAATCTTCTTTATCATGCTAAGAGGAGCAGGAAAAAGCAAAAAATTTCAGAATTGCACCTTGCAATGCGGAGAAATTACTGTTTGTGCATTTACAATATTCATTGATTTTTGCCATTGAAAAACGTCCAGAAATGATTGAAGCTACTGACTGAATGAAAGGAGCTGGCATCTCACTCTCTTTGAATCTTCTTTATCATGCTAAGAGGAGCAGGAAAATGCAAAAAATTTCAGAATTGCTCCTTGCAATGCGGAGAAATTACTGTTTGTGCATTTACAATATTCATTGATTTTTGCCATTGAAAAACATCATGTTATTCATATACCAGAAATGTTTGAAGCTACTGACTGAATGAAAGGAGCTGGCATGTCACTCTCTTTGAATCTTCTTTATCATGCTAAAAGGAGCAGGAAAAAGCAAAAAATTTCAGAATTGCACCTTGCAATGCGGAGAAATTACTGTTTGTGCATTTACAATATTCATTGATTTTTGCCATTGAAAAACGTCCAGAAATGATTGAAGCTACTGACTGAATGAAAGGAGCTGGCATCTCACTCTCTTTGAATCTTCTTTATCATGCTAAGAGGAGCAGGAAAAAGCAAAAAATTTCAGAATTGCACCTTGCAATGCGGAGAAATGACTGTTTGTGCATTTACAATATTCATTGATTTTTGCCATTGAAAAACATCATGTTATTCATATACCAGAAATGATTGAAGCTACTGACTGAATGAAAGGAGCTGGCATCTCACTCTCTTTGAATCTTCTTTATCATGCTAAGAGGAGCAGGAAAAAGCAAAAAATTTCAGAATTGCACCTTGCAATGCGGAGAAATTACTGTTTGTGCATTTACAATATTCATTGATTTTTGCCATTGAAAAACGTCCAGAAATGATTGAAGCTACTGACTGAATGAAAGGAGCTGGCATCTCACTCTCTTTGAATCTTCTTTATCATGCTAAGAGGAGCAGGAAAAAGCAAAAAATTTCAGAATTGCACCTTGCAATGCGGAGAAATTACTGTTTGTGCATTTACAATATTCATTGATTTTTGCCATTGAAAAACATCATGTTATTCATATACCAGAAATGTTTGAAGCTACTGACTGAATGAAAGGAGCTGGCATCTCACTCTCTTTGAATCTTCTTTATCATGCTAAGAGGAGCAGGAAAAAGCAAAAAATTTCAGAATTGCACCTTGCAATGCGGAGAAATTACTGTTTGTGCATTTACAATATTCATTGATTTTTGCCATTGAAAAACGTCCAGAAATGATTGAAGCTACTGACTGAATGAAAGGAGCTGGCATCTCACTCTCTTTGAATCTTCTTTATCATGCTAAGAGGAGCAGGAAAAGGCAAAAAATTTCAGAATTGCACCTTGCAATGCGGAGAAATTACTGTTTGTGCATTTACAATATTCATTGATTTTTGCCATTGAAAAACATCATGTTATTCATATACCAGAAATGTTTGAAGCTACTGACTGAATGAAAGGAGCTGGCATCTCACTCTCTTTGAATCTTCTTTATCATGCTAAGAGGAGCAGGAAAAAGCAAAAAATTTCAGAATTGCACCTTGCAATGCGAATAAATTACTGTTTGTGCATTTACAATATTCATTGATTTTTGCCATTGAAAAACATCATGTTATTCATATACCAGAAATGATTGAAGCTACTGACTGAATGAAAGGAGCTGGCATCTCACTCTCTTTGAATCTTCTTTATCATGCTAAGAGGAGCAGGAAAAAGCAAAAAATTTCAGAATTGCACCTTGCAATGCGGAGAAATTACTGTTTGTGCATTTACAATATTCATTGATTTTTGCCATTGAAAAACATCATGTTATTCATATACCAGAAATGATTGAAGCTACTGACTGAATGAAAGGAGCTGGCATCTCACTCTCTTTGAATCTTCTTTATCATGCTAAGAGGAGCAGGAAAAAGCAAAAAATTTCAGAATTGCACCTCGCAATGCGGAGAAATTACTGTTTGTGCATTTACAATATTCATTGATTTTTGCCATTGAAAAACGTCCAGAAATGATTGAAGCTACTGACTGAATGAAAGGAGCTGGCATCTCACTCTCTTTGAATCTTCTTTATCATGCTAAGAGGAGCAGGAAAAAGCAAAAAATTTCAGAATTGCACCTTGCAATGCGGAGAAATTGTTGTTTGTGCATTTACAAAATTCATTGATTTTTGCCATTGAAAAACATCATGTTATTCATATACCAGAAATGTTTGAAGCTACTGACTGAATGAAAGGAGCTGGCATCTCACTCTCTTTGAATCTTCTTTATCATGCTAAGAGGAGCAGGAAAAAGCAAAAAATTTCAGAATTGCACCTTGCAATGCGGAGAAATTACTGTTTGTGCATTTACAATATTCATTGATTTTTGCCATTGAAAAACGTCCAGAAATGATTGAAGCTACTGACTGAATGAAAGGAGCTGGCATCTCACTCTCTTTGAATCTTCTTTATCATGCTAAGAGGAGCAGGAAAAAGCAAAAAATTTCAGAATTGCACCTTGCAATGCGGAGAAATTACTGTTTGTGCATTTACAATATTCATTGATTTTTGCCATTGAAAAACATCATGTTATTCATATACCAGAAATGTTTGAAGCTACTGACTGAATGAAAGGAGCTGGCATCTCACTCTCTTTGAATCTTCTTTATCATGCTAAGAGGAGCAGGAAAAAGCAAAAAATTTCAGAATTGCACCTTGCAATGCGGAGAAATTACTGTTTGTGCATTTACAATATTCATTGATTTTTGCCATTGAAAAACGTCCAGAAATGATTGAAGCTACTGACTGAATGAAAGGAGCTGGCATCTCACTCTCTTTGAATCTTCTTTATCATGCTAAGAGGAGCAGGAAAAGGCAAAAAATTTCAGAATTGCACCTTGCAATGCGGAGAAATTACTGTTTGTGCATTTACAATATTCATTGATTTTTGCCATTGAAAAACATCATGTTATTCATATACCAGAAATGTTTGAAGCTACTGACTGAATGAAAGGAGCTGGCATCTCACTCTCTTTGAATCTTCTTTATCATGCTAAGAGGAGCAGGAAAAAGCAAAAAATTTCAGAATTGCACCTTGCAATGCGAATAAATTACTGTTTGTGCATTTACAATATTCATTGATTTTTGCCATTGAAAAACATCATGTTATTCATATACCAGAAATGATTGAAGCTACTGACTGAATGAAAGGAGCTGGCATCTCACTCTCTTTGAATCTTCTTTATCATGCTAAGAGGAGCAGGAAAAAGCAAAAAATTTCAGAATTGCACCTTGCAATGCGGAGAAATTACTGTTTGTGCATTTACAATATTCATTGATTTTTGCCATTGAAAAACATCATGTTATTCATATACCAGAAATGATTGAAGCTACTGACTGAATGAAAGGAGCTGGCATCTCACTCTCTTTGAATCTTCTTTATCATGCTAAGAGGAGCAGGAAAAAGCAAAAAATTTCAGAATTGCACCTCGCAATGCGGAGAAATTACTGTTTGTGCATTTACAATATTCATTGATTTTTGCCATTGAAAAACGTCCAGAAATGATTGAAGCTACTGACTGAATGAAAGGAGCTGGCATCTCACTCTCTTTGAATCTTCTTTATCATGCTAAGAGGAGCAGGAAAAAGCAAAAAATTTCAGAATTGCACCTTGCAATGCGGAGAAATTGTTGTTTGTGCATTTACAAAATTCATTGATTTTTGCCATTGAAAAACATCATGTTATTCATATACCAGAAATGTTTGAAGCTACTGACTGAATGAAAGGAGCTGGCATCTCACTCTCTTTGAATCTTCTTTATCATGCTAAGAGGAGCAGGAAAAAGCAAAAAATTTCAGAATTGCACCTTGCAATGCGGAGAAATTACTGTTTGTGCATTTACAATATTCATTGATTTTTGCCATTGAAAAACGTCCAGAAATGATTGAAGCTACTGACTGAATGAAAGGAGCTGGCATCTCACTCTCTTTGAATCTTCTTTATCATGCTAAGAGGAGCAGGAAAAAGCAAAAAATTTCAGAATTGCACCTTGCAATGCGGAGAAATTACTGTTTGTGCATTTACAATATACATTGATTTTTGCCATTGAAAAACGTCCAGAAATGATTGAAGCTACTGACTGAATGAAAGGAGCTGGCATCTCACTCTCTTTGAATCTTCTTTATCATGCTAAGAGGAGCAGGAAAAAGCAAAAAATTTCAGAATTGCACCTTGCAATGCGGAGAAATTACTGTTTGTGCATTTACAATATACATTGATTTTTGCCATTGAAAAACGTCCAGAAATGATTGAAGCTACTGACTGAATGAAAGGAGCTGGCATCTCACTCTCTTTGAATCTTCTTTATCATGCTAAGAGGAGCAGGAAAAAGCAAAAAATTTCAGAATTGCACCTTGCAATGCGGAGAAATTACTGTTTGTGCATTTACAATATTCATTGATTTTTGCCATTGAAAAACGTCCAGAAATGATTGAAGCTACTGACTGAATGAAAGGAGCTGGCATCTCACTCTCTTTGAATCTTCTTTATCATGCTAAGAGGAGCAGGAAAAAGCAAAAAATTTCAGAATTGCACCTTGCAATGCGGAGAAATTACTGTTTGTGCATTTACAATATTCATTGATTTTTGCCATTGAAAAACGTCCAGAAATGATTGAACCTACCGACTGAATGAAAGGAGCTGGCATCTCACTCTCTTTGAATCTTCTTTATCATGCTAAGAGGAGCAGGAAAAAGCAAAAAATTTCAGAATTGCACCTTGCAATGCGGAGAAATTACTGTTTGTGCATTTACAATATTCATTGATTTTTGCCGTTGAAAAACGTCCAGAAATGATTGAAGCTACTGACTGAATGAAAGGAGCTGGCATCTCACTCTCTTTGAATCTTCTTTATCATGCTAAGAGGAGCAGGAAAAAGCAAAAAATTTCAGAATTGCACCTTGCAATGCGGAGAAATTACTGTTTGTGCATTTACAATATTCATTGATTTTTGCCATTGAAAAACATCATGTTATTCATATACCAAAAATGATTGAAGCTACTGAGTGAATGAAAGGAGCTGGCATCTCACTCTCTTTGAATCTTCTTTATCATGCTAAGAGGAGCAGGAAAAAGCAAAAAATTTCAGAATTGCACCTTGCAATGCGGAGAAATTACTGTTTGTGCATTTACAATATTCATTGATTTTTGCCATTGAAAAACATCATGTTATTCATATACCAGAAATGTTTGAAGCTACTGACTGAATGAAAGGAGCTGGCATGTCACTCTCTTTGAATCTTCTTTATCATGCTAAGAGGAGCAGGAAAAAGCAAAAAATTTCAGAATTGCACCTTGCAATGCGGAGAAATTACTGTTTGTGCATTTACAATATTCATTGATTTTTGCCATTGAAAAACGTCCAGAAATGATTGAAGCTACTGACTGAATGAAAGGAGCTGGCATCTCACTCTCTTTGAATCTTCTTTATCATGCTAAGAGGAGCAGGAAAAAGCAAAAAATTTCAGAATTGCACCTTGCAATGCGGAGAAATTACTGTTTGTGCATTTACAATATTCATTGATTTTTGCCATTGAAAAACATCATGTTATTCATATACCAGAAATGATTGAAGCTACTGACTGAATGAAAGGAGCTGGCATCTCACTCTCTTTGAATCTTCTTTATCATGCTAAGAGGAGCAGGAAAAAGCAAAAAATTTCAGAATTGCACCTTGCAATGCGGAGAAATTACTGTTTGTGCATTTACAATATTCATTGATTTTTGCCATTGAAAAACGTCCAGAAATGATTGAAGCTACTGACTGAATGAAAGGAGCTGGCATCTCACTCTCTTTGAATCTTCTTTATCATGCTAAGAGGAGCAGGAAAAAGCAAAAAATTTCAGAATTGCACCTTGCAATGCGGAGAAATTACTGTTTGTGCATTTACAATATTCATTGATTTTTGCCATTGAAAAACATCATGTTATTCATATACCAGAAATGTTTGAAGCTACTGACTGAATGAAAGGAGCTGGAATCTCACTCTCTTTGAATCTTCTTTATCATGCTAAGAGGAGCAGGAAAAAGCAAAAAATTTCAGAATTGCACCTTGCAATGCGGAGAAATTACTGTTTGTGCATTTACAATATTCATTGATTTTTGCCATTGAAAAACGTCCAGAAATGATTGAAGCTACTGACTGAATGAAAGGAGCTGGCATCTCACTCTCTTTGAATCTTCTTTATCATGCTAAGAGGAGCAGGAAAAGGCAAAAAATTTCAGAATTGCACCTTGCAATGCGGAGAAATTACTGTTTGTGCATTTACAATATTCATTGATTTTTGCCATTGAAAAACATCATGTTATTCATATACCAGAAATGTTTGAAGCTACTGACTGAATGAAAGGAGCTGGCATCTCACTCTCTTTGAATCTTCTTTATCATGCTAAGAGGAGCAGGAAAAACCAAAAAATTTCAGAATTGCACCTTGCAATGCGAATAAATTACTGTTTGTGCATTTACAATATTCATTGATTTTTGCCATTGAAAAACATCATGTTATTCATATACCAGAAATGATTGAAGCTACTGACTGAATGAAAGGAGCTGGCATCTCACTCTCTTTGAATCTTCTTTATCATGCTAAGAGGAGCAGGAAAAAGCAAAACATTTCAGAATTGCACCTTGCAATGCGGAGAAATTACTGTTTGTGCATTTACAATATTCATTGATTTTTGCCATTGAAAAACATCATGTTATTCACATACCAGAAATGATTGAAGCTACTGACTGAATGAAAGGAGCTGGCATCTCACTCTCTTTGAATCTTCTTTATCATGCTAAGAGGAGCAGGAAAAAGCAAAAAATTTCAGAATTGCACCTCGCAATGCGGAGAAATTACTGTTTGTGCATTTACAATATTCATTGATTTTTGCCATTGAAAAACGTCCAGAAATGATTGAAGCTACTGACTGAATGAAAGGAGCTGGCATCTCACTCTCTTTGAATCTTCTTTATCATGCTAAGAGGAGCAGGAAAAAGCAAAAAATTTCAGAATTGCACCTTGCAATGCGGAGAAATTGCTGTTTGTGCATTTACAAAATTCATTGATTTTTGCCATTGAAAAACATCATGTTATTCATATACCAGAAATGTTTGAAGCTACTGACTGAATGAAAGGAGCTGGCATCTCACTCTCTTTGAATCTTCTTTATCATGCTAAGAGGAGCAGGAAAAAGCAAAAAATTTCAGAATTGCACCTTGCAATGCGGAGAAATTACTGTTTGTGCATTTACAATATTCATTGATTTTTGCCATTGAAAAACGTCCAGAAATGATTGAAGCTACTGACTGAATGAAAGGAGCTGGCATCTCACTCTCTTTGAATCTTCTTTATCATGCTAAGAGGAGCAGGAAAAAGCAAAAAATTTCAGAATTGCACCTTGCAATGCGGAGAAATTACTGTTTGTGCATTTACAATATACATTGATTTTTGCCATTGAAAAACGTCCAGAAATGATTGAAGCTACTGACTGAATGAAAGGAGCTGGCATCTCACTCTCTTTGAATCTTCTTTATCATGCTAAGAGGAGCAGGAAAAAGCAAAAAATTTCAGAATTGCACCTTGCAATGCGGAGAAATTACTGTTTGTGCATTTACAATATTCATTGATTTTTGCCGTTGAAAAAAGTCCAGAAATGATTGAAGCTACTGACTGAATGAAAGGAGCTGGCATCTCACTCTCTTTGAATCTTCTTTATCATGCTAAGAGGAGCAGGAAAAAGCAAAAAATTTCAGAATTGCACCTTGCAATGCGGAGAAATTACTGTTTGTGCATTTACAATATTCATTGATTTTTGCCATTGAAAAACATCATGTTATTCATATACCAGAAATGATTGAAGCTACTGACTGAATGAAAGGAGCTGGCATCTCACTCTCTTTGAATCTTCTTTATCATGCTAAGAGGAGCAGGAAAAAGCAAGAAATTTCAGAATTGCACCTTGCAATGCGGAGAAATTACTGTTTGTGCATTTACAATATTCATTGATTTTTGCCATTGAAAAACATCATGTTATTCATATACCAGAAATGTTTGAAGCTACTGACTGAATGAAAGGAGCTGGCATCTCACTCTCTTTGAATCTTCTTTATCATGCTAAGAGGAGCAGGAAAAAGCAAAAAATTTCAGAATTGCACCTTGCAATGTGGAGAAATTACTGTTTGTGCATTTACAATATTCATTGATTTTTACCATTGAAAAACGTCCAGAAATGATTGAAGCTACTGACTGAATGAAAGTAGCTGCCATCTCACTCTCTTTGAATCTTTTTTATCATGCTAAGAGGAGCAGGAAAAAGCAAAAAATTTCAGACTTGCACCTTGCAATGCGGAGAAATTACTGTTTGTGCATTTACAATATTCATTGATTTTTGCCATTGAAAAACATCATGTTATTCATATACCAGAAATGTTTGAAGCTACTGACTGAATGAAAGGAGCTGGCATCTCACTCTCTTTGAATCTTCTTTATCATGCTAAGAGGAGCAGGAAAAAGCAAAAAATTTCAGAATTGCACCTTGCAATGCGGAGAAATTACTTTTTGTGCATTTACAATATTCATTGATTTTTGCCATTGAAAAACGTCCAGAAATGATTGAAGCTACTGACTGAATGAAAGGAGCTGGCATCTCACTCTCTTTGAATCTTCTTTATCATGCTAAGAGGAGCAGGAAAAAGCAAAAAATTTCAGAATTGCACCTTGCAATGCGGAGAAATTACTGCTTGTGCATTTACAATATTCATTGATTTTTGCCATTGAAAAACGTCCAGAAATGATTGAAGCTACTGACTGAATGAAAGGAGCTGGCATCTCACTCTCTTTGAATCTTCTTTATCATGCTAAGAGGAGCAGGAAAAAGCAAAAAATTTCAGAATTGCACCTTGCAATGCGGAGAAATTACTGTTTGTGCATTTACAATATTCATTGATTTTTGCCATTGAAAAACATGTAATTCATATACCAGAAATGTTTGAAGCTACTGACTGAATGAAAGGAGCTGGCACCTCACTCTCTTTGATTCTTCTTTATCATGCTAAGAGGAGCGGGAAAAAGCAAAAAATTTCAGAATTGCACCTTGCAATGCGGAGAAATTACTGTTTGTGCATTTACAATATTCATTGATTTTTGCCATTGAAAAACGTCCAGAAATGATTGAAGGTACTGACTGAATGAAAGGAGCTGGCATCTCACTCTCTTTGAATCTTCTTTATCATGCTAAGAGGAGCAGGAAAAAGCAAAAAATTTCAGAATTGCACCTTGCAATGCGGAGAAATTACTGTTTGTGCATTTACAATATTCATTGATTTTTGCCATTGAAAAACGTCCAGAAATGATTGAAGCTACTGACTGAATGAAAGGAGCTGGCATCTCACTCTCTTTGAATCTTCTTTATCATGCTAAGAGGAGCAGGAAAAAGCAAAAAATTTCAGAATTGCACCTTGCAATGCGGAGAAATTACAGTTTGTGCATTTACAATATTCATTGATTTTTGCCATTGAGAAACGTCCAGAAATGATTGAAGCTACTGACTGAATGAAAGGAGCTGGCATCTCACTCTCTTTGAATCTTCTTTATCATGCTAAGAGGAACAGGAAAAAGCAAAAAATTTCAGAATTGCACCTTGCAATGCGGAGAAATTACTGTTTGTGCATTTACAATATTCATTGATTTTTGCCATTGAAAAACATCATGTTATTTATATACCAGAAATGTTTGAAGCTACTGACTGAATGAAAGGAGCTGGCATCTCACTCTCTTTGAATCTTCTTTATCATGCTAAGAGGAGCAGGAAAAAGCAAGAAATTTCAGAATTGCACCTTGCAATGCGGAGAAATTACTGTTTGTGCATTTACAATATTCATTGATTTTTGCCATTGAAAAACATCATGTTATTCATATACCAGAAATGTTTGAAGCTACTGACTGAATGAAAGGAGCTGGCATCTCACTCTCTTTGAATCTTCTTTATCATGCTAAGAGGAGCAGGAAAAAGCAAAAAATTTCAGAATTGCACCTTGCAATGTGGAGAAATTACTGTTTGTGCATTTACAATATTCATTGATTTTTACCATTGAAAAACGTCCAGAAATGATTGAAGCTACTGACTGAATGAAAGTAGCTGCCATCTCACTCTCTTTGAATCTTTTTTATCATGCTAAGAGGAGCAGGAAAAAGCAAAAAATTTCAGACTTGCACCTTGCAATGCGGAGAAATTACTGTTTGTGCATTTACAATATTCATTGATTTTTGCCATTGAAAAACATCATGTTATTCATATACCAGAAATGTTTGAAGCTACTGACTGAATGAAAGGAGCTGGCATCTCACTCTCTTTGAATCTTCTTTATCATGCTAAGAGGAGCAGGAAAAAGCAAAAAATTTCAGAATTGCACCTTGCAATGCGGAGAAATTACTTTTTGTGCATTTACAATATTCATTGATTTTTGCCATTGAAAAACGTCCAGAAATGATTGAAGCTACTGACTGAATGAAAGGAGCTGGCATCTCACTCTCTTTGAATCTTCTTTATCATGCTAAGAGGAGCAGGAAAAAGCAAAAAATTTCAGAATTGCACCTTGCAATGCGGAGAAATTACTGTTTGTGCATTTACAATATTCATTGATTTTTGCCATTGAAAAACGTCCAGAAATGATTGAAGCTACTGACTGAATGAAAGGAGCTGGCATCTCACTCTCTTTGAATCTTCTTTATCATGCTAAGAGGAGCAGGAAAAAGCAAAAAATTTCAGAATTGCACCTTGCAATGCGGAGAAATTACTGTTTGTGCATTTACAATATTCATTGATTTTTGCCATTGAAAAACATGTAATTCATATACCAGAAATGTTTGAAGCTACTGACTGAATGAAAGGAGCTGGCACCTCACTCTCTTTGATTCTTCTTTATCATGCTAAGAGGAGCGGGAAAAAGCAAAAAATTTCAGAATTGCACCTTGCAATGCGGAGAAATTACTGTTTGTGCATTTACAATATTCATTGATTTTTGCCATTGAAAAACGTCCAGAAATGATTGAAGCTACTGACTGAATGAAAGGAGCTGGCATCTCACTCTCTTTGAATCTTCTTTATCATGCTAAGAGGAGCAGGAAAAGGCAAAAAATTTCAGAATTGCACCTTGCAATGCGGAGAAATTACTGTTTGTGCATTTACAATATTCATTGATTTTTGCCATTGAAAAACATCATGTTATTCATATACCAGAAATGTTTGAAGCTACTGACTGAATGAAAGGAGCTGGCATCTCACTCTCTTTGAATCTTCTTTATCATGCTAAGAGGAGCAGGAAAAACCAAAAAATTTCAGAATTGCACCTTGCAATGCGAATAAATTACTGTTTGTGCATTTACAATATTCATTGATTTTTGCCATTGAAAAACATCATGTTATTCATATACCAGAAATGATTGAAGCTACTGACTGAATGAAAGGAGCTGGCATCTCACTCTCTTTGAATCTTCTTTATCATGCTAAGAGGAGCAGGAAAAAGCAAAACATTTCAGAATTGCACCTTGCAATGCGGAGAAATTACTGTTTGTGCATTTACAATATTCATTGATTTTTGCCATTGAAAAACATCATGTTATTCACATACCAGAAATGATTGAAGCTACTGACTGAATGAAAGGAGCTGGCATCTCACTCTCTTTGAATCTTCTTTATCATGCTAAGAGGAGCAGGAAAAAGCAAAAAATTTCAGAATTGCACCTCGCAATGCGGAGAAATTACTGTTTGTGCATTTACAATATTCATTGATTTTTGCCATTGAAAAACGTCCAGAAATGATTGAAGCTACTGACTGAATGAAAGGAGCTGGCATCTCACTCTCTTTGAATCTTCTTTATCATGCTAAGAGGAGCAGGAAAAAGCAAAAAATTTCAGACTTGCACCTTGCAATGCGGAGAAATTGCTGTTTGTGCATTTACAAAATTCATTGATTTTTGCCATTGAAAAACATCATGTTATTCATATACCAGAAATGTTTGAAGCTACTGACTGAATGAAAGGAGCTGGCATCTCACTCTCTTTGAATCTTCTTTATCATGCTAAGAGGAGCAGGAAAAAGCAAAAAATTTCAGAATTGCACCTTGCAATGCGGAGAAATTACTGTTTGTGCATTTACAATATTCATTGATTTTTGCCATTGAAAAACGTCCAGAAATGATTGAAGCTACTGACTGAATGAAAGGAGCTGGCATCTCACTCTCTTTGAATCTTCTTTATCATGCTAAGAGGAGCAGGAAAAAGCAAAAAATTTCAGAATTGCACCTTGCAATGCGGAGAAATTACTGTTTGTGCATTTACAATATACATTGATTTTTGCCATTGAAAAACGTCCAGAAATGATTGAAGCTACTGACTGAATGAAAGGAGCTGGCATCTCACTCTCTTTGAATCTTCTTTATCATGCTAAGAGGAGCAGGAAAAAGCAAAAAATTTCAGAATTGCACCTTGCAATGCGGAGAAATTACTGTTTGTGCATTTACAATATTCATTGATTTTTGCCGTTGAAAAAAGTCCAGAAATGATTGAAGCTACTGACTGAATGAAAGGAGCTGGCATCTCACTCTCTTTGAATCTTCTTTATCATGCTAAGAGGAGCAGGAAAAAGCAAAAAATTTCAGAATTGCACCTTGCAATGCGGAGAAATTACTGTTTGTGCATTTACAATATTCATTGATTTTTGCCATTGAAAAACATCATGTTATTCATATACCAGAAATGATTGAAGCTACTGACTGAATGAAAGGAGCTGGCATCTCACTCTCTTTGAATCTTCTTTATCATGCTAAGAGGAGCAGGAAAAAGCAAAAAATTTCAGAATTGCACCTTGCAATGCGGAGAAATTACTGTTTGTGCATTTACAATATTCATTGATTTTTGCCATTGAAAAACATCATGTTATTCATATACCAGAAATGTTTGAAGCTACTGACTGAATGAAAGGAGCTGGCATCTCACTCTCTTTGAATCTTCTTTATCATGCTAAGAGGAGCAGGAAAAAGCAAAAAATTTCAGAATTGCACCTTGCAATGCGGAGAAATTACTGTTTGTGCATTTACAATATTCATTGATTTTTGCCATTGAAAAACGTCCAGAAATGATTGAAGCTACTGACTGAATGAAAGGAGCTGGCATCTCACTCTCTTTGAATCTTCTTTATCATGCTAAGAGGAGCAGGAAAAGGCAAAAAATTTCAGAATTGCACCTTGCAATGCGGAGAAATTACTGTTTGTGCATTTACAATATTCATTGATTTTTGCCATTGAAAAACATCATGTTATTCATATACCAGAAATGTTTGAAGCTACTGACTGAATGAAAGGAGCTGGCATCTCACTCTCTTTGAATCTTCTTTATCATGCTAAGAGGAGCAGGAAAAAGCAAAAAATTTCAGAATTGCACCTTGCAATGCGAATAAATTACTGTTTGTGCATTTACAATATTCATTGATTTTTGCCATTGAAAAACATCATGTTATTCATATACCAGAAATGATTGAAGCTACTGACTGAATGAAAGGAGCTGGCATCTCACTCTCTTTGAATCTTCTTTATCATGCTAAGAGGAGCAGGAAAAAGCAAAAAATTTCAGAATTGCACCTTGCAATGCGGAGAAATTACTGTTTGTGCATTTACAATATTCATTGATTTTTGCCATTGAAAAACATCATGTTATTCATATACCAGAAATGATTGAAGCTACTGACTGAATGAAAGGAGCTGGCATCTCACTCTCTTTGAATCTTCTTTATCATGCTAAGAGGAGCAGGAAAAAGCAAAAAATTTCAGAATTGCACCTCGCAATGCGGAGAAATTACTGTTTGTGCATTTACAATATTCATTGATTTTTGCCATTGAAAAACGTCCAGAAATGATTGAAGCTACTGACTGAATGAAAGGAGCTGGCATCTCACTCTCTTTGAATCTTCTTTATCATGCTAAGAGGAGCAGGAAAAAGCAAAAAATTTCAGAATTGCACCTTGCAATGCGGAGAAATTGTTGTTTGTGCATTTACAAAATTCATTGATTTTTGCCATTGAAAAACATCATGTTATTCATATACCAGAAATGTTTGAAGCTACTGACTGAATGAAAGGAGCTGGCATCTCACTCTCTTTGAATCTTCTTTATCATGCTAAGAGGAGCAGGAAAAAGCAAAAAATTTCAGAATTGCACCTTGCAATGCGGAGAAATTACTGTTTGTGCATTTACAATATTCATTGATTTTTGCCATTGAAAAACGTCCAGAAATGATTGAAGCTACTGACTGAATGAAAGGAGCTGGCATCTCACTCTCTTTGAATCTTCTTTATCATGCTAAGAGGAGCAGGAAAAAGCAAAAAATTTCAGAATTGCACCTTGCAATGCGGAGAAATTACTGTTTGTGCATTTACAATATACATTGATTTTTGCCATTGAAAAACGTCCAGAAATGATTGAAGCTACTGACTGAATGAAAGGAGCTGGCATCTCACTCTCTTTGAATCTTCTTTATCATGCTAAGAGGAGCAGGAAAAAGCAAAAAATTTCAGAATTGCACCTTGCAATGCGGAGAAATTACTGTTTGTGCATTTACAATATACATTGATTTTTGCCATTGAAAAACGTCCAGAAATGATTGAAGCTACTGACTGAATGAAAGGAGCTGGCATCTCACTCTCTTTGAATCTTCTTTATCATGCTAAGAGGAGCAGGAAAAAGCAAAAAATTTCAGAATTGCACCTTGCAATGCGGAGAAATTACTGTTTGTGCATTTACAATATTCATTGATTTTTGCCATTGAAAAACGTCCAGAAATGATTGAAGCTACTGACTGAATGAAAGGAGCTGGCATCTCACTCTCTTTGAATCTTCTTTATCATGCTAAGAGGAGCAGGAAAAAGCAAAAAATTTCAGAATTGCACCTTGCAATGCGGAGAAATTACTGTTTGTGCATTTACAATATTCATTGATTTTTGCCATTGAAAAACGTCCAGAAATGATTGAACCTACCGACTGAATGAAAGGAGCTGGCATCTCACTCTCTTTGAATCTTCTTTATCATGCTAAGAGGAGCAGGAAAAAGCAAAAAATTTCAGAATTGCACCTTGCAATGCGGAGAAATTACTGTTTGTGCATTTACAATATTCATTGATTTTTGCCGTTGAAAAACGTCCAGAAATGATTGAAGCTACTGACTGAATGAAAGGAGCTGGCATCTCACTCTCTTTGAATCTTCTTTATCATGCTAAGAGGAGCAGGAAAAAGCAAAAAATTTCAGAATTGCACCTTGCAATGCGGAGAAATTACTGTTTGTGCATTTACAATATTCATTGATTTTTGCCATTGAAAAACATCATGTTATTCATATACCAAAAATGATTGAAGCTACTGAGTGAATGAAAGGAGCTGGCATCTCACTCTCTTTGAATCTTCTTTATCATGCTAAGAGGAGCAGGAAAAAGCAAAAAATTTCAGAATTGCACCTTGCAATGCGGAGAAATTACTGTTTGTGCATTTACAATATTCATTGATTTTTGCCATTGAAAAACATCATGTTATTCATATACCAGAAATGTTTGAAGCTACTGACTGAATGAAAGGAGCTGGCATGTCACTCTCTTTGAATCTTCTTTATCATGCTAAGAGGAGCAGGAAAAAGCAAAAAATTTCAGAATTGCACCTTGCAATGCGGAGAAATTACTGTTTGTGCATTTACAATATTCATTGATTTTTGCCATTGAAAAACGTCCAGAAATGATTGAAGCTACTGACTGAATGAAAGGAGCTGGCATCTCACTCTCTTTGAATCTTCTTTATCATGCTAAGAGGAGCAGGAAAAAGCAAAAAATTTCAGAATTGCACCTTGCAATGCGGAGAAATTACTGTTTGTGCATTTACAATATTCATTGATTTTTGCCATTGAAAAACATCATGTTATTCATATACCAGAAATGATTGAAGCTACTGACTGAATGAAAGGAGCTGGCATCTCACTCTCTTTGAATCTTCTTTATCATGCTAAGAGGAGCAGGAAAAAGCAAAAAATTTCAGAATTGCACCTTGCAATGCGGAGAAATTACTGTTTGTGCATTTACAATATTCATTGATTTTTGCCATTGAAAAACGTCCAGAAATGATTGAAGCTACTGACTGAATGAAAGGAGCTGGCATCTCACTCTCTTTGAATCTTCTTTATCATGCTAAGAGGAGCAGGAAAAAGCAAAAAATTTCAGAATTGCACCTTGCAATGCGGAGAAATTACTGTTTGTGCATTTACAATATTCATTGATTTTTGCCATTGAAAAACATCATGTTATTCATATACCAGAAATGTTTGAAGCTACTGACTGAATGAAAGGAGCTGGAATCTCACTCTCTTTGAATCTTCTTTATCATGCTAAGAGGAGCAGGAAAAAGCAAAAAATTTCAGAATTGCACCTTGCAATGCGGAGAAATTACTGTTTGTGCATTTACAATATTCATTGATTTTTGCCATTGAAAAACGTCCAGAAATGATTGAAGCTACTGACTGAATGAAAGGAGCTGGCATCTCACTCTCTTTGAATCTTCTTTATCATGCTAAGAGGAGCAGGAAAAGGCAAAAAATTTCAGAATTGCACCTTGCAATGCGGAGAAATTACTGTTTGTGCATTTACAATATTCATTGATTTTTGCCATTGAAAAACATCATGTTATTCATATACCAGAAATGTTTGAAGCTACTGACTGAATGAAAGGAGCTGGCATCTCACTCTCTTTGAATCTTCTTTATCATGCTAAGAGGAGCAGGAAAAACCAAAAAATTTCAGAATTGCACCTTGCAATGCGAATAAATTACTGTTTGTGCATTTACAATATTCATTGATTTTTGCCATTGAAAAACATCATGTTATTCATATACCAGAAATGATTGAAGCTACTGACTGAATGAAAGGAGCTGGCATCTCACTCTCTTTGAATCTTCTTTATCATGCTAAGAGGAGCAGGAAAAAGCAAAACATTTCAGAATTGCACCTTGCAATGCGGAGAAATTACTGTTTGTGCATTTACAATATTCATTGATTTTTGCCATTGAAAAACATCATGTTATTCACATACCAGAAATGATTGAAGCTACTGACTGAATGAAAGGAGCTGGCATCTCACTCTCTTTGAATCTTCTTTATCATGCTAAGAGGAGCAGGAAAAAGCAAAAAATTTCAGAATTGCACCTCGCAATGCGGAGAAATTACTGTTTGTGCATTTACAATATTCATTGATTTTTGCCATTGAAAAACGTCCAGAAATGATTGAAGCTACTGACTGAATGAAAGGAGCTGGCATCTCACTCTCTTTGAATCTTCTTTATCATGCTAAGAGGAGCAGGAAAAAGCAAAAAATTTCAGAATTGCACCTTGCAATGCGGAGAAATTGCTGTTTGTGCATTTACAAAATTCATTGATTTTTGCCATTGAAAAACATCATGTTATTCATATACCAGAAATGTTTGAAGCTACTGACTGAATGAAAGGAGCTGGCATCTCACTCTCTTTGAATCTTCTTTATCATGCTAAGAGGAGCAGGAAAAAGCAAAAAATTTCAGAATTGCACCTTGCAATGCGGAGAAATTACTGTTTGTGCATTTACAATATTCATTGATTTTTGCCATTGAAAAACGTCCAGAAATGATTGAAGCTACTGACTGAATGAAAGGAGCTGGCATCTCACTCTCTTTGAATCTTCTTTATCATGCTAAGAGGAGCAGGAAAAAGCAAAAAATTTCAGAATTGCACCTTGCAATGCGGAGAAATTACTGTTTGTGCATTTACAATATACATTGATTTTTGCCATTGAAAAACGTCCAGAAATGATTGAAGCTACTGACTGAATGAAAGGAGCTGGCATCTCACTCTCTTTGAATCTTCTTTATCATGCTAAGAGGAGCAGGAAAAAGCAAAAAATTTCAGAATTGCACCTTGCAATGCGGAGAAATTACTGTTTGTGCATTTACAATATTCATTGATTTTTGCCGTTGAAAAAAGTCCAGAAATGATTGAAGCTACTGACTGAATGAAAGGAGCTGGCATCTCACTCTCTTTGAATCTTCTTTATCATGCTAAGAGGAGCAGGAAAAAGCAAAAAATTTCAGAATTGCACCTTGCAATGCGGAGAAATTACTGTTTGTGCATTTACAATATTCATTGATTTTTGCCATTGAAAAACATCATGTTATTCATATACCAGAAATGATTGAAGCTACTGACTGAATGAAAGGAGCTGGCATCTCACTCTCTTTGAATCTTCTTTATCATGCTAAGAGGAGCAGGAAAAAGCAAGAAATTTCAGAATTGCACCTTGCAATGCGGAGAAATTACTGTTTGTGCATTTACAATATTCATTGATTTTTGCCATTGAAAAACATCATGTTATTCATATACCAGAAATGTTTGAAGCTACTGACTGAATGAAAGGAGCTGGCATCTCACTCTCTTTGAATCTTCTTTATCATGCTAAGAGGAGCAGGAAAAAGCAAAAAATTTCAGAATTGCACCTTGCAATGTGGAGAAATTACTGTTTGTGCATTTACAATATTCATTGATTTTTACCATTGAAAAACGTCCAGAAATGATTGAAGCTACTGACTGAATGAAAGTAGCTGCCATCTCACTCTCTTTGAATCTTTTTTATCATGCTAAGAGGAGCAGGAAAAAGCAAAAAATTTCAGACTTGCACCTTGCAATGCGGAGAAATTACTGTTTGTGCATTTACAATATTCATTGATTTTTGCCATTGAAAAACATCATGTTATTCATATACCAGAAATGTTTGAAGCTACTGACTGAATGAAAGGAGCTGGCATCTCACTCTCTTTGAATCTTCTTTATCATGCTAAGAGGAGCAGGAAAAAGCAAAAAATTTCAGAATTGCACCTTGCAATGCGGAGAAATTACTTTTTGTGCATTTACAATATTCATTGATTTTTGCCATTGAAAAACGTCCAGAAATGATTGAAGCTACTGACTGAATGAAAGGAGCTGGCATCTCACTCTCTTTGAATCTTCTTTATCATGCTAAGAGGAGCAGGAAAAAGCAAAAAATTTCAGAATTGCACCTTGCAATGCGGAGAAATTACTGTTTGTGCATTTACAATATTCATTGATTTTTGCCATTGAAAAACGTCCAGAAATGATTGAAGCTACTGACTGAATGAAAGGAGCTGGCATCTCACTCTCTTTGAATCTTCTTTATCATGCTAAGAGGAGCAGGAAAAAGCAAAAAATTTCAGAATTGCACCTTGCAATGCGGAGAAATTACTGTTTGTGCATTTACAATATTCATTGATTTTTGCCATTGAAAAACATGTAATTCATATACCAGAAATGTTTGAAGCTACTGACTGAATGAAAGGAGCTGGCACCTCACTCTCTTTGATTCTTCTTTATCATGCTAAGAGGAGCGGGAAAAAGCAAAAAATTTTCCGAATTGCACCTTGCAATGCGGAGAAATAACTGTTTGTGCATTTACAATATTCATTGATTTTTGCCATTGAAAAACGTCCAGAAATGATTGAAGGTACTGACTGAATGAAAGGAGCTGGCATCTCACTCTCTTTGAATCTTCTTTATCATGCTAAGAGGAGCAGGAAAAAGCAAAAAATTTCAGAATTGCACCTTGCAATGCGGAGAAATTACTGTTTGTGCATTTACAATATTCATTGATTTTTGCCATTGAAAAACGTCCAGAAATGATTGAAGCTACTGACTGAATGAAAGGAGCTGGCATCTCACTCTCTTTGAATCTTCTTTATCATGCTAAGAGGAGCAGGAAAAAGCAAAAAATTTCAGAATTGCACCTTGCAATGCGGAGAAATTACAGTTTGTGCATTTACAATATTCATTGATTTTTGCCATTGAGAAACGTCCAGAAATGATTGAAGCTACTGACTGAATGAAAGGAGCTGGCATCTCACTCTCTTTGAATCTTCTTTATCATGCTAAGAGGAACAGGAAAAAGCAAAAAATTTCAGAATTGCACCTTGCAATGCGGAGAAATTACTGTTTGTGCATTTACAATATTCATTGATTTTTGCCATTGAAAAACATCATGTTATTTATATACCAGAAATGTTTGAAGCTACTGACTGAATGAAAGGAGCTGGCATCTCACTCTCTTTGAATCTTCTTTATCATGCTAAGAGGAGCAGGAAAAAGCAAGAAATTTCAGAATTGCACCTTGCAATGCGGAGAAATTACAGTTTGTGCATTTACAATATTCATTGATTTTTGCCATTGAGAAACGTCCAGAAATGATTGAAGCTACTGACTGAATGAAAGGAGCTGGCATCTCACTCTCTTTGAATCTTCTTTATCATGCTAAGAGGAACAGGAAAAAGCAAAAAATTTCAGAATTGCACCTTGCAATGCGGAGAAATTACTGTTTGTGCATTTACAATATTCATTGATTTTTGCCATTGAAAAACATCATGTTATTTATATACCAGAAATGTTTGAAGCTACTGACTGAATGAAAGGAGCTGGCATCTCACTCTCTTTGAATCTTCTTTATCATGCTAAGAGGAGCAGGAAAAAGCAAGAAATTTCAGAATTGCACCTTGCAATGCGGAGAAATTACTGTTTGTGCATTTACAATATTCATTGATTTTTGCCATTGAAAAACATCATGTTATTCATATACCAGAAATGTTTGAAGCTACTGACTGAATGAAAGGAGCTGGCATCTCACTCTCTTTGAATCTTCTTTATCATGCTAAGAGGAGCAGGAAAAAGCAAAAAATTTCAGAATTGCACCTTGCAATGTGGAGAAATTACTGTTTGTGCATTTACAATATTCATTGATTTTTACCATTGAAAAACGTCCAGAAATGATTGAAGCTACTGACTGAATGAAAGTAGCTGCCATCTCACTCTCTTTGAATCTTTTTTATCATGCTAAGAGGAGCAGGAAAAAGCAAAAAATTTCAGACTTGCACCTTGCAATGCGGAGAAATTACTGTTTGTGCATTTACAATATTCATTGATTTTTTCCATTGAAAAACATCATGTTATTCATATACCAGAAATGTTTGAAGCTACTGACTGAATGAAAGGAGCTGGCATCTCACTCTCTTTGAATCTTCTTTATCATGCTAAGAGGAGCAGGAAAAAGCAAAAAATTTCAGAATTGCACCTTGCAATGCGGAGAAATTACTTTTTGTGCATTTACAATATTCATTGATTTTTGCCATTGAAAAACGTCCAGAAATGATTGAAGCTACTGACTGAATGAAAGGAGCTGGCATCTCACTCTCTTTGAATCTTCTTTATCATGCTAAGAGGAGCAGGAAAAAGCAAAAAATTTCAGAATTGCACCTTGCAATGCGGAGAAATTACTGTTTGTGCATTTACAATATTCATTGATTTTTGCCATTGAAAAACGTCCAGAAATGATTGAAGCTACTGACTGAATGAAAGGAGCTGGCATCTCACTCTCTTTGAATCTTCTTTATCATGCTAAGAGGAGCAGGAAAAAGCAAAAAATTTCAGAATTGCACCTTGCAATGCGGAGAAATTACTGTTTGTGCATTTACAATATTCATTGATTTTTGCCATTGAAAAACATGTAATTCATATACCAGAAATGTTTGAAGCTACTGACTGAATGAAAGGAGCTGGCACCTCACTCTCTTTGATTCTTCTTTATCATGCTAAGAGGAGCGGGAAAAAGCAAAAAATTTCAGAATTGCACCTTGCAATGCGGAGAAATTACTGTTTGTGCATTTACAATATTCATTGATTTTTGCCATTGAAAAACGTCCAGAAATGATTGAAGCTACTGACTGAATGAAAGGAGCTGGCATCTCACTCTCTTTGAATCTTCTTTATCATGCTAAGAGGAGCAGGAAAAGGCAAAAAATTTCAGAATTGCACCTTGCAATGCGGAGAAATTACTGTTTGTGCATTTACAATATTCATTGATTTTTGCCATTGAAAAACATCATGTTATTCATATACCAGAAATGTTTGAAGCTACTGACTGAATGAAAGGAGCTGGCATCTCACTCTCTTTGAATCTTCTTTATCATGCTAAGAGGAGCAGGAAAAACCAAAAAATTTCAGAATTGCACCTTGCAATGCGAATAAATTACTGTTTGTGCATTTACAATATTCATTGATTTTTGCCATTGAAAAACATCATGTTATTCATATACCAGAAATGATTGAAGCTACTGACTGAATGAAAGGAGCTGGCATCTCACTCTCTTTGAATCTTCTTTATCATGCTAAGAGGAGCAGGAAAAAGCAAAACATTTCAGAATTGCACCTTGCAATGCGGAGAAATTACTGTTTGTGCATTTACAATATTCATTGATTTTTGCCATTGAAAAACATCATGTTATTCACATACCAGAAATGATTGAAGCTACTGACTGAATGAAAGGAGCTGGCATCTCACTCTCTTTGAATCTTCTTTATCATGCTAAGAGGAGCAGGAAAAAGCAAAAAATTTCAGAATTGCACCTCGCAATGCGGAGAAATTACTGTTTGTGCATTTACAATATTCATTGATTTTTGCCATTGAAAAACGTCCAGAAATGATTGAAGCTACTGACTGAATGAAAGGAGCTGGCATCTCACTCTCTTTGAATCTTCTTTATCATGCTAAGAGGAGCAGGAAAAAGCAAAAAATTTCAGACTTGCACCTTGCAATGCGGAGAAATTGCTGTTTGTGCATTTACAAAATTCATTGATTTTTGCCATTGAAAAACATCATGTTATTCATATACCAGAAATGTTTGAAGCTACTGACTGAATGAAAGGAGCTGGCATCTCACTCTCTTTGAATCTTCTTTATCATGCTAAGAGGAGCAGGAAAAAGCAAAAAATTTCAGAATTGCACCTTGCAATGCGGAGAAATTACTGTTTGTGCATTTACAATATTCATTGATTTTTGCCATTGAAAAACGTCCAGAAATGATTGAAGCTACTGACTGAATGAAAGGAGCTGGCATCTCACTCTCTTTGAATCTTCTTTATCATGCTAAGAGGAGCAGGAAAAAGCAAAAAATTTCAGAATTGCACCTTGCAATGCGGAGAAATTACTGTTTGTGCATTTACAATATACATTGATTTTTGCCATTGAAAAACGTCCAGAAATGATTGAAGCTACTGACTGAATGAAAGGAGCTGGCATCTCACTCTCTTTGAATCTTCTTTATCATGCTAAGAGGAGCAGGAAAAAGCAAAAAATTTCAGAATTGCACCTTGCAATGCGGAGAAATTACTGTTTGTGCATTTACAATATTCATTGATTTTTGCCGTTGAAAAAAGTCCAGAAATGATTGAAGCTACTGACTGAATGAAAGGAGCTGGCATCTCACTCTCTTTGAATCTTCTTTATCATGCTAAGAGGAGCAGGAAAAAGCAAAAAATTTCAGAATTGCACCTTGCAATGCGGAGAAATTACTGTTTGTGCATTTACAATATTCATTGATTTTTGCCATTGAAAAACATCATGTTATTCATATACCAGAAATGATTGAAGCTACTGACTGAATGAAAGGAGCTGGCATCTCACTCTCTTTGAATCTTCTTTATCATGCTAAGAGGAGCAGGAAAAAGCAAGAAATTTCAGAATTGCACCTTGCAATGCGGAGAAATTACTGTTTGTGCATTTACAATATTCATTGATTTTTGCCATTGAAAAACATCATGTTATTCATATACCAGAAATGTTTGAAGCTACTGACTGAATGAAAGGAGCTGGCATCTCACTCTCTTTGAATCTTCTTTATCATGCTAAGAGGAGCAGGAAAAAGCAAAAAATTTCAGAATTGCACCTTGCAATGTGGAGAAATTACTGTTTGTGCATTTACAATATTCATTGATTTTTACCATTGAAAAACGTCCAGAAATGATTGAAGCTACTGACTGAATGAAAGTAGCTGCCATCTCACTCTCTTTGAATCTTTTTTATCATGCTAAGAGGAGCAGGAAAAAGCAAAAAATTTCAGACTTGCACCTTGCAATGCGGAGAAATTACTGTTTGTGCATTTACAATATTCATTGATTTTTGCCATTGAAAAACATCATGTTATTCATATACCAGAAATGTTTGAAGCTACTGACTGAATGAAAGGAGCTGGCATCTCACTCTCTTTGAATCTTCTTTATCATGCTAAGAGGAGCAGGAAAAAGCAAAAAATTTCAGAATTGCACCTTGCAATGCGGAGAAATTACTTTTTGTGCATTTACAATATTCATTGATTTTTGCCATTGAAAAACGTCCAGAAATGATTGAAGCTACTGACTGAATGAAAGGAGCTGGCATCTCACTCTCTTTGAATCTTCTTTATCATGCTAAGAGGAGCAGGAAAAAGCAAAAAATTTCAGAATTGCACCTTGCAATGCGGAGAAATTACTGTTTGTGCATTTACAATATTCATTGATTTTTGCCATTGAAAAACGTCCAGAAATGATTGAAGCTACTGACTGAATGAAAGGAGCTGGCATCTCACTCTCTTTGAATCTTCTTTATCATGCTAAGAGGAGCAGGAAAAAGCAAAAAATTTCAGAATTGCACCTTGCAATGCGGAGAAATTACTGTTTGTGCATTTACAATATTCATTGATTTTTGCCATTGAAAAACATGTAATTCATATACCAGAAATGTTTGAAGCTACTGACTGAATGAAAGGAGCTGGCACCTCACTCTCTTTGATTCTTCTTTATCATGCTAAGAGGAGCGGGAAAAAGCAAAAAATTTCAGAATTGCACCTTGCAATGCGGAGAAATTACTGTTTGTGCATTTACAATATTCATTGATTTTTGCCATTGAAAAACGTCCAGAAATGATTGAAGGTACTGACTGAATGAAAGGAGCTGGCATCTCACTCTCTTTGAATCTTCTTTATCATGCTAAGAGGAGCAGGAAAAAGCAAAAAATTTCAGAATTGCACCTTGCAATGCGGAGAAATTACTGTTTGTGCATTTACAATATTCATTGATTTTTGCCATTGAAAAACGTCCAGAAATGATTGAAGCTACTGACTGAATGAAAGGAGCTGGCATCTCACTCTCTTTGAATCTTCTTTATCATGCTAAGAGGAGCAGGAAAAAGCAAAAAATTTCAGAATTGCACCTTGCAATGCGGAGAAATTACAGTTTGTGCATTTACAATATTCATTGATTTTTGCCATTGAGAAACGTCCAGAAATGATTGAAGCTACTGACTGAATGAAAGGAGCTGGCATCTCACTCTCTTTGAATCTTCTTTATCATGCTAAGAGGAACAGGAAAAAGCAAAAAATTTCAGAATTGCACCTTGCAATGCGGAGAAATTACTGTTTGTGCATTTACAATATTCATTGATTTTTGCCATTGAAAAACATCATGTTATTTATATACCAGAAATGTTTGAAGCTACTGACTGAATGAAAGGAGCTGGCATCTCACTCTCTTTGAATCTTCTTTATCATGCTAAGAGGAGCAGGAAAAAGCAAGAAATTTCAGAATTGCACCTTGCAATGCGGAGAAATTACTGTTTGTGCATTTACAATATTCATTGATTTTTGCCATTGAAAAACATCATGTTATTCATATACCAGAAATGTTTGAAGCTACTGACTTAATGAAAGGAGCTGGCATCTCACTCTCTTTGAATCTTCTTTATCATGCTAAGAGGAGCAGGAAAAAGCAAAAAATTTCAGAATTGCACCTTGCAATGTGGAGAAATTACTGTTTGTGCATTTACAATATTCATTGATTTTTACCATTGAAAAACGTCCAGAAATGATTGAAGCTACTGACTGAATGAAAGTAGCTGCCATCTCACTCTCTTTGAATCTTTTTTATCATGCTAAGAGGAGCAGGAAAAAGCAAAAAATTTCAGACTTGCACCTTGCAATGCGGAGAAATTACTGTTTGTGCATTTACAATATTGATTGATTTTTGCCATTGAAAAACATCATGTTATTCATATACCAGAAATGTTTGAAGCTACTGACTGAATGAAAGGAGCTGGCATCTCACTCTCTTTGAATCTTCTTTATCATGCTAAGAGGAGCAGGAAAAAGCAAAAAATTTCAGAATTGCACCTTGCAATGCGGAGAAATTACTTTTTGTGCATTTACAATATTCATTGATTTTTGCCATTGAAAAACGTCCAGAAATGATTGAAGCTACTGACTGAATGAAAGGAGCTGGCATCTCACTCTCTTTGAATCTTCTTTATCATGCTAAGAGGAGCAGGAAAAAGCAAAAAATTTCAGAATTGCACCTTGCAATGCGGAGAAATTACTGTTTGTGCATTTACAATATTCATTGATTTTTGCCATTGAAAAACGTCCAGAAATGATTGAAGCTACTGACTGAATGAAAGGAGCTGGCATCTCACTCTCTTTGAATCTTCTTTATCATGCTAAGAGGAGCAGGAAAAAGCAAAAAATTTCAGAATTGCACCTTGCAATGCGGAGAAATTACAGTTTGTGCATTTACAATATTCATTGATTTTTGCCATTGAGAAACGTCCAGAAATGATTGAAGCTACTGACTGAATGAAAGGAGCTGGCATCTCACTCTCTTTGAATCTTCTTTATCATGCTAAGAGGAACAGGAAAAAGCAAAAAATTTCAGAATTGCACCTTGCAATGCGGAGAAATTACTGTTTGTGCATTTACAATATTCATTGATTTTTGCCATTGAAAAACATCATGTTATTTATATACCAGAAATGTTTGAAGCTACTGACTGAATGAAAGGAGCTGGCATCTCACTCTCTTTGAATCTTCTTTATCATGCTAAGAGGAGCAGGAAAAAGCAAAAAATTTCAGAATTGCACCTTGCAATGTGGAGAAATTACTGTTTGTGCATTTACAATATTCATTGATTTTTACCATTGAAAAACGTCCAGAAATGATTGAAGCTACTGACTGAATGAAAGTAGCTGGCATCTCACTCTCTTTGAATTTTCTTTATCATGCTAAGAGGAGCAGGAAAAAGCAAAAAATTTCAGACTTGCACCTTGCAATGCGGAGAAATTACTGTTTGTGCATTTACAATATTCATTGATTTTTGCCATTGAAAAACATCATGTTATTCATATACCAGAAATGTTTGAAGCTACTGACTGAATGAAAGGAGCTGGCATCTCACTCTCTTTGAATCTTCTTTATCATGCTAAGAGGAGCAGGAAAAAGCAAAAAATTTCAGAATTGCACCTTGCAATGCGGAGAAATTACTGTTTGTGCATTTACAATATTCATTGATTTTTGCCATTGAAAAACATCATGTTATTCATATACAAGAAATGTTTGAAGCTACTGACTGAATGAAAGGAGCTGGCATCTCAATCTCTTTGAATCTTCTTTATCATGCTAAGAGGAGCAGGAAAAAGCAAAAAATTTCAGAATTGCACCTTGCAATGTGGAGAAATTACTGTTTGTGCATTTACAATATTCATTGATTTTTACCATTGAAAAACGTCCAGAAATGATTGAAGCTACTGACTGAATGAAAGTAGCTGGCATCTCACTCTCTTTGAATCTTCTTTATCATGCTAAGAGGAGCAGGAAAAAGCAAAAAATTTCAGACTTGCACCTTGCAATGCGGAGAAATTACTATTTGTGCATTTACAATATTCATTGATTTTTGCCATTGAAAAACATCATGTTATTCATATACCAGAAATGTTTGAAGCTACTGACTGAATGAAAGGAGCTGGCATCTCACTCTCTTTGAATCTTCTTTATCATGCTAAGAGGAGCAGGAAAAAGCAAAAAATTTCAGAATTGCACCTTGCAATGCGGAGAAATTACTGTTTGTGCATTTACAATATTCATTGATTTTTGCCATTGAAAAACATCATGTTATTCATATACCAGAAATGTTTGAAGCTACTGACTGAATGAAAGGAGCTGACATCTCACTCTCTTTGAATCTTCTTTATCATGCTAAGAGGAGCAGGAAAAAGCAAAAAATTTCAGAATTGCACCTTGCAATGCGGAGAAATTACTGTTTGTGCATTTACAATATTCATTGATTTTTGCCATTGAAAAATGTCCAGAAATGATTGAAGCTACTGACTGAATGAAAGGAGCTGGCATCTCACTCTCTTTGAATCATGCTAAGAGGAGCAGGAAAAAGCAAAAAATTTCAGAATTGCACCTTGCAATGCGGAGAAATTACTGTTTGTGCATTTACAATATTCATTGATTTTTGCCATTGAAAAACGTCCAGAAATGATTGAAGCTACTGACTGAATGAAAGGAGCTGGCATCTCACTCTCTTTGAATCTTCTTTATCATGCTAAGAGGAGCAGGAAAAAGCAAAAAATTTCAGAATTGCACCTTGCAATGCGGAGAAATTACTGTTTGTGCATTTACAATATTCATTGATTTTTGCCATTGAAAAACATCATGTTATTCATATACCAGAAATGTTTGAAGCTACTGACTGAATGAAAGGAGCTGGCATCTCACTCTCTTTGAATCTTCTTTATCATACTAAGAGGAGCAGGAAAAAGCAAAAAATTTCAGAATTGCACCTTCAATGCGGAGAAATTACTGTTTGTGCATTTACAATATTCATTGATTTTTGCCATTGAAAAACGTCCAGAAATGATTGAAGCTACTGACTGAATGAAAGGAGCTGGCATCTCACTCTCTTTGAATCTTCTTTATCATGCTAAGAGGAGCAGGAAAAAGCAAAAAATTTCAGAATTGCACCTTGCAATGCGGAGAAATTACTGTTTGTGCATTTACAATATTCATTAATTTTTGCCATTGAAAAACATCATGTTATTCATATACCAGAAATGATTGAAGCTACTGACTGAATGAAAGGAGCTGGCATCTCACTCTCTTTGAATCTTCTTTATCATGCTAAGAGGAGCAGGAAAAAGCAAAAAATTTCAGAATTGCACCTTGCAATGCGGAGAAATTACTGTTTGTGCATTTACAATATTCATTGATTTTTGCCAATGAAAAACATCATGTTATTCATATACCAGAAATGTTTGAAGCTACTGACTGAATGAAAGGAGCTGGCATCTCACTCTCTTTGAATCTTCTTTATCATACTAAGAGGAGCAGGAAAAAGCAAAAAATTTCAGAATTGCACCTTGCAATGCGGAGAAATTACTGTTTGTGCATTTACAATATTCATTGATTTTTGCCATTGAAAAACGTCCAGAAATGATTGAAGCTACTGACTGAATGAAAGGAGCTGGCATCTCACTCTCTTTGAATCTTCTTTATCATGCTAAGAGGAGCAGGAAAAAGCAAAAAATTTCAGAATTGCACCTTGCAATGCGGAGAAATTACTGTTTGTGCATTTACAATATTCATTGATTTTTGCCATTGAAAAACGTCCAGAAATGATTGAAGCTACTGACTGAATGAAAGGAGCTGGCATCTCACTCTCTTTGAATCTTCTTTATCATGCTAAGAGGAGCAGGAAAAAGCAAAAAATTTCAGAATTGCACCTTGCAATGCGGAGAAATTACTGTTTGTGCATTTACAATATTCATTGATTTTTGCCATTGAAAAACGTCCAGAAATGATTGAAGCTACTGACTGAATGAAAGGAGCTGGCATCTCAGTCTCTTTGAATCTTCTTTATCATGCTAAGAGGAGCAGGAAAAAGCAAAAAATTTCAGAATTGCACCTTGCAATGCGGAGAAATTACTGTTTGTGCATCTACAATATTCATTGATTTTTGCCGTTGAAAAACGTCCAGAAATGATTGAAGCTACTGACTGAATGAAAGGAGCTGGCATCTCACTCTCTTTGAGTCTTCTTTACCATGCTAAGAGGAGCAGGAAAAAGCAAAAAATTTCAGAATTGCACCTTGCAATGCGGAGAAATTACTGTTTGTGCATTTACAATATTCATTGATTTTTGCCATTGAAAAACGTCCAGAAATGATTGAAGCTACTGACTGAATGAAAGGAGCTGGCATCTCACTCTCTTTGAATCTTCTTTATCATGCTAAGAGGAGCAGGAAAAAGCAAAAAATTTCAGAATTGCACCTTGCAATGCGGAGAAATTACTGTTTGTGCATTTACAATATTCATTAATTTTTGCCATTGAAAAACATCATGTTATTCATATACCAGAAATGATTGAAGCTACTGACTGAATGAAAGGAGCTGGCATCTCACTCTCTTTGAATCTTCTTTATCATGCTAAGAGGAGCAGGAAAAAGCAAAAAATTTCAGAATTGCACCTTGCAATGCGGAGAAATTACTGTTTGTGCATTTACAATATTCATTGATTTTTGCCATTGAAAAACGTCCAGAAATGATTGAAGCTACTGACTGAATGAAAGGAGCTGGCATCTCACTCTCTTTGAATCTTCTTTATCATGCTAAGAGGAGCAGGAAAAAGCAAAAAATTTCAGAATTGCACCTTGCAATGCGGAGAAATTACTGTTTGTGCATTTACAATATTCATTGATTTTTGCCATTGAAAAACGTCCAGAAATGATTGAAGCTACTGACTGAATGAAAGGAGCTGGCATCTCACTCTCTTTGAATCTTCTTTATCATGCTAAGAGGAGCAGGAAAAAGCAAAAAATTTCAGAATTGCACCTTGCAATGCGGAGAAATTACTGTTTGTGCATTTACAATTTTCATTGATTTTTGCCGCCATTGAAAAACATCATGTTATTCATATACCAGAAATGTTTGAAGCTACTGACTGAATGAAAGGAGCTGGCATCTCACTCTCTTTGAATCTTCTTTATCATGCTAAGAGGAGCAGGAAAAAGCAAAAAATTTCAGAATTGCACCTTGCAATGCGAAGAAATTACTGTTTGTGCATTTACAATATTCATTGATTTTTGCCATTGAAAAACATCATGTTATTCATATACCAGAAATGTTTGATGCTACTGACTGAATGAAAGGAGCTGGCATCTCACTCTCTTTGAATCTTCTTTATCATGCTAAGAGGAGCAGGAAAAAGCAAAAAATTTCAGAATTGCACCTTGCAATGCGGAGAAATTACTGTTTGTGCATTTACAATATTCATTGATTTTTGCCATTGAAAAACGTCCAGAAATGATTGAAGCTACTGACTGAATGAAAGGAGCTGGCATCTCACTCTCTTTGAATCTTCTTTATCATGCTAAGAGGAGCAGGAAAAAGCAAAAAATTTCAGAATTGCACCTTGCAATGCGGAGAAATTACTGTTTGTGCATTTACAATATTCATTGATTTTTGCCATTGAAAAACATCCAGAAATGATTGAAGCTACTGACTGAATGAAAGGAGCTGGCATCTCACTCTCTTTGAATCTTCTTTATCATGCTAAGAGGAGCAGGAAAAAGCAAAAAATTTCAGAATTGCACCTTGCAATGCGGAGAAATTACTGTTTGTGCATTTACAATATTCATTGATTTTTGCCATTGAAAAACGTCCAGAAATGATTGAAGCTACTGACTGAATGAAAGGAGCTGGCATCTCAGTCTCTTTGAATCTTCTTTATCATGCTAAGAGGAGCAGGAAAAAGCAAAAAATTTCAGAATTCCACCTTGCAATGCGGAGAAATTACTGTTTGTGCATCTACAATATTCATTGATTTTTGCCGTTGAAAAACGTCCAGAAATGATTGAAGCTACTGACTGAATGAAAGGAGCTGGCATCTCACTCTCTTTGAGTCTTCTTTACCATGCTAAGAGGAGCAGGAAAAAGTAAAAATTTCAGAATTGCACCTTGCAATGCGGAGAAATTACTGTTTGTGCATTTACAATATTCATTGATTTTTGCCATTGAAAAACGTCCAGAAATGATTGAAGCTACTGACTGAATGAAAGGAGCTGGCATCTCACTCTCTTTGAATCTTCTTTATCATGCTAAGAGGAGCAGGAAAAAGCAAAAAATTTCAGAATTGCACCTTGCAATGCGGAGAAATTACTGTTTGTGCATTTACAATATTCATTGATTTTTGCCATTGAAAAACATCATGTTATTCATATACCAGAAATGATTGAAGCTACTGACTGAATGAAAGGAGCTGGCATCTCACTCTCTTTGAATCTTCTTTATCATGCTAAGAGGAGCAGGAAAAAGCAAAAAATTTCAGAATTGCACCTTGCAATGCGGAGAAATTACTGTTTGTGCATTTACAATATTCATTGATTTTTGCCATTGAAAAACGTCCAGAAATGATTGAAGCTACTGACTGAATGAAAGGAGCTGGCATCTCACTCTCTTTGAATCTTCTTTATCATGCTAAGAGGAGCAGGAAAAAGCAAAAAATTTCAGAATTGCACCTTGCAATGCGGAGAAATTACTGTTTGTGCATTTACAATATTCATTGATTTTTGCCATTGAAAAACGTCCAGAAATGATTGAAGCTACTGACTGAATGAAAGGAGCTCTCATCTCACTCTCTTTGAATCTTCTTTATCATGCTAAGAGGAGCATTAAAAAGCAAAAAATTTCAGAATTGCACCTTGCAATGCGGAGAAATTACTGTTTGTGCATTTACAATATTCATTGATTTTTGCCATTGAAAAACATCATGTTATTCATATACCAGAAATGTTTGAAGCTACTGACTGAATGAAAGGAGCTGGCATCTCACTCTCTTTGAATCTTCTTTATCATGCTAAGAGGAGCAGGAAAAAGCAAAAAATTTCAGAATTGCACCTTCAATGCGGAGAAATTACTGTTTGTGCATTTACAATATTCATTGATTTTTGCCATTGAAAAACGTCCAGAAATGATTGAAGCTACTGACTGAATGAAAGGAGCTGGCATCTCACTCTCTTTGAATCTTCTTTATCATGCTAAGAGGAGCAGGAAAAAGCAAAAAATTTCAGAATTGCACCTTGCAATGCGGAGAAATTACTGTTTGTGCATTTACAATATTCATTAATTTTTGCCATTGAAAAACATCATGTTATTCATATACCAGAAATGATTGAAGCTACTGACTGAATGAAAGGAGCTGGCATCTCACTCTCTTTGAATCTTCTTTATCATGCTAAGAGGAGCAGGAAAAAGCAAAAAATTTCAGAATTGCACCTTGCAATGCGGAGAAATTACTGTTTGTGCATTTACAATATTCATTGATTTTTGCCATTGAAAAACATCATGTTATTCATATACCAGAAATGTTTGAAGCTACTGACTGAATGAAAGGAGCTGGCATCTCACTCTCTTTGAATCTTCTTTATCATACTAAGAGGAGCAGGAAAAAGCAAAAAATTTCAGAATTGCACCTTGCAATGCGGAGAAATTACTGTTTGTGCATTTACAATATTCATTGATTTTTGCCATTGAAAAACGTCCAGAAATGATTGAAGCTACTGACTGAATGAAAGGAGCTGGCATCTCACTCTCTTTGAATCTTCTTTATCATGCTAAGAGGAGCAGGAAAAAGCAAAAAATTTCAGAATTGCACCTTGCAATGCGGAGAAATTACTGTTTGTGCATTTACAATATTCATTGATTTTTGCCATTGAAAAACATCATGTTATTCATATACCAGAAATGTTTGAAGCTACTGACTGAATGAAAGGAGCTGGCATCTCACTCTCTTTGAATATTCTTTATCATGCTAAGAGGAGCAGGAAAAAGCAAAAAATTTCAGAATTGCACCTTCAATGCGGAGAAATTACTGTTTGTGCATTTACAATATTCATTGATTTTTGCCATTGAAAAACGTCCAGAAATGATTGAAGCTACTGACTGAATGAAAGGAGCTGGCATCTCACTCTCTTTGAATCTTCTTTATCATGCTAAGAGGAGCAGGAAAAAGCAAAAAATTTCAGAATTGCACCTTGCAATGCGGAGAAATTACTGTTTGTGCATTTACAATATTCATTAATTTTTGCCATTGAAAAACATCATGTTATTCATATACCAGAAATGATTGAAGCTACTGACTGAATGAAAGGAGCTGGCATCTCACTCTCTTTGAATCTTCTTTATCATGCTAAGAGGAGCAGGAAAAAGCAAAAAATTTCAGAATTGCACCTTGCAATGCGGAGAAATTACTGTTTGTGCATTTACAATATTCATTGATTTTTGCCATTGAAAAACATCATGTTATTCATATACCAGAAATGTTTGAAGCTACTGACTGAATGAAAGGAGCTGGCATCTCACTCTCTTTGAATCTTCTTTATCATACTAAGAGGAGCAGGAAAAAGCAAAAAATTTCAGAATTGCACCTTGCAATGCGGAGAAATTACTGTTTGTGCATTTACAATATTCATTGATTTTTGCCATTGAAAAACGTCCAGAAATGATTGAAGCTACTGACTGAATGAAAGGAGCTGGCATCTCACTCTCTTTGAATCTTCTTTATCATGCTAAGAGGAGCAGGAAAAAGCAAAAAATTTCAGAATTGCACCTTGCAATGCGGAGAAATTACTGTTTGTGCATTTACAATATTCATTGATTTTTGCCATTGAAAAACATCATGTTATTCATATACCAGAAATGTTTGAAGCTACTGACTGAATGAAAGGAGCTGGCATCTCACTCTCTTTGAATCTTCTTTATCATACTAAGAGGAGCAGGAAAAAGCAAAAAATTTCAGAGTTGCACCTTCAATGCGGAGAAATTACTGTTTGTGCATTTACAATATTCATTGATTTTTGCCATTGAAAAACGTCCAGAAATGATTGAAGCTACTGACTGAATGAAAGGAGCTGGCATCTCACTCTCTTTGAATCTTCTTTATCATGCTAAGAGGAGCAGGAAAAAGCAAAAAATTTCAGAATTGCACCTTGCAATGCGGAGAAATTACTGTTTGTGCATTTACAATATTCATTAATTTTTGCCATTGAAAAACATCATGTTATTCATATACCAGAAATGATTGAAGCTACTGACTGAATGATAGGAGCTGGCATCTCACTCTCTTTGAATCTTCTTTATCATGCTAAGAGGAGCAGGAAAAAGCAAAAAATTTCAGAATTGCACCTTGCAATGCGGAGAAATTACTGTTTGTGCATTTACAATATTCATTGATTTTTGCCATTGAAAAACATCATGTTATTCATATACCAGAAATGATTGAAGCTACTGACTGAATGAAAGGAGCTGGCATCTCACTCTCTTTGAATCTTCTTTATCATGCTAAGAGGAGCAGGAAAAAGCAAAAAATTTCAGAATTGCACCTTGCAATGCGGAGAAATTACTGTTTGTGCATTTACAATATTCATTGATTTTTTCCATTGAAAAACGTCCAGAAATGATTGAAGCTACTGACTGAATGAAAGGAGCTGGCATCTCACTCTCTTTGAATCTTCTTTATCATGCTAAGAGGAGCAGGAAAAAGCAAAAAATTTCAGAATTGCACCTTGCAATGCGGAGAAATTACTGTTTGTGCATTTACAATATTCATTGATTTTTGCCATTGAAAAACGTCCAGAAATGATTGAAGCTACTGACTGAATGAAAGGAGCTGGCATCTCACTCTCTTTGAATCTTCTTTATCATGCTAAGAGGAGCAGGAAAAAGCAAAAAATTTCAGAATTGCACCTTGCAATGCGGAGAAATTACTGTTTGTGCATTTACAATATTCATTGATTTTTGCCATTGAAAAACATCATGTTATTCATATACCAGAAATGTTTGAAGCTACTGACTGAATGAAAGGAGCTGGCATCTCACTCTCTTTGAATCTTCTTTATCATGCTAAGAGGAGCAGGAAAAAGCAAAAAATTTCAGAATTGCACCTTCAATGCGGAGAAATTACTGTTTGTGCATTTACAATATTCATTGATTTTTGCCATTGAAAAACGTCCAGAAATGATTGAAGCTACTGACTGAATGAAAGGAGCTGGCATCTCACTCTCTTTGAATCTTCTTTATCATGCTAAGAGCAGGAAAAAGCAAAAAATTTCAGAATTGCACCTTGCAATGCGGAGAAATTACTGTTTGTGCATTTACAATATTCATTAATTTTTGCCATTGAAAAACATCATGTTATTCATATACCAGAAATGATTGAAGCTACTGACTGAATGAAAGGAGCTGGCATCTCACTCTCTTTGAATCTTCTTTATCATGCTAAGAGGAGCAGGAAAAAGCAAAAAATTTCAGAATTGCACCTTGCAATGCGGAGAAATTACTGTTTGTGCATTTACAATATTCATTGATTTTTGCCATTGAAAAACATCATGTTATTCATATACCAGAAATGTTTGAAGCTACTGACTGAATGAAAGGAGCTGGCATCTCACTCTCTTTGAATCTTCTTTATCATACTAAGAGGAGCAGGAAAAAGCAAAAAATTTCAGAATTGCACCTTGCAATGCGGAGAAATTACTGTTTGTGCATTTACAATATTCATTGATTTTTGCCATTAAAAAACGTCCAGAAATGATTGAAGCTACTGACTGAATGAAAGGAGCTGGCATCTCACTCTCTTTGAATCTTCTTTATCATGCTAAGAGGAGCAGGAAAAAGCAAAAAATTTCAGAATTGCACCTTGCAATGCGGAGAAATTACTGTTTGTGCATTTACAATATTCATTGATTTTTGCCATTGAAAAACATCATGTTATTCATATACCAGAAATGTTTGAAGCTACTGACTGAATGAAAGGAGCTGGCATCTCACTCTCTTTGAATCTTCTTTATCATACTAAGAGGAGCAGGAAAAAGCAAAAAATTTCAGAATTGCACCTTGCAATGCGGAGAAATTACTGTTTGTGCATTTACAATATTCATTGATTTTTGCCATTGAAAAACGTCCAGAAATGATTGAAGCTACTGACTGAATGAAAGGAGCTGGCATCTCACTCTCTTTGAATCTTCTTTATCATGCTAAGAGGAGCAGGAAAAAGCAAAAAATTTCAGAATTGCACCTTGCAATGCGGAGAAATTACTGTTTGTGCATTTACAATATTCATTGATTTTTGCCATTGAAAAACATCATGTTATTCATATACCAGAAATGTTTGAAGCTACTGACTGAATGAAAGGAGCTGGCATCTCACTCTCTTTGAATCTTCTTTATCATGCTAAGAGGAGCAGGAAAAAGCAAAAAATTTCAGAATTGCACCTTCAATGCGGAGAAATTACTGTTTGTGCATTTACAATATTCATTGATTTTTGCCATTGAAAAACGTCCAGAAATGATTGAAGCTACTGACTGAATGAAAGGAGCTGGCATCTCACTCTCTTTGAATCTTCTTTATCATGCTAAGAGGAGCAGGAAAAAGCAAAAAATTTCAGAATTGCACCTTGCAATGCGGAGAAATTACTGTTTGTGCATTTACAATATTCATTAATTTTTGCCATTGAAAAACATCATGTTATTCATATACCAGAAATGATTGAAGCTACTGACTGAATGAAAGGAGCTGGCATCTCACTCTCTTTGAATCTTCTTTATCATGCTAAGAGGAGCAGGAAAAAGCAAAAAATTTCAGAATTGCACCTTGCAATGCGGAGAAATTACTGTTTGTGCATTTACAATATTCATTGATTTTTGCCATTGAAAAACATCATGTTATTCATATACCAGAAATGTTTGAAGCTACTGACTGAATGAAAGGAGCTGGCATCTCACTCTCTTTGAATCTTCTTTATCATACTAAGAGGAGCAGGAAAAAGCAAAAAATTTCAGAATTGCACCTTGCAATGCGGAGAAATTACTGTTTGTGCATTTACAATATTCATTGATTTTTGCCATTGAAAAACATCATGTTATTCATATACCAGAAATGATTGAAGCTACTGACTGAATGAAAGGAGCTGGCATCTCACTCTCTTTGAATCTTCTTTATCATTCTAAGAGGAGCAGGAAAAAGCAAAAAATTTCAGAATTGCACCTTGCAATGCGGAGAAATTACTGTTTGTGCATTTACAATATTCATTGATTTTTGCCATTGAAAAACGTCCAGAAATGATTGAAGCTACTGACTGAATGAAAGGAGCTGGCATCTCACTCTCTTTGAATCTTCTTTATCATGCTAAGAGGAGCAGGAAAAAGCAAAAAATTTCAGAATTGCACCTTGCAATGCGGAGAAATTACTGTTTGTGCATTTACAATATTCATTGATTTTTGCCATTGAAAAACGTCCAGAAATGATTGAAGCTACTGACTGAATGAAAGGAGCTGGCATCTCACTCTCTTTGAATCTTCTTTATCATGCTAAGAGGAGCAGGAAAAAGCAAAAAATTTCAGAATTGCACCTTGCAATGCGGAGAAATTACTGTTTGTGCATTTACAATATTCATTGATTTTTGCCATTGAAAAACATCATGTTATTCATATACCAGAAATGTTTGAAGCTACTGACTGAATGAAAGGAGCTGGCATCTCACTCTCTTTGAATCTTCTTTATCATGCTAAGAGGAGCAGGAAAAAGCAAAAAATTTCAGAATTGCACCTTCAATGCGGAGAAATTACTGTTTGTGCATTTACAATATTCATTGATTTTTGCCATTGAAAAACGTCCAGAAATGATTGAAGCTACTGACTGAATGAAAGGAGCTGGCATCTCACTCTCTTTGAATCTTCTTTATCATGCTAAGAGGAGCAGGAAAAAGCAAAAAATTTCAGAATTGCACCTTGCAATACGGAGAAATTACTGTTTGTGCATTTACAATATTCATTAATTTTTGCCATTGAAAAACATCATGTTATTCATATACCAGAAATGATTGAAGCTACTGACTGAATGAAAGGAGCTGGCATCTCACTCTCTTTGAATCTTCTTTATCATGCTAAGAGGAGCAGGAAAAAGCAAAAAATTTCAGAATTGCACCTTGCAATGCGGAGAAATTACTGTTTGTGCATTTACAATATTCATTGATTTTTGCCATTGAAAAACATCATGTTATTCATATACCAGAAATGTTTGAAGCTACTGACTGAATGAAAGGAGCTGGCATCTCACTCTCTTTGAATCTTCTTTATCATACTAAGAGGAGCAGGAAAAAGCAAAAAATTTCAGAATTGCACCTTGCAATGCGGAGAAATTACTGTTTGTGCATTTACAATATTCATTGATTTTTGCCATTAAAAAACGTCCAGAAATGATTGAAGCTACTGACTGAATGAAAGGAGCTGGCATCTCACTCTCTTTGAATCTTCTTTATCATGCTAAGAGGAGCAGGAAAAAGCAAAAAATTTCAGAATTGCACCTTGCAATGCGGAGAAATTACTGTTTGTGCATTTACAATATTCATTGATTTTTGCCATTGAAAAACATCATGTTATTCATATACCAGAAATGTTTGAAGCTACTGACTGAATGAAAGGAGCTGGCATCTCACTCTCTTTGAATCTTCTTTATCATACTAAGAGGAGCAGGAAAAAGCAAAAAATTTCAGAATTGCACCTTCAATGCGGAGAAATTACTGTTTGTGCATTTACAATATTCATTGATTTTTGCCATTGAAAAACGTCCAGAAATGATTGAAGCTACTGACTGAATGAAAGGAGCTGGCATCTCACTCTCTTTGAATCTTCTTTATCATGCTAAGAGGAGCAGGAAAAAGCAAAAAATTTCAGAATTGCACCTTGCAATGCGGAGAAATTACTGTTTGTGCATTTACAATATTCATTAATTTTTGCCATTGAAAAACATCATGTTATTCATATACCAGAAATGATTGAAGCTACTGACTGAATGAAAGGAGCTGGCATCTCACTCTCTTTGAATCTTCTTTATCATGCTAAGAGGAGCAGGAAAAATCAAAAAATTTCAGAATTGCACCTTGCAATGCGGAGAAATTACTGTTTGTGCATTTACAATATTCATTGATTTTTGCCATTGAAAAACATCATGTTATTCATATACCAGAAATGTTTGAAGCTACTGACTGAATGAAAGGAGCTGGCATCTCACTCTCTTTGAATCTTCTTTATCATACTAAGAGGAGCAGGAAAAAGCAAAAAATTTCAGAATTGCACCTTGCAATGCGGAGAAATTACTGTTTGTGCATTTACAATATTCATTGATTTTTGCCATTGAAAAACGTCCAGAAATGATTGAAGCTACTGACTGAATGAAAGGAGCTGGCATCTCACTCTCTTTGAATCTTCTTTATCATGCTAAGAGGAGCAGGAAAAAGCAAAAAATTTCAGAATTGCACCTTGCAATGCGGAGAAATTACTGTTTGTGCATTTACAATATTCATTGATTTTTGCCATTGAAAAACGTCCAGAAATGATTGAAGCTACTGACTGAATGAAAGGAGCTGGCATCTCACTCTCTTTGAATCTTCTTTATCATGCTAAGAGGAGCAGGAAAAAGCAAAAAATTTCAGAATTGCACCTTGCAATGCGGAGAAATTACTGTTTGTGCATTTACAATATTCATTGATTTTTGCCGCCATTGAAAAACATCATGTTATTCATATACCAGAAATGTTTGAAGCTACTGACTGAATGAAAGGAGCTGGCATCTCACTCTCTTTGAATCTTCTTTATCATGCTAAGAGGAGCAGGAAAAAGCAAAAAATTTCAGAATTGCACCTTGCAATGCGAAGAAATTACTGTTTGTGCATTTACAATATACATTGATTTTTGCCATTGAAAAACATCATGTTATTCATATACCAGAAATGTTTGATGCTACTGACTGAATGAAAGGAGCTGGCATCTCACTCTCTTTGAATCTTCTTTATCATGCTAAGAGGAGCAGGAAAAAGCAAAAAATTTCAGAATTGCACCTTGCAATGCGGAGAAATTACTGTTTGTGCATTTACAATATTCATTGATTTTTGCCATTGAAAAACGTCCAGAAATGATTGAAGCTACTGACTGAATGAAAGGAGCTGGCATCTCACTCTCTTTGAATCTTCTTTATCATGCTAAGAGGAGCAGGAAAAAGCAAAAAATTTCAGAATTGCACCTTGCAATGCGGAGAAATTACTGTTTGTGCATTTACAATATTCATTGATTTTTGCCATTGAAAAACATCCAGAAATGATTGAAGCTACTGACTGAATGAAAGGAGCTGGCATCTCACTCTCTTTGAATCTTCTTTATCATGCTAAGAGGAGCAGGAAAAAGCAAAAAATTTCAGAATTGCACCTTGCAATGCGGAGAATTTACTGTTTGTGCATTTACAATATTCATTGATTTTTGCCATTGAAAAACGTCCAGAAATGATTGAAGCTACTGACTGAATGAAAGGAGCTGGCATCTCAGTCTCTTTGAATCTTCTTTATCATGCTAAGAGGAGCAGGAAAAAGCAAAAAATTTCAGAATTGCACCTTGCAATGCGGAGAAATTACTGTTTGTGCATCTACAATATTCATTGATTTTTGCCGTTGAAAAACGTCCAGAAATGATTGAAGCTACTGACTGAATGAAAGGAGCTGGCATCTCACTCTCTTTGAGTCTTCTTTACCATGCTAAGAGGAGCAGGAAAAAGCAAAAAATTTCAGAATTGCACCTTGCAATGCGGAGAAATTACTGTTTGTGCATTTACAATATTCATTGATTTTTGCCATTGAAAAACGTCCAGAAATGATTGAAGCTACTGACTGAATGAAAGGAGCTGGCATCTCACTCTCTTTGAATCTTCTTTATCATGCTAAGAGGAGCAGGAAAAAGCAAAAAATTTCAGAATTGCACCTTGCAATGCGGAGAAATTACTGTTTGTGCATTTACAATATTCATTGATTTTTGCCATTGAAAAACATCATGTTATTCATATACCAGAAATGATTGAAGCTACTGACTGAATGAAAGGAGCTGGCATCTCACTCTCTTTGAATCTTCTTTATCATGCTAAGAGGAGCAGGAAAAAGCAAAAAATTTCAGAATTGCACCTTGCAATGCGGAGAAATTACTGTTTGTGCATTTACAATATTCATTGATTTTTGCCATTGAAAAACGTCCAGAAATGATTGAAGCTACTGACTGAATGAAAGGAGCTGGCATCTCACTCTCTTTGAATCTTCTTTATCATGCTAAGAGGAGCAGGAAAAAGCAAAACATTTCAGAATTGCACCTTGCAATGCGGAGAAATTACTGTTTGTGCATTTACAATATTCATTGATTTTTGCCATTGAAAAACGTCCAGAAATGATTGAAGCTACTGACTGAATGAAAGGAGCTCTCATCTCACTCTCTTTGAATCTTCTTTATCATGCTAAGAGGAGCAGGAAAAAGCAAAAAATTTCAGAATTGCACCTTGCAATGCGGAGAAATTACTGTTTGTGCATTTACAATATTCATTGATTTTTGCCATTGAAAAACATCATGTTATTCATATACCAGAAATGTTTGAAGCTACTGACTGAATGAAAGGAGCTGGCATCTCACTCTCTTTGAATCTTCTTTATCATGCTAAGAGGAGCAGGAAAAAGCAAAAAATTTCAGAATTGCACCTTCAATGCGGAGAAATTACTGTTTGTGCATTTACAATATTCATTGATTTTTGCCATTGAAAAACGTCCAGAAATGATTGAAGCTACTGACTGAATGAAAGGAGCTGGCATCTCACTCTCTTTGAATCTTCTTTATCATGCTAAGAGGAGCAGGAAAAAGCAAAAAATTTCAGAATTGCACCTTGCAATGCGGAGAAATTACTGTTTGTGCATTTACAATATTCATTAATTTTTGCCATTGAAAAACATCATGTTATTCATATACCAGAAATGATTGAAGCTACTGACTGAATGAAAGGAGCTGGCATCTCACTCTCTTTGAATCTTCTTTATCATGCTAAGAGGAGCAGGAAAAAGCAAAAAATTTCAGAATTGCACCTTGCAATGTGGAGAAATTACTGTTTGTGCATTTACAATATTCATTGATTTTTGCCATTGAAAAACATCATGTTATTCATATACCAGAAATGTTTGAAGCTACTGACTGAATGAAAGGAGCTGGCATCTCACTCTCTTTGAATCTTCTTTATCATACTAAGAGGAGCAGGAAAAAGCAAAAAATTTCAGAATTGCACCTTGCAATGCGGAGAAATTACTGTTTGTGCATTTACAATATTCATTGATTTTTGCCATTGAAAAACGTCCAGAAATGATTGAAGCTACTGACTGAATGAAAGGAGCTGGCATCTCACTCTCTTTGAATCTTCTTTATCATGCTAAGAGGAGCAGGAAAAAGCAAAAAATTTCAGAATTGCACCTTGCAATGCGGAGAAATTACTGTTTGTGCATTTACAATATTCATTGATTTTTGCCATTGAAAAACGTCCAGAAATGATTGAAGCTACTGACTGAATGAAAGGAGCTGGCATCTCACTCTCTTTGAATCTTCTTTATCATGCTAAGAGGAGCAGGAAAAAGCAAAAAATTTCAGAATTGCACCTTGCAATGCGGAGAAATTACTGTTTGTGCATCTACAATATTCATTGATTTTTGCCATTGAAAAACGTCCAGAAATGATTGAAGCTACTGACTGAATGAAAGGAGCTGGCATCTCACTCTCTTTGAATCTTCTTTATCATGCTAAGAGGAGCAGGAAAAAGCAAAAAATTTCAGAATTGCACCTTGCAATGCGGAGAAATTACTGTTTGTGCATTTACAATATTCATTGATTTTTGCCATTGAAAAACATCATGTTATTCATATACCAGAAATGATTGAAGCTACTGACTGAATGAAAGGAGCTGGCATCTCACTCTCTTTGAATCTTCTTTATCATGCTAAGAGGAGCAGGAAAAAGCAAAAAATTTCAGAATTGCACCTTGCAATGCGGAGAAATTACTGTTTGTGCATTTACAATATTCATTGATTTTTGCCATTGAAAAACGTCCAGAAATGATTGAAGCTACTGACTGAATGAAAGGAGCTGGCATCTCACTCTCTTTGAATCTTCTTTATCATGCTAAGAGGAGCAGGAAAAAGCAAAACATTTCAGAATTGCACCTTGCAATGCGGAGAAATTACTGTTTGTGCATTTACAATATTCATTGATTTTTGCCATTGAAAAACGTCCAGAAATGATTGAAGCTACTGACTGAATGAAAGGAGCTCTCATCTCACTCTCTTTGAATCTTCTTTATCATGCTAAGAGGAGCAGGAAAAAGCAAAAAATTTCAGAATTGCACCTTGCAATGCGGAGAAATTACTGTTTGTGCATTTACAATATTCATAGATTTTTGCCATTGAAAAACATCATGTTATTCATATACCAGAAATGTTTGAAGCTACTGACTGAATGAAAGGAGCTGGCATCTCACTCTCTTTGAATCTTCTTTATCATGCTAAGAGGAGCAGGAAAAAGCAAAAAATTTCAGAATTGCACCTTCAATGCGGAGAAATTACTGTTTGTGCATTTACAATATTCATTGATTTTTGCCATTGAAAAACGTCCAGAAATGATTGAAGCTACTGACTGAATGAAAGGAGCTGGCATCTCACTCTCTTTGAATCTTCTTTATCATGCTAAGAGGAGCAGGAAAAAGCAAAAAATTTCAGAATTGCACCTTGCAATGCGGAGAAATTACTGTTTGTGCATTTACAATATTCATTAATTTTTGCCATTGAAAAACATCATGTTATTCATATACCAGAAATGATTGAAGCTACTGACTGAATGAAAGGAGCTGGCATCTCACTCTCTTTGAATCTTCTTTATCATGCTAAGAGGAGCAGGAAAAAGCAAAAAATTTCAGAATTGCACCTTGCAATGCGGAGAAATTACTGTTTGTGCATTTACAATATTCATTGATTTTTGCCATTGAAAAACATCATGTTATTCATATACCAGAAATGTTTGAAGCTACTGACTGAATGAAAGGAGCTGGCATCTCACTCTCTTTGAATCTTCTTTATCATACTAAGAGGAGCAGGAAAAAGCAAAAAATTTCAGAATTGCACCTTGCAATGCGGAGAAATTACTGTTTGTGCATTTACAATATTCATTGATTTTTGCCATTGAAAAACGTCCAGAAATGATTGAAGCTACTGACTGAATGAAAGGAGCTGGCATCTCACTCTCTTTGAATCTTCTTTATCATGCTAAGAGGAGCAGGAAAAAGCAAAAAATTTCAGAATTGCACCTTGCAATGCGGAGAAATTACTGTTTGTGCATTTACAATATTCATTGATTTTTGCCATTGAAAAACATCATGTTATTCATATACCAGAAATGTTTGAAGCTACTGACTGAATGAAAGGAGCTGGCATCTCACTCTCTTTGAATCTTCTTTATCATGCTAAGAGGAGCAGGAAAAAGCAAAAAATTTCAGAATTGCACCTTGCAATGCGAAGAAATTACTGTTTGTGCATTTACAATATTCATTGATTTTTGCCATTGAAAAACATCATGTTATTCATATACCAGAAATGTTTGAAGCTACTGACTGAATGAAAGGAGCTGGCATCTCACTCTCTTTGAATCTTCTTTATCATGCTAAGAGGAGCAGGAAAAAGCAAAAAATTTCAAAATTGCACCTTGCAATGCGGAGAAATTACTGTTTGTGCATTTACAATATTCATTGATTTTTGCCATTGAAAAACGTCCAGAAATGATTGAAGCTACTGACTGAATGAAAGGAGCTGGCATCTCACTCTCTTTGAATCTTCTTTATCATGCTAAGAGGAGCAGGAAAAAGCAAAAAATTTCAGAATTGCACCTTGCAATGCGGAGAAATTACTGTTTGTGCATTTACAATATTCATTGATTTTTGCCATTGAAAAACATCATGTTATTCATATACCAGAAATGATTGAAGCTACTGACTGAATGAAAGGAGCTGGCATCTCACTCTCTTTGAATCTTCTTTATCATGCTAAGAGGAGCAGGAAAAAGCAAAAAATTTCAGAATTGCACCTTGCAATGCGGAGAAATTACTGTTTGTGCATTTACAATATTCATTGATTTTTGCCATTGAAAAACGTCCAGAAATGATTGAAGCTACTGACTGAATGAAAGGAGCTGGCATCTCACTCTCTTTGAATCTTCTTTATCATGCTAAGAGGAGCAGGAAAAAGCAAAAAATTTCAGAATTGCACCTTGCAATGCGGAGAAATTACTGTTTGTGCATTTACAATATTCATTGATTTTTGCCATTGAAAAATGTCCAGAAATGATTGAAGCTACTGACTGAAAGGAGCTGGCATCTCACTCTCTTTGAATCTTCTTTATCATGCTAAGAGGAGCAGGAAAAAGCAAAAAATTTCAGAATTGCACCTTGCAATGCGGAGAAATTACTGTTTGTGCATTTACAATATTCATTGATTTTTGCCATTGAAAAACGTCCAGAAATGATTGAAGCTACTGACTGAATGAAAGGAGCTGGCATCTCACTCTCTTTGAATCTTCTTTATCATGCTAAGAGGAGCAGGAAAAAGCAAAAAAATTCAGAATTGCACCTTGCAATGCGGAGAAATTACTGTTTGTGCATTTACAATATTCATTGATTTTTGCCATTGAAAAACATCATGTTATTCATATACCAGAAATGATTGAAGCTACTGACTGAATGAAAGGAGCTGGCATCTCACGCTCTTTGAATCTTCTTTTTCATGCTAAGAGGAGCAGGAAAAAGCAAAACATTTCAGAATTGCACCTTGCAATGCGGAGAAATTACTGTTTGTGCATTTACAATATTCATTGATTTTTGCCATTGAAAAACGTCCAGAAATGATTGAAGCTACTGACTGAATGAAAGGAGCTGGCATCTCACTCTCTTTGAATCTTCTTTATCATGCTAAGAGGAGCAGGAAAAAGCAAAAAATTTCAGAATTGCACCTTGCAATGCGGAGAAATTACTGCTTGTGCATTTACAATATTCATTGATTTTTGCCATTGAAAAACGTCCAGAAATGATTGAAGCTACTGACTGAATGAAAGGAGCTGGCATCTCACTCTCTTTGAGTCTTCTTTATCATGCTAAGAGGAGCAGGAAAAAGCAAAAAATTTCAGAATTGCACCTTGCAATGCGGAGAAATTACTGTTTGTGCATTTACAATATTCATTGATTTTTGCCATTGAAAAACGTCCAGAAATGATTAAAGCTACTGACTGAATGAAAGGAGCTGGCATCTCACTCTCTTTGAATCTTCTTTATCATGCTAAGAGGAGCAGGAAAAAGCAAAAAATTTCAGAATTGCACCTTGCAATGCGGAGAAATTACTGTTTGTGCATTTACAATATTCATTGATTTTTGCTATTGAAAAACGTCCAGAAATGATTGAAGCTACTGACTGAATGAAAGGAGCTGGCATCTCACTCTCTTTGAATCTTCTTTATCATGCTAAGAGGAGCAGGAAAAAGCAAAAAATTTCAGAATTGCACCTTGCAATGCGGAGAAATTACTGTTTGTGCATTTACAATATTCATTGATTTTTGCCGTTGAAAAACGTCCAGAAATGATTGAAGCTACTGACTGAATGAAAGGAGCTGGCATCTCATTCTCTTTGAATCTTCTTTATCATGCTAAGAGGAGCAGGAAAAAGCAAAAAATTTCAGAATTGCACCTTGCAATGCGGAGAAATTACTGTTTGTGCATTTACAATATTCATTGATTTTTGCCATTGAAAAACGTCCAGAAATGATTGAAGCTACTGACTGAATGAAAGGAGCTGGCATCTCACTCTCTTTGAATCTTCTTTATCATGCTAAGAGGAGCAGGAAAAAGCAAAAAATTTCAGAATTGCACCTTGCAATGCGGAGAAATTACTGTTTGTGCATTTACAATATTCATTGATTTTTGCCATTGAAAAACATCATGTTATTCATATTCCAGAAATGTTTAAAGCTACTGACTGAATGAAAGGAGCTGGCATCTCACTCTCTTTGAATCTTCTTTATCATGCTAAGAGGAGCAGGAAAAAGCAAAAAATTTCAGAATTGCACCTTGCAATGCGGAGAAATTACTGTTTGTGCATTTACAATATTCATTGATTTTTGCCATTGAAAAACGTCCAGAAATGATTGAAGCTACTGACTGAATTAAAGGAGCTGGCATCTCACTCTCTTTGAATCTTCTTTATCATGCTAAGAGGAGCAGGAAAAAGCAAAAAATTTCAGAATTGCACCTTGCAATGCGGAGAAATTACTGTTTGTGCATTTACAATATTCATTGATTTTTGCTATTGAAAAACGTCCAGAAATGATTGAAGCTACTGACTGAATGAAAGGAGCTGGCATCTCACTCTCTTTGAATCTTCTTTATCATGCTAAGAGGAGCAGGAAAAAGCAAAAAATTTCAGAATTGCACCTTGCAATGCGGAGAAATTACTGTTTGTGCATTTACAATATTCATTGATTTTTGCCGTTGAAAAACGTCCAGAAATGATTGAAGCTACTGACTGAATGAAAGGAGCTGGCATCTCATTCTCTTTGAATCTTCTTTATCATGCTAAGAGGAGCAGGAAAAAGCAAAAAATTTCAGAATTGCACCTTGCAATGCGGAGAAATTACTGTTTGTGCATTTACAATATTCATTGATTTTTGCCATTGAAAAACGTCCAGAAATGATTGAAGCTACTGACTGAATGAAAGGAGCTGGCATCTCACTCTCTTTGAATCTTCTTTATCATGCTAAGAGGAGCAGGAAAAAGCAAAAAATTTCAGAATTGCACCTTGCAATGCGGAGAAATTACTGTTTGTGCATTTACAATATTCATTGATTTTTGCCATTGAAAAACATCATGTTATTCATATTCCAGAAATGTTTGAAGCTACTGACTGAATGAAAGGAGCTGGACATCTCACTCACTTTGAATCTTCTTTATCATGCTAAGAGGAGCAGGAAAAAGCAAAAAATTTCAGAATTGCACCTTGCAATGCGGAGAAATTACTGTTTGTGCATTTACAATATTCATTGATTTTTGCAATTGAAAAACGTCCAGAAATGATTGAAGCTACTGACTGAATTAAAGGAGCTGGCATCTCACTCTCTTTGAATCTTCTTTATCATGCTAAGAGGAGCAAGAAAAAGCAAAAAATTTCAGAATTGCACCTTGCAATGCGGAGAAATTACTGTTTGTGCATTTACAATATTCATTGATTTTTGCCATTGAAAAACGTCCAGAAATGATTGAAGCTACTGACTGAATGAAAGGAGCTGGCATCTCACTCTCTTTGAATCTTCTTTATCATGCTAAGAGGAGCAGGAAAAAGCAAAAAATTTCAGAATTGCACCTTGCAATGCGGAGAAATTACTGTTTGTGCATTTACAATATTCATTGATTTTTGCCATTGAAAAACATCATGTTATTCATATACCAGAAATGATTGAAGCTACTGACTGAATGAAAGGAGCTGGCATCTCACTCTCTTTGAATCTTCTTTATCATGCTAAGAGGAGCAGGAAAAAGCAAAAAATTTCACAATTGCACCTTGCAATGCGGAGAAATTACTGTTTGTGCATTTACAATATTCATTGATTTTTGCCATTGAAAAACGTCCAGAAATGATTGAAGCTACTGACTGAATGAAAGGAGCTGGCATCTCACTCTCTTTGAATCTTCTTTATCATGCTAAGAGGAGCAGGAAAAAGCAAAACATTTCAGAATTGCACCTTGCAATGCGGAGAAATTACTGTTTGTGCATTTACAATATTCATTGATTTTTGCCATTGAAAAACGTCCAGAAATGATTGAAGCTACTGACTGAATGAAAGGAGCTCTCATCTCACTCTCTTTGAATCTTCTTTATCATGCTAAGAGGAGCAGGAAAAAGCAAAAAATTTCAGAATTGCACCTTGCAATGCGGAGAAATTACTGTTTGTGCATTTACAATATTCATTGATTTTTGCCATTGAAAAACATCATGTTATTCATATACCAGAAATGTTTGAAGCTACAGACTGAATGAAAGGAGCTGGCATCTCACTCTCTTTGAATCTTCTTTATCATGCTAAGAGGAGCAGGAAAAAGCAAAAAATTTCAGAATTGCACCTTCAATGCGGAGAAATTACTGTTTGTGCATTTACAATATTCATTGATTTTTGCCATTGAAAAACGTCCAGAAATGATTGAAGCTACTGACTGAATGAAAGGAGCTGGCATCTCACTCTCTTTGAATCTTCTTTATCATGCTAAGAGGAGCAGGAAAAAGCAAAAAATTTCAGAATTGCACCTTGCAATGCGGAGAAATTACTGTTTGTGCATTTACAATATTCATTAATTTTTGCCATTGAAAAACATCATGTTATTCATATACCAGAAATGATTGAAGCTACTGACTGAATGAAAGGAGCTGGCATCTCACTCTCTTTGAATCTTCTTTATCATGCTAAGAGGAGCAGGAAAAAGCAAAAAATTTCAGAATTGCACCTTGCAATGCGGAGAAATTACTGTTTGTGCATTTACAATATTCATTGATTTTTGCCATTGAAAAACATCATGTTATTCATATACCAGAAATGTTTGAAGCTACTGACTGAATGAAAGGAGCTGGCATCTCACTCTCTTTGAATCTTCTTTATCATACTAAGAGGAGCAGGAAAAAGCAAAAAATTTCAGAATTGCACCTTGCAATGCGGAGAAATTACTGTTTGTGCATTTACAATATTCATTGATTTTTGCCATTGAAAAACGTCCAGAAATGATTGAAGCTACTGACTGAATGAAAGGAGCTGGCATCTCACTCTCTTTGAATCTTCTTTATCATGCTAAGAGGAGCAGGAAAAAGCAAAAAATTTCAGAATTGCACCTTGCAATGCGGAGAAATTACTGTTTGTGCACTTACAATATTCATTGATTTTTGCCATTGAAAAACATCATGTTATTCATATACCAGAAATGTTTGAAGCTACTGACTGAATGAAAGGAGCTGGCATCTCACTCTCTTTGAATCTTCTTTATCATGCTAAGAGGAGCAGGAAAAAGCAAAAAATTTCAGAATTGCACCTTGCAATGCGAAGAAATTACTGTTTGTGCATTTACAATATTCATTGATTTTTGCCATTGAAAAACATCATGTTATTCATATACCAGAAATGTTTGAAGCTACTGACTGAATGAAAGGAGCTGGCATCTCACTCTCTTTGAATCTTCTTTATCATGCTAAGAGGAGCAGGAAAAAGCAAAAAATTTCAGAATTGCACCTTGCAATGCGGAGAAATTACTGTTTGTGCATTTACAATATTCATTGATTTTTGCCATTGAAAAACGTCCAGAAATGATTGAAGCTACTGACTGAATGAAAGGAGCTGGCATCTCACTCTCTTTGAATCTTCTTTATCATGCTAAGAGGAGCAGGAAAAAGCAAAAAATTTCAGAATTGCACCTTGCAATGCGGAGAAATTACTGTTTGTGCATTTACAATATTCATTGATTTTTGCCATTGAAAAACATCATGTTATTCATATACCAGAAATGATTGAAGCTACTGACTGAATGAAAGGAGCTGGCATCTCACTCTCTTTGAATCTTCTTTATCATGCTAAGAGGAGCAGGAAAAAGCAAAAAATTTCAGAATTGCACCTTGCAATGCGGAGAAATTACTGTTTGTGCATTTACAATATTCATTGATTTTTGCCATTGAAAAACGTCCAGAAATGATTGAAGCTACTGACTGAATGAAAGGAGCTGGCATCTCACTCTCTTTGAATCTTCTTTATCATGCTAAGAGGAGCAGGAAAAAGCAAAAAATTTCAGAATTGCACCTTGCAATGCGGAGAAATTACTGTTTGTGCATTTACAATATTCATTGATTTTTGCCATTGAAAAATGTCCAGAAATGATTGAAGCTACTGACTGAAAGGAGCTGGCATCTCACTCTCTTTGAATCTTCTTTATCATGCTAAGAGGAGCAGGAAAAAGCAAAAAATTTCAGAATTGCACCTTGCAATGCGGAGAAATTACTGTTTGTGCATTTACAATATTCATTGATTTTTGCCATTGAAAAACGTCCAGAAATGATTGAAGCTACTGACTGAATGAAAGGAGCTGGCATCTCACTCTCTTTGAATCTTCTTTATCATGCTAAGAGGAGCAGGAAAAAGCAAAAAAATTCAGAATTGCACCTTGCAATGCGGAGAAATTACTGTTTGTGCATTTACAATATTCATTGATTTTTGCCATTGAAAAACATCATGTTATTCATATACCAGAAATGATTGAAGCTACTGACTGAATGAAAGGAGCTGGCATCTCACGCTCTTTGAATCTTCTTTTTCATGCTAAGAGGAGCAGGAAAAAGCAAAACATTTCAGAATTGCACCTTGCAATGCGGAGAAATTACTGTTTGTGCATTTACAATATTCATTGATTTTTGCCATTGAAAAACGTCCAGAAATGATTGAAGCTACTGACTGAATGAAAGGAGCTGGCATCTCACTCTCTTTGAATCTTCTTTATCATGCTAAGAGGAGCAGGAAAAAGCAAAAAATTTCAGAATTGCACCTTGCAATGCGGAGAAATTACTGCTTGTGCATTTACAATATTCATTGATTTTTGCCATTGAAAAACGTCCAGAAATGATTGAAGCTACTGACTGAATGAAAGGAGCTGGCATCTCACTCTCTTTGAGTCTTCTTTATCATGCTAAGAGGAGCAGGAAAAAGCAAAAAATTTCAGAATTGCACCTTGCAATGCGGAGAAATTACTGTTTGTGCATTTACAATATTCATTGATTTTTGCCATTGAAAAACGTCCAGAAATAATTAAAGCTACTGACTGAATGAAAGGAGCTGGCATCTCACTCTCTTTGAATCTTCTTTATCATGCTAAGAGGAGCAGGAAAAAGCAAAAAATTTCAGAATTGCACCTTGCAATGCGGAGAAATTACTGTTTGTGCATTTACAATATTCATTGATTTTTGCTATTGAAAAACGTCCAGAAATGATTGAAGGTACTGACTGAATGAAAGGAGCTGGCATCTCACTCTCTTTGAATCTTCTTTATCATGCTAAGAGGAGCAGGAAAAAGCAAAAAATTTCAGAATTGCACCTTGCAATGCGGAGAAATTACTGTTTGTGCATTTACAATATTCATTGATTTTTGCCGTTGAAAAACGTCCAGAAATGATTGAAGCTACTGACTGAATGAAAGGAGGTGGCATCTCATTCTCTTTGAATCTTCTTTATCATGCTAAGAGGAGCAGGAAAAAGCAAAAAATTTCAGAATTGCACCTTGCAATGCGGAGAAATTACTGTTTGTGCATTTACAATATTCATTGATTTTTGCCATTGAAAAACGTCCAGAAATGATTGAAGCTACTGACTGAATGAAAGGAGCTGGCATCTCACTCTCTTTGAATCTTCTTTATCATGCTAAGAGGAGCAGGAAAAAGCAAAAAATTTCAGAATTGCACCTTGCAATGCGGAGAAATTACTGTTTGTGCATTTACAATATTCATTGATTTTTGCCATTGAAAAACATCATGTTATTCATATTCCAGAAATGTTTAAAGCTACTGACTGAATGAAAGGAGCTGGCATCTCACTCTCTTTGAATCTTCTTTATCATGCTAAGGGGAGCAGGAAAAAGCAAAAAATTTCAGAATTGCACCTTGCAATGCGGAGAAATTACTGTTTGTGCATTTACAATATTCATTGATTTTTGCCATTGAAAAACGTCCAGAAATGATTGAAGCTACTGACTGAATTAAAGGAGCTGGCATCTCACTCTCTTTGAATCTTCTTTATCATGCTAAGAGGAGCAGGAAAAAGCAAAAAATTCCAGAATTGCACCTTGCAATGCGGAGAAATTACTGTTTGTGCATTTACAATATTCATTGATTTTTGCTATTGAAAAACGTCCAGAAATGATTGAAGCTACTGACTGAATGAAAGGAGCTGGCATCTCACTCTCTTTGAATCTTCTTTATCATGCTAAGAGGAGCAGGAAAAAGCAAAAAATTTCAGAATTGCACCTTGCAATGCGGAGAAATTACTGTTTGTGCATTTACAATATTCATTGATTTTTGCCGTTGAAAAACGTCCAGAAATGATTGAAGCTACTGACTGAATGAAAGGAGCTGGCATCTCATTCTCTTTGAATCTTCTTTATCATGCTAAGAGGAGCAGGAAAAAGCAAAAAATTTCAGAATTGCACCTTGCAATGCGGAGAAATTACTGTTTGTGCATTTACAATATTCATTGATTTTTGCCATTGAAAAACGTCCAGAAATGATTGAAGCTACTGACTGAATGAAAGGAGCTGGCATCTCACTCTCTTTGAATCTTCTTTATCATGCTAAGGGGAGCAGGAAAAAGCAAAAAATTTCAGAATTGCACCTTGCAATGCGGAGAAATTACTGTTTGTGCATTTACAATATTCATTGATTTTTGCCATTGAAAAACATCATGTTATTCATATTCCAGAAATGTTTGAAGCTACTGACTGAATGAAAGGAGCTGGACATCTCACTCACTTTGAATCTTCTTTATCATGCTAAGAGGAGCAGGAAAAAGCAAAAAATTTCAGAATTGCACCTTGCAATGCGGAGAAATTACTGTTTGTGCATTTACAATATTCATTGATTTTTGCCATTGAAAAACGTCCAGAAATGATTGAAGCTACTGACTGAATTAAAGGAGCTGGCATCTCACTCTCTTTGAATCTTCTTTATCATGCTAAGAGGAGCAGGAAAAAGCAAAAAATTTCAGAATTGCACCTTGCAATGCGGAGAAATTACTGTTTGTGCATTTACAATATTCATTGATTTTTGCCATTGAAAAACATCATGTTATTCATATACCAGAAATGATTGAAGCTACTGACTGAATGAAAGGAGCTGGCATCTCACTCTCTTTGAATCTTCTTTATCATGCTAAGAGGAGCAGGAAAAAGCAAAAAATTTCAGAATTGCACCTTGCAATGCGGAGAAATTACTGTTTGTGCATTTACAATATTCATTGATTTTTGCCATTGAAAAACGTCCAGAAATGATTGAAGCTACTGACTGAATGAAAGGAGCTGGCATCTCACTCTCTTTGAATCTTCTTTATCATGCTAAGAGGAGCAGGAAAAAGCAAAAAATTTCAGAATTGCACCTTGCAATGCGGAGAAATTACTGTTTGTGCATTTACAATATTCATTGATTTTTGCCATTGAAAAACATCCAGAAATGATTGAAGCTACTGACTGAATGAAAGGAGCTGGCATCTCACTCTCTTTGAATCTTCTTTATCATGCTAAGAGGAGCAGGAAAAGGCAAAAAATTTCAGAATTGCACCTTGCAATGCGGAGAAATTACTGTTTGTGCATTTACAATATTCATTGATTTTTGCCATTGAAAAACATCATGTTATTCATATACCAGAAATGATTGAAGCTACTGACTGAATGAAAGGAGCTGGCATCTCACTCTCTTTGAATCTTCTTTATCATGCTAAGAGGAGCAGGAAAAAGCAAAAAATTTCAGAATTGCACCTTGCAATGCGGAGAAATTATTGTTTGTGCATTTACAATATTCATTTATTTTTGCCATTGAAAAACATCATGTTATTCATATACCAGAAATGATTGAAGCTACTGACTGAATGAAAGGAGCTGGCATCTCACTCTCTTTGAATCTTCTTTATCATGCTAAGAGGAGCAGGAAAAAGCAAAAAATTTCAGAATTGCACCTTGCAATGCGGAGAAATTACTGTTTGTGCATTTACAATATTCATTGATTTTTGCCATTGAAAAACGTCCAGAAATGATTGAAGCTACTGACTGAATGAAAGGAGCTGGCATCTCACTCTCTTTGAATCTTCTTTATCATGCTAAGAGGAGCAGGAAAAAGCAAAAAATTTCAGAATTGCACCTTGCAATGCGGAGAAATTACTGTTTGTGCATTTACAATATTCATTGATTTTTGCCATTGAAAAACATCATGTTATTCATATACCAGAAATGTTTGAAGCTACTGACTGAATGAAAGGAGCTGGCATCTCACTCTCTTTGAATCTTCTTTATCATGCTAAGAGGAGCAGGAAAAAGCAAAAAATTTCAGAATTGCACCTTGCAATGCGGAGAAATTACTGTTTGTGCATTTACAATATTCATTGATTTTTGCCATTGAAAAACGTCCAGAAATGATTGAAGCTACTGACTGAATGAAAGGAGCTGGCATCTCACTCTCTTTGAATCTTCTTTATCATGCTAAGAGGAGCAGGAAAAGGCAAAAAATTTCAGAATTGCACCTTGCAATGCGGAGAAATTACTGTTTGTGCATTTACAATATTCATTGATTTTTGCCATTGAAAAACATCATGTTATTCATATACCAGAAATGATTGAAGCTACTGACTGAATGAAAGTAGCTGGCATCTCACTCTCTTTGAATCTTCTTTATCATGCTAAGAGGAGCAGGAAAAAGCAAAAAATTTCAGAATTGCACCTTGCAATGCGGAGAAATTACTGTTTGTGCATTTACAATATTCATTGATTTTTGCCATTGAAAAACATCATGTTATTCATATACCAGAAATGATTGAAGCTACTGACTGAATGAAAGGAGCTGGAATCTCACTCTCTTTGAATCTTCTTTATCATGCTAAGAGGAGCAGGAAAAAGCAAAAAATTTCAGAATTGCACCTTGCAATGCGGAGAAATTACTGTTTGTGCATTTACAATATTCATTGATTTTTGCCATTGAAAAACGTCCAGAAATGATTGAAGCTACTGACTGAATGAAAGGAGCTGGCATCTCACTCTCTTTGAATCTTCTTTATCATGCTAAGAGGAGCAGGAAAAAGCAAAAAAATTCAGAATTGCACCTTGCAATGCGGAGAAATTACTGTTTGTGCATTTACAATATTCATTGATTTTTGCCATTGAAAAACATCATGTTATTCATATACCAGAAATGATTGAAGCTACTGACTGAATGAAAGGAGCTGGCATCTCACTCTCTTTGAATCTTCTTTTTCATGCTAAGAGGAGCAGGAAAAAGTAAAAAATTTCAGAATTGCACCTTGCAATGCGGAGAAATTACTGTTTGTGCATTTACAATATTCATTGATTTTTGCCATTGAAAAACGTCCAGAAATGATTGAAGCTACTGACTGAATGAAAGGAGCTGGCATCTCAGTCTCTTTGAATCTTCTTTATCATGCTAAGAGGAGCAGGAAAAAGCAAAAAATTTCAGAATTGCACCTTGCAATGCGGAGAAATTACTGCTTGTGCATTTACAATATTCATTGATTTTTGCCATTGAAAAACGTCCAGAAATGATTGAAGCTACTGACTGAATGAAAGGAGCTGGCATCTCACTCTCTTTGAATCTTCTTTATCATGCTAAGAGGAGCAGGAAAAAGCAAAAAATTTCAGAATTGCACCTTGCAATACGGAGAAATTACTGTTTGTGCATTTACAATTTTCATTGATTTTTGCCATTGAAAAACGTCCAGAAATGATTGAAGCTACTGACTGAATGAAAGGAGCTGGCATCTCACTCTCTTTGAATCTTCTTTATCATGCTAAGAGGAGCAGGAAAAAGCAAAAAATTTCAGAATTGCACCTTGCAATGCGGAGAAATTACTGTTTGTGCATTTACAATATTCATTGATTTTTGCCATTGAAAAACGTCCAGAAATGATTGAAGCTACTGACTGAATGAAAGGAGCTGGCATCTCACTCTCTTTGAATCTTCTTTATCATGCTAAGAGGAGCAGGAAAAAGCAAAAAATTTCAGAATTGCACCTTGCAATGCGGAGAAATTACTGTTTGTGCATTTACAATATTCATTGATTTTTGCCGTTGAAAAACGTCCAGAAATGATTGAAGCTACTGACTGAATGAAAGGAGCTGGCATCTCACTCTCTTTGAATCTTCTTTATCATGCTAAGAGGAGCAGGAAAAAGCAAAAAATTTCAGAATTGCACCTTGCAATGCGGAGAAATTACTGTTTGTGCATTTACAATATTCATTGATTTTTGCCATTGAAAAACATCCAGAAATGATTGAAGCTACTGACTGAATGAAAGGAGCTGGCATCTCACTCTCTTTGAATCTTCTTTATCATGCTAAGAGGAGCAGGAAAAAGCAAAAAATTTCAGAATTGCACCTTGCAATGCGGAGAAATTACTGTTTGTGCATTTACAATATTCATTGATTTTTGCCATTGTTAAACATCATGTTATTCATATACCAGAAATGATTGAAGCTACTGACTGAATGAAAGGAGCTGGCATCTCACTCTCTTTGAATCTTCTTTATCATGCTAAGAGGAGCAGGAAAAAGCAAAAAATTTCAGAATTGCACCTTGCAATGCGGAGAAATTACTGTTTGTGCATTTACAATATTCATTGATTTTTGCCATTGAAAAACGTCCAGAAATGTTTGAAGCTACTGACTGAATGAAAGGAGCTGGCATCTCACTCTCTTTGAATCTTCTTTATCATGCTAAGAGGAGCAGGAAAAAGCAAAAAATTTCAGAATTGCACCTTGCAATGCGGAGAAATTACTGTTTGTGCATTTACAATATTCATTGATTTTTGCCATTGAAAAACATCATGTTATTCATATACCAGAAATGATTGAAGCTACTGACTGAATGAAAGGAGCTGGCATCTCACTCTCTTTGAATCTTCTTTATCATGCTAAGAGGAGCAGGAAAAAGCAAAAAATTTCAGAATTGCACCTTGCAATGCGGAGAAATTACTGTTTGTGCATTTACAATATTCATTGATTTTTGCCATTGAAAAACGTCCAGAAATGATTGAAGCTACTGACTGAATGAAAGGAGCTGGCATCTCACTCTCTTTGAATCTTCTTTATCATGCTAAGAGGAGCAGGAAAAAGCAAAAAATTTCAGAATTGCACCTTGCAATGCGGAGAAATTACTGTTTGTGCATTTACAATATTCATTGATTTTTGCCATTGAAAAACATCATGTTATTCATATACCAGAAATGATTGAAGCTACTGACTGAATGAAAGGAGCTGGCATCTCACTCTCTTTGAATCTTCTTTATCATGCTAAGAGGAGCAGGAAAAAGCAAAAAATTTCAGAATTGCACCTTGCAATACGGAGAAATTACTGTTTGTGCATTTACAATATTCATTGATTTTTGCCATTGAAAAATGTCCAGAAATGATTGAAGCTACTGACTGAATGAAAGGAGCTGGCATCTCACTCTGTTTGAATCTTCTTTATCATGCTAAGAGGAGCAGGAAAAAGCAAAAAATTTCAGAATTGCACCTTGCAATGTGGAGAAATTACTGTTTGTGCATTTACAATATTCATTGATTTTTGCCATTGAAAAACGTCCAGAAATGATTGAAGCTACTGACTGAATGAAAGGAGCTGGCATCTCACTCTCTTTGAATCTTCTTTATCATGCTAAGAGGAGCAGGAAAAAGCAAAAAATTTCAGAATTGCACCTTGCAATGCGGAGAAATTACTGTTTGTGCATTTACAATATTCATTGATTTTTGCCGTTGAAAAACGTCCAGAAATGATTGAAGCTACTGACTGAATGAAAGGAGCTGGCATCTCACTCTCTTTGAATCTTCTTTATCATGCTAAGAGGAGCAGGAAAAAGCAAAAAATTTCAGAATTGCACCTTGCAATGCGGAGAAATTACTGTTTGTGCATTTACAATATTCATTGATTTTTGCCATTGAAAAAGATCCAGAAATGATTGAAGCTACTGACTGAATGAAAGGAGCTGGCATCTCACTCTCTTTGAATCTTCTTTATCATGCTAAGAGGAGCAGGAAAAAGCAAAAAATTTCAGAATTGCACCTTGCAATGCGGAGAAATTACTGTTTGTGCATTTACAATATTCATTGATTTTTGCCATTGTTAAACATCATGTTATTCATATACCAGAAATGATTGAAGCTACTGACTGAATGAAAGGAGCTGGCATCTCACTCTCTTTGAATCTTCTTTATCATGCTAAGAGGAGCAGGAAAAAGCAAAAAATTTCAGAATTGCACCTTGCAATGCGGAGAAATTACTGTTTGTGCATTTACAATATTCATTGATTTTTGCCATTGAAAAACGTCCAGAAATGTTTGAAGCTACTGACTGAATGAATGGAGCTGGCATCTCACTCTCTTTGAATCTTCTTTATCATGCTAAGAGGAGCAGGAAAAAGCAAAAAATTTCAGAATTGCACCTTGCAATGCGGAGAAATTACTGTTTGTGCATTTACAATATTCATTGATTTTTGCCATTGAAAAACGTCCAGAAATGATTGAAGCTACTGACTGAATGAAAGGAGCTGGCATCTCACTCTCTTTGAATCTTCTTTATCATGCTAAGAGGAGCAGGAAAATGCAAAAAATTTCAGAATTGCTCCTTGCAATGCGGAGAAATTACTGTTTGTGCATTTACAATATTCATTGATTTTTGCCATTGAAAAACATCATGTTATTCATATACCAGAAATGTTTGAAGCTACTGACTGAATGAAAGGAGCTGGCATGTCACTCTCTTTGAATCTTCTTTATCATGCTAAAAGGAGCAGGAAAAAGCAAAAAATTTCAGAATTGCACCTTGCAATGCGGAGAAATTACTGTTTGTGCATTTACAATATTCATTGATTTTTGCCATTGAAAAACGTCCAGAAATGATTGAAGCTACTGACTGAATGAAAGGAGCTGGCATCTCACTCTCTTTGAATCTTCTTTATCATGCTAAGAGGAGCAGGAAAAAGCAAAAAATTTCAGAATTGCACCTTGCAATGCGGAGAAATTACTGTTTGTGCATTTACAATATTCATTGATTTTTGCCATTGAAAAACGTCCAGAAATGATTGAAGCTACTGACTGAATGAAAGGAGCTGGCATCTCAGTCTCTTTGAATCTTCTTTATCATGCTAAGAGGAGCAGGAAAAAGCAAAAAATTTCAGAATTGCACCTTGCAATGCGGAGAAATTACTGCTTGTGCATTTACAATATTCATTGATTTTTGCCATTGAAAAACGTCCAGAAATGATTGAAGCTACTGACTGAATGAAAGGAGCTGGCATCTCACTCTCTTTGAATCTTCTTTATCATGCTAAGAGGAGCAGGAAAAAGCAAAAAATTTCAGAATTGCACCTTGCAATACGGAGAAATTGCTGTTTGTGCATTTACAATATTCATTGATTTTTGCCATTGAAAAACGTCCAGAAATGATTGAAGCTACTGACTGAATGAAAGGAGCTGGCATCTCACTCTCTTTGAATCTTCTTTATCATGCTAAGAGGAGCAGGAAAAAGCAAAAAATTTCAGAATTGCACCTTGCAATGCGGAGAAATTACTGTTTGTGCATTTACAATATTCATTGATTTTTGCCATTGAAAAACGTCCAGAAATGATTGAAGCTACTGACTGAATGAAAGGAGCTGGCATCTCACTCTCTTTGAATCTTCTTTATCATGCTAAGAGGAGCAGGAAAAAGCAAAAAATTTCAGAATTGCACCTTGCAATGCGGAGAAATTACTGTTTGTGCATTTACAATATTCATTGATTTTTGCCGTTGAAAAACGTCCAGAAATGATTGAAGCTACTGACTGAATGAAAGGAGCTGGCATCTCACTCTCTTTGAATCTTCTTTATCATGCTAAGAGGAGCAGGAAAAAGCAAAAAATTTCAGAATTGCACCTTGCAATGCGGAGAAATTACTGTTTGTGCATTTACAATATTCATTGATTTTTGCCATTGAAAAACATCCAGAAATGATTGAAGCTACTGACTGAATGAAAGGAGCTGGCATCTCACTCTCTTTGAATCTTCTTTATCATGCTAAGAGGAGCAGGAAAAAGCAAAAAATTTCAGAATTGCACCTTGCAATGCGGAGAAATTACTGTTTGTGCATTTACAATATTCATTGATTTTTGCCATTGTTAAACATCATGTTATTCATATACCAGAAATGATTGAAGCTACTGACTGAATGAAAGGAGCTGGCATCTCACTCTCTTTGAATCTTCTTTATCATGCTAAGAGGAGCAGGAAAAAGCAAAAAATTTCAGAATTGCACCTTGCAATGCGGAGAAATTACTGTTTGTGCATTTACAATATTCATTGATTTTTGCCATTGAAAAACGTCCAGAAATGTTTGAAGCTACTGACTGAATGAAAGGAGCTGGCATCTCACTCTCTTTGAATCTTCTTTATCATGCTAAGAGGAGCAGGAAAAAGCAAAAAATTTCAGAATTGCACCTTGCAATGCGGAGAAATTACTGTTTGTGCATTTACAATATTCATTGATTTTTGCCATTGAAAAACATCATGTTATTCATATACCAGAAATGATTGAAGCTACTGACTGAATGAAAGGAGCTGGCATCTCAGTCTCTTTGAATCTTCTTTATCATGCTAAGAGGAGCAGGAAAAAGCAAAAAATTTCAGAATTGCACCTTGCAATGCGGAGAAATTACTGTTTGTGCATTTACAATATTCATTGATTTTTGCCATTGAAAAACGTCCAGAAATGATTGAAGCTACTGACTGAATGAAAGGAGCTGGCATCTCACTCTCTTTGAATCTTCTTTATCATGCTAAGAGGAGCAGGAAAAAGCAAAAAATTTCAGAATTGCACCTTGCAATGCGGAGAAATTACTGTTTGTGCATTTACAATATTCATTGATTTTTGCCATTGAAAAACATCATGTTATTCATATACCAGAAATGATTGAAGCTACTGACTGAATGAAAGGAGCTGGCATCTCACTCTCTTTGAATCTTCTTTATCATGCTAAGAGGAGCAGGAAAAAGCAAAAAATTTCAGAATTGCACCTTGCAATACGGAGAAATTACTGTTTGTGCATTTACAATATTCATTGATTTTTGCCATTGAAAAACATCCAGAAATGATTGAAGCTACTGACTGAATGAAAGGAGCTGGCATCTCACTCTGTTTGAATCTTCTTTATCATGCTAAGAGGAGCAGGAAAAAGCAAAAAATTTCAGAATTGCACCTTGCAATGTGGAGAAATTACTGTTTGTGCATTTACAATATTCATTGATTTTTGCCATTGAAAAACGTCCAGAAATGATTGAAGCTACTGACTGAATGAAAGGAGCTGGCATCTCACTCTCTTTGAATCTTCTTTATCATGCTAAGAGGAGCAGGAAAAAGCAAAAAATTTCAGAATTGCACCTTGCAATGCGGAGAAATTACTGTTTGTGCATTTACAATATTCATTGATTTTTGCCGTTGAAAAACGTCCAGAAATGATTGAAGCTACTGACTGAATGAAAGGAGCTGGCATCTCACTCTCTTTGAATCTTCTTTATCATGCTAAGAGGAGCAGGAAAAAGCAAAAAATTTCAGAATTGCACCTTGCAATGCGGAGAAATTACTGTTTGTGCATTTACAATATTCATTGATTTTTGCCATTGAAAAACATCCAGAAATGATTGAAGCTACTGACTGAATGAAAGGAGCTGGCATCTCACTCTCTTTGAATCTTCTTTATCATGCTAAGAGGAGCAGGAAAAAGCAAAAAATTTCAGAATTGCACCTTGCAATGCGGAGAAATTACTGTTTGTGCATTTACAATATTCATTGATTTTTGCCATTGTTAAACATCATGTTATTCATATACCAGAAATGATTGAAGCTACTGACTGAATGAAAGGAGCTGGCATCTCACTCTCTTTGAATCTTCTTTATCATGCTAAGAGGAGCAGGAAAAAGCAAAAAATTTCAGAATTGCACCTTGCAATGCGGAGAAATTACTGTTTGTGCATTTACAATATTCATTGATTTTTGCCATTGAAAAACGTCCAGAAATGTTTGAAGCTACTGACTGAATGAAAGGAGCTGGCATCTCACTCTCTTTGAATCTTCTTTATCATGCTAAGAGGAGCAGGAAAAAGCAAAAAATTTCAGAATTGCACCTTGCAATGCGGAGAAATTACTGTTTGTGCATTTACAATATTCATTGATTTTTGCCATTGAAAAACGTCCAGAAATGATTGAAGCTACTGACTGAATGAAAGGAGCTGGCATCTCACTCTCTTTGAATCTTCTTTATCATGCTAAGAGGAGCAGGAAAATGCAAAAAATTTCAGAATTGCTCCTTGCAATGCGGAGAAATTACTGTTTGTGCATTTACAATATTCATTGATTTTTGCCATTGAAAAACATCATGTTATTCATATACCAGAAATGTTTGAAGCTACTGACTGAATGAAAGGAGCTGGCATGTCACTCTCTTTGAATCTTCTTTATCATGCTAAAAGGAGCAGGAAAAAGCAAAAAATTTCAGAATTGCACCTTGCAATGCGGAGAAATTACTGTTTGTGCATTTACAATATTCATTGATTTTTGCCATTGAAAAACGTCCAGAAATGATTGAAGCTACTGACTGAATGAAAGGAGCTGGCATCTCACTCTCTTTGAATCTTCTTTATCATGCTAAGAGGAGCAGGAAAAAGCAAAAAATTTCAGAATTGCACCTTGCAATGCGGAGAAATTACTGTTTGTGCATTTACAATATTCATTGATTTTTGCCATTGAAAAACATCATGTTATTCATATACCAGAAATGATTGAAGCTACTGACTGAATGAAAGGAGCTGGCATCTCACTCTCTTTGAATCTTCTTTATCATGCTAAGAGGAGCAGGAAAAAGCAAAAAATTTCAGAATTGCACCTTGCAATGCGGAGAAATTACTGTTTGTGCATTTACAATATTCATTGATTTTTGCCATTGAAAAACGTCCAGAAATGATTGAAGCTACTGACTGAATGAAAGGAGCTGGCATCTCACTCTCTTTGAATCTTCTTTATCATGCTAAGAGGAGCAGGAAAAAGCAAAAAATTTCAGAATTGCACCTTGCAATGCGGAGAAATTACTGTTTGTGCATTTACAATATTCATTGATTTTTGCCATTGAAAAACATCATGTTATTCATATACCAGAAATGTTTGAAGCTACTGACTGAATGAAAGGAGCTGGCATCTCACTCTCTTTGAATCTTCTTTATCATGCTAAGAGGAGCAGGAAAAAGCAAAAAATTTCAGAATTGCACCTTGCAATGCGGAGAAATTACTGTTTGTGCATTTACAATATTCATTGATTTTTGCCATTGAAAAACGTCCAGAAATGATTGAAGCTACTGACTGAATGAAAGGAGCTGGCATCTCACTCTCTTTGAATCTTCTTTATCATGCTAAGAGGAGCAGGAAAAGGCAAAAAATTTCAGAATTGCACCTTGCAATGCGGAGAAATTACTGTTTGTGCATTTACAATATTCATTGATTTTTGCCATTGAAAAACATCATGTTATTCATATACCAGAAATGTTTGAAGCTACTGACTGAATGAAAGGAGCTGGCATCTCACTCTCTTTGAATCTTCTTTATCATGCTAAGACTAGCAGGAAAAAGCAAAAAATTTCAGAATTGCACCTTGCAATGCGAATAAATTACTGTTTGTGCATTTACAATATTCATTGATTTTTGCCATTGAAAAACATCATGTTATTCATATACCAGAAATGATTGAAGCTACTGACTGAATGAAAGGAGCTGGCATCTCACTCTCTTTGAATCTTCTTTATCATGCTAAGAGGAGCAGGAAAAAGCAAAAAATTTCAGAATTGCACCTTGCAATGCGGAGAAATTACTGTTTGTGCATTTACAATATTCATTGATTTTTGCCATTGAAAAACATCATGTTATTCATATACCAGAAATGATTGAAGCTACTGACTGAATGAAAGGAGCTGGCATCTCACTCTCTTTGAATCTTCTTTATCATGCTAAGAGGAGCAGGAAAAAGCAAAAAATTTCAGAATTGCACCTCGCAATGCGGAGAAATTACTGTTTGTGCATTTACAATATTCATTGATTTTTGCCATTGAAAAACGTCCAGAAATGATTGAAGCTACTGACTGAATGAAAGGAGCTGGCATCTCACTCTCTTTGAATCTTCTTTATCATGCTAAGAGGAGCAGGAAAAAGCAAAAAATTTCAGAATTGCACCTTGCAATGCGGAGAAATTGCTGTTTGTGCATTTACAAAATTCATTGATTTTTGCCATTGAAAAACATCATGTTATTCATATACCAGAAATGTTTGAAGCTACTGACTGAATGAAAGGAGCTGGCATCTCACTCTCTTTGAATCTTCTTTATCATGCTAAGAGGAGCAGGAAAAAGCAAAAAATTTCAGAATTGCACCTTGCAATGCGGAGAAATTACTGTTTGTGCATTTACAATATTCATTGATTTTTGCCATTGAAAAACGTCCAGAAATGATTGAAGCTACTGACTGAATGAAAGGAGCTGGCATCTCACTCTCTTTGAATCTTCTTTATCATGCTAAGAGGAGCAGGAAAAAGCAAAAAATTTCAGAATTGCACCTTGCAATGCGGAGAAATTACTGTTTGTGCATTTACAATATACATTGATTTTTGCCATTGAAAAACGTCCAGAAATGATTGAAGCTACTGACTGAATGAAAGGAGCTGGCATCTCACTCTCTTTGAATCTTCTTTATCATGCTAAGAGGAGCAGGAAAAAGCAAAAAATTTCAGAATTGCACCTTGCAATGCGGAGAAATTACTGTTTGTGCATTTACAATATACATTGATTTTTGCCATTGAAAAACGTCCAGAAATGATTGAAGCTACTGACTGAATGAAAGGAGCTGGCATCTCACTCTCTTTGAATCTTCTTTATCATGCTAAGAGGAGCAGGAAAAAGCAAAAAATTTCAGAATTGCACCTTGCAATGCGGAGAAATTACTGTTTGTGCATTTACAATATTCATTGATTTTTGCCATTGAAAAACGTCCAGAAATGATTGAAGCTACTGACTGAATGAAAGGAGCTGGCATCTCACTCTCTTTGAATCTTCTTTATCATGCTAAGAGGAGCAGGAAAAAGCAAAAAATTTCAGAATTGCACCTTGCAATGCGGAGAAATTACTGTTTGTGCATTTACAATATTCATTGATTTTTGCCTTTGAAAAATGTCCAGAAATGATTGAACCTACCGACTGAATGAAAGGAGCTGGCATCTCACTCTCTTTGAATCTTCTTTATCATGCTAAGAGGAGCAGGAAAAAGCAAAAAATTTCAGAATTGCACCTTGCAATACGGAGAAATTACTGTTTGTGCATTTACAATATTCATTCATTTTTGCCGTTGAAAAACGTCCAGAAATGATTGAAGCTACTGACTGAATGAAAGGAGCTGGCATCTCACTCTCTTTGAATCTTCTTTATCATGCTAAGAGGAGCAGGAAAAAGCAAAAAATTTCAGAATTGCACCTTGCAATGCGGAGAAATTACTGTTTGTGCATTTACAATATTCATTGATTTTTGCCATTGAAAAACATCATGTTATTCATATACCAAAAATGATTGAAGCTACTGAGTGAATGAAAGGAGCTGGCATCTCACTCTCTTTGAATCTTCTTTATCATGCTAAGAGGAGCAGGAAAAAGCAAAAAATTTCAGAATTGCACCTTGCAATGCGGAGAAATTACTGTTTGTGCATTTACAATATTCATTGATTTTTGCCATTGAAAAACGTCCAGAAATGATTGAAGCTACTGACTGAATGAAAGGAGCTGGCATCTCACTCTCTTTGAATCTTCTTTATCATGCTAAGAGGAGCAGGAAAAAGCAAAAAATTTCAGAATTGCACCTTGCAATGCGGAGAAATTACTGTTTGTGCATTTACAATATTCATTGATTTTTGCCATTGAAAAACATCATGTTATTCATATACCAGAAATGTTTGAAGCTACTGACTGAATGAAAGGAGCTGGCATGTCACTCTCTTTGAATCTTTTTTATCATGCTAAGAGGAGCAGGAAAAAGCAAAAAATTTCAGAATTGCACCTTGCAATGCGGAGAAATTACTGTTTGTGCATTTACAATATTCATTGATTTTTGCCATTGAAAAACATCATGTTATTCATATACCAGAAATGATTGAAGCTACTGACTGAATGAAAGGAGCTGGCATCTCACTCTCTTTGAATCTTCTTTATCATGCTAAGAGGAGCAGGAAAAAGCAAAAAATTTCAGAATTGCACCTTGCAATGCGGAGAAATTACTGTTTGTGCATTTACAATATTCATTGATTTTTGCCATTGAAAAACGTCCAGAAATGATTGAAGCTACTGACTGAATGAAAGGAGCTGGCATCTCACTCTCTTTGAATCTTCTTTATCATGCTAAAAGGAGCAGGAAAAAGCAAAAAATTTCAAAATTGCACCTTGCAATGCGGAGAAATTACTGTTTGTGCATTTACAATATTCATTGATTTTTGCCATTGAGAAACATCATGTTATTCATATACCAGAAATGTTTGAAGCTACTGACTGAATGAAAGGAGCTGGAATCTCACTCTCTTTGAATCTTCTTTATCATGCTAAGAGGAGCAGGAAAAAGCAAAAAATTTCAGAATTGCACCTTGCAATGCGGAGAAATTACTGTTTGTGCATTTACAATATTCATTGATTTTTGCCATTGAAAAACGTCCAGAAATGATTGAAGCTACTGACTGAATGAAAGGAGCTGGCATCTCACTCTCTTTGAATCTTCTTTATCATGCTAAGAGGAGCAGGAAAAGGCAAAAAATTTCAGAATTGCACCTTGCAATGCGGAGAAATTACTGTTTGTGCATTTACAATATTCATTGATTTTTGCCATTGAAAAACATCATGTTATTCATATACCAGAAATGTTTGAAGCTACTGACTGAATGAAAGGAGCTGGCATCTCACTCTCTTTGAATCTTCTTTATCATGCTAAGAGGAGCAGGAAAAACCAAAAAATTTCAGAATTGCACCTTGCAATGCGAATAAATTACTGTTTGTGCATTTACAATATTCATTGATTTTTGCCATTGAAAAACATCATGTTATTCATATACCAGAAATGATTGAAGCTACTGACTGAATGAAAGGAGCTGGCATCTCACTCTCTTTGAATCTTCTTTATCATGCTAAGAGGAGCAGGAAAAAGCAAAACATTTCAGAATTGCACCTTGCAATGCGGAGAAATTACTGTTTGTGCATTTACAATATTCATTGATTTTTGCCATTGAAAAACATCATGTTATTCACATACCAGAAATGATTGAAGCTACTGACTGAATGAAAGGAGCTGGCATCTCACTCTCTTTGAATCTTCTTTATCATGCTAAGAGGAGCAGGAAAAAGCAAAAAATTTCAGAATTGCACCTCGCAATGCGGAGAAATTACTGTTTGTGCATTTACAATATTCATTGATTTTTGCCATTGAAAAACGTCCAGAAATGATTGAAGCTACTGACTGAATGAAAGGAGCTGGCATCTCACTCTCTTTGAATCTTCTTTATCATGCTAAGAGGAGCAGGAAAAAGCAAAAAATTTCAGAAATGCACCTTGCAATGCGGAGAAATTGCTGTTTGTGCATTTACAAAATTCATTGATTTTTGCCATTGAAAAACATCATGTTATTCATATACCAGAAATGTTTGAAGCTACTGACTGAATGAAAGGAGCTGGCATCTCACTCTCTTTGAATCTTCTTTATCATGCTAAGAGGAGCAGGAAAAAGCAAAAAATTTCAGAATTGCACCTTGCAATGCGGAGAAATTACTGTTTGTGCATTTACAATATTCATTGATTTTTGCCATTGAAAAACGTCCAGAAATGATTGAAGCTACTGACTGAATGAAAGGAGCTGGCATCTCACTCTCTTTGAATCTTCTTTATCATGCTAAGAGGAGCAGGAAAAAGCAAAAAATTTCAGAATTGCACCTTGCAATGCGGAGAAATTACTGTTTGTGCATTTACAATATACATTGATTTTTGCCATTGAAAAACGTCCAGAAATGATTGAAGCTACTGACTGAATGAAAGGAGCTGGCATCTCACTCTCTTTGAATCTTCTTTATCATGCTAAGAGGAGCAGGAAAAAGCAAAAAATTTCAGAATTGCACCTTGCAATGCGGAGAAATTACTGTTTGTGCATTTACAATATTCATTGATTTTTGCCGTTGAAAAAAGTCCAGAAATGATTGAAGCTACTGACTGAATGAAAGGAGCTGGCATCTCACTCTATTTGAATCTTCTTTATCATGCTAAGAGGAGCAGGAAAAAGCAAAAAATTTCAGAATTGCACCTTGCAATGCGGAGAAATTACTGTTTGTGCATTTACAATATTCATTGATTTTTGCCATTGAAAAACATCATGTTATTCATATACCAGAAATGATTGAAGCTACTGACTGAATGAAAGGAGCTGGCATCTCACTCTCTTTGAATCTTCTTTATCATGCTAAGAGGAGCAGGAAAAAGCAAGAAATTTCAGAATTGCACCTTGCAATGCGGAGAAATTACTGTTTGTGCATTTACAATATTCATTGATTTTTGCCATTGAAAAACATCATGTTATTCATATACCAGAAATGTTTGAAGCTACTGACTGAATGAAAGGAGCTGGCATCTCACTCTCTTTGAATCTTCTTTATCATGCTAAGAGGAGCAGGAAAAAGCAAAAAATTTCAGAATTGCACCTTGCAATGTGGAGAAATTACTGTTTGTGCATTTACAATATTCATTGATTTTTACCATTGAAAAACGTAGAGAAATGATTGAAGCTACTGACTGAATGAAAGTAGCTGCCATCTCACTCTCTTTGAATCTTTTTTATCATGCTAAGAGGAGCAGGAAAAAGCAAAAAATTTCAGACTTGCACCTTGCAATGCGGAGAAATTACTGTTTGTGCATTTACAATATTCATTCATTTTTGCCATTGAAAAACATCATGTTATTCATATACCAGAAATGTTTGAAGCTACTGACTGAATGAAAGGAGCTGGCATCTCACTCTCTTTGAATCTTCTTTATCATGCTAAGAGGAGCAGGAAAAAGCAAAAAATTTCAGAATTGCACCTTGCAATGCGGAGAAATTACTTTTTGTGCATTTACAATATTCATTGATTTTTGCCATTGAAAAACGTCCAGAAATGATTGAAGCTACTGACTGAATGAAAGGAGCTGGCATCTCACTCTCTTTGAATCTTCTTTATCATGCTAAGAGGAGCAGGAAAAAGCAAAAAATTTCAGAATTGCACCTTGCAATGCGGAGAAATTACTGTTTGTGCATTTACAATATTCATTGATTTTTGCCATTGAAAAACGTCCAGAAATGATTGAAGCTACTGACTGAATGAAAGGAGCTGGCATCTCACTCTCTTTGAATCTTCTTTATCATGCTAAGAGGAGCAGGAAAAAGCAAAAAATTTCAGAATTGCACCTTGCAATGCGGAGAAATTACTGTTTGTGCATTTACAATATTCATTGATTTTTGCCATTGAAAAACATGTAATTCATATACCAGAAATGTTTGAAGCTACTGACTGAATGAAAGGAGCTGGCACCTCACTCTCTTTGAATCTTCTTTATCATGCTAAGAGGAGCGGGAAAAAGCAAAAAATTTCAGAATTGCACCTTGCAATGCGGAGAAATTACTGTTTGTGCATTTACAATATTCATTGATTTTTGCCATTGAAAAACGTCCAGAAATGATTGAAGCTACTGACTGAATGAAAGGAGCTGGCATCTCACTCTCTTTGAATCTTCTTTATCATGCTAAGAGGAGCAGGAAAAAGCAAAAAATTTCAGAATTGCACCTTGCAATGCGGAGAAATTACAGTTTGTGCATTTACAATATTCATTGATTTTTGCCATTGAGAAACGTCCAGAAATGATTGAAGCTACTGACTGAATGAAAGGAGCTGGCATCTCACTCTCTTTGAATCTTCTTTATCATGCTAAGAGGAACAGGAAAAAGCAAAAAATTTCAGAATTGCACCTTGCAATGCGGAGAAATTACTGTTTGTGCATTTACAATATTCATTGATTTTTGCCATTGAAAAACATCATGTTATTTATATACCAGAAATGTTTGAAGCTACTGACTGAATGAAAGGAGCTGGCATCTCACTCTCTTTGAATCTTCTTTATCATGCTAAGAGGAGCAGGAAAAAGCAAAAAATTTCAGAATTGCACCTTGCAATGTGGAGAAATTACTGTTTGTGCATTTACAATATTCATTGATTTTTGCCATTGAAAAACGTCCAGAAATGATTGAAGCTACTGACTGAATGAAAGTAGCTGGCATCTCACTCTCTTTGAATTTTCTTTATCATGCTAAGAGGAGCAGGAAAAAGCAAAAAATTTCAGACTTGCACCTTGCAATGCGGAGAAATTACTGTTTGTGCATTTACAATATTCATTGATTTTTGCCATTGAAAAACATCATGTTATTCATATACCAGAAATGTTTGAAGCTACTGACTGAATGAAAGGAGCTGGCATCTCACTCTCTTTGAATCTTCTTTATCATGCTAAGAGGAGCAGGAAAAAGCAAAAAATTTCAGAATTGCACCTTGCAATGCGGAGAAATTACTGTTTGTGCATTTACAATATTCATTGATTTTTGCCATTGAAAAACATCATGTTATTCATATACAAGAAATGTTTGAAGCTACTGACTGAATGAAAGGAGCTGGCATCTCAATCTCTTTGAATCTTCTTTATCATGCTAAGAGGAGCAGGAAAAAGCAAAAAATTTCAGAATTGCACCTTGCAATGTGGAGAAATTACTGTTTGTGCATTTACAATATTCATTGATTTTTACCATTGAAAAACGTCCAGAAATGATTGAAGCTACTGACTGAATGAAAGTAGCTGGCATCTCACTCTCTTTGAATCTTCTTTATCATGCTAAGAGGAGCAGGAAAAAGCAAAAAATTTCAGACTTGCACCTTGCAATGCGGAGAAATTACTATTTGTGCATTTACAATATTCATTGATTTTTGCCATTGAAAAACATCATGTTATTCATATACCAGAAATGTTTGAAGCTACTGACTGAATGAAAGGAGCTGGCATCTCACTCTCTTTGAATCTTCTTTATCATGCTAAGAGGAGCAGGAAAAAGCAAAAAATTTCAGAATTGCACCTTGCAATGCGGAGAAATTACTGTTTGTGCATTTACAATATTCATTGATTTTTGCCATTGAAAAACATCATGTTATTCATATACCAGAAATGTTTGAAGCTACTGACTGAATGAAAGGAGCTGACATCTCACTCTCTTTGAATCTTCTTTATCATGCTAAGAGGAGCAGGAAAAAGCAAAAAATTTCAGAATTGCACCTTGCAATGCGGAGAAATTACTGTTTGTGCATTTACAATATTCATTGATTTTTGCCATTGAAAAATGTCCAGAAATGATTGAAGCTACTGACTGAATGAAAGGAGCTGGCATCTCACTCTCTTTGAATCATGCTAAGAGGAGCAGGAAAAAGCAAAAAATTTCAGAATTGCACCTTGCAATGCGGAGAAATTACTGTTTGTGCATTTACAATATTCATTGATTTTTGCCATGGAAAAACATCATGTTATTCATATACCAGAAATGTTTGAAGCTACTGACTGAATGAAAGGAGCTGGCATCTCACTCTCTTTGAATCTTCTTTATCATGCTAAGAGGAGCAGGAAAAAGCAAAAAATTTTAGAATTGCACCTTGCAATGTGGAGAAATTACTGTTTGTGCATTTACAATATTCATTGATTTTTACCATTGAAAAACGTCCAGAAATGATTGAAGCTACTGACTGAATGAAAGTAGCTGGCATCTCACTCTCTTTGAATCTTCTTTATCATGCTAAGAGGAGCAGGAAAAATCAAAAAATTTCAGACTTGCACCTTGCAATGCGGAGAAATTACTGTTTGTGCATTTACAATATTCATTGATTTTTGCCATTGAAAAACATCATGTTATTCATATACCAGAAATGTTTGAAGCTACTGACTGAATGAAAGGAGCTGGCATCTCACTCTCTTTGAATCTTCTTTATCATGCTAAGAGGAGCAGGAAAAAGCAAAAAATTTCAGAATTGCACCTTGCAATGCGGAGAAATTACTGTTTGTGCATTTACAATATTCATTGATTTTTGCCATTGAAAAACGTCCAGAAATGATTGAAGCTACTGACTGAATGAAAGGAGCTGGCATCTCACTCTCTTTGAATCTTCTTTATCATGCTAAGAGGAGCAGGAAAAAGCAAAAAATTTCAGAATTGCACCTTGCAATGCGGAGAAATTACTGTTTGTGCATTTACAATATTCATTGATTTTTGCCATTGAAAAACGTCCAGAAATGATTGAAGCTACTGACTGAATGAAAGGAGCTGGCATCTCACTCTCTTTGAATCTTCTTTATCATGCTAAGAGGAGCAGGAAAAAGCAAAAAATTTCAGAATTGCACCTTGCAATGCGGAGAAATTACTGTTTGTGCATTTACAATATTCATTGATTTTTGCCATTGAAAAACATGTTATTCATATACCAGAAATGTTTGAAGCTACTGACTGAATGAAAGGAGCTGGCACCTCACTCTCTTTGAATCTTCTTTATCATGCTAAGAGGAGCGGGAAAAAGCAAAAAATTTCAGAATTGCACCTTGCAATGCGGAAAAATTACTGTTTGTGCATTTACAATATTCATTGATTTTTGCCATTGAAAAACGTCCAGAAATGATTGAAGGTACTGACTGAATGAAAGGAGCTGGCATCTCACTCTCTTTGAATCTTCTTTATCATGCTAAGAGGAGCAGGAAAAAGCAAAAAATTTCAGAATTGCACCTTGCAATGCGGAGAAATTACTGTTTGTGCATTTACAATATTCATTGATTTTTGCCATTGAAAAACGTCCAGAAATGATTGAAGCTACTGACTGAATGAAAGGAGCTGGCATCTCACTCTCTTTGAATCTTCTTTATCATGCTAAGAGGAGCAGGAAAAAGCAAAAAATTTCAGAATTGCACCTTGCAATGCGGAGAAATTACAGTTTGTGCATTTACAATATTCATTGATTTTTGCCATTGAAAAACATCCAGAAATGATTGAAGCTACTGACTGAATGAAAGGAGCTGGCATCTCACTCTCTTTGAATCTTCTTTATCATGCTAAGAGGAGCAGGAAAAAGCAAAAAATTTCAGAATTGCACCTTGCAATGCGGAGAAATTACTGTTTGTGCATTTACAATATTCATTGATTTTTGCCATTGAAAAACATCATGTTATTCATATACCAGAAATGTTTGAAGCTACTGACTGAATGAAAGGAGCTGGCATCTCACTCTCTTTGAATCTTCTTTATCATGCTAAGAGGAGCAGGAAAAAGCAAAAAATTTCAGAATTGCACCTTGCAATGTGGAGAAATTACTGTTTGTGCATTTACAATATTCATTGATTTTTACCATTGAAAAACGTCCAGAAATGATTGAAGCTACTGACTGAATGAAAGTAGCTGGCATCTCACTCTCTTTGAATCTTCTTTATCATGCTAAGAGGAGCAGGAAAAAGCAAAAAATTTCAGACTTGCACCTTGCAATGCGGAGAAATTACTGTTTGTGCATTTACAATATTCATTGATTTTTGCCATTGAAAAACATCATGTTATTCATATACCAGAAATGTTTGAAGCTACTGACTGAATGAAAGGAGCTGGCATCTCACTCTCTTTGAATCTTCTTTATCATGCTAAGAGGAGCAGGAAAAAGCAAAAAATTTCAGAATTGCACCTTGCAATGCGGAGAAATTACTGTTTGTGCATTTACAATATTCATTGATTTTTGCCATTGAAAAACATCATGTTATTCATATACCAGAAATGTTTGAAGCTACTGACTGAATGAAAGGAGCTGGCATCTCAATCTCTTTGAATCTTCTTTATCATGCTAAGAGGAGCAGGATAAAGCAAAAAATTTCAGAATTGCACCTTGCAATGTGGAGAAATTACTGTTTGTGCATTTACAATATTCATTGATTTTTACCATTGAAAAACGTCCAGAAATGATTGAAGCTACTGACTGAATGAAAGTAGCTGGCATCTCACTCTCTTTGAATCTTCTTTATCATGCTAAGAGGAGCAGGAAAAAGCAAAAAATTTCAGACTTGCACCTTGCAATGCGGAGAAATTACTGTTTGTGCATTTACAATATTCATTGATTTTTGCCATTGAAAAACATCATGTTATTCATATACCAGAAATGTTTGAAGCTACTGACTGAATGAAAGGAGCTGGCATCTCACTCTCTTTGAATCTTCTTTATCATGCTAAGAGGAGCAGGAAAAAGCAAAAAATTTCAGACTTGCACCTTGCAATGCGGAGAAATTACTGTTTGTGCATTTACAATATTCATTGATTTTTGCCATTGAAAAACATCATGTTATTCATATACCAGAAATGTTTGAAGCTACTGACTGAATGAAAGGAACTGGCATCTCACTCTCTTTGAATCTTCTTTATCATGCTAAGAGGAGCAGGAAAAAGCAAAAAATTTCAGAATTGCACCTTGCAATGCGGAGAAATTACTGTTTGTGCATTTACAATATTCATTGATTTTTGCCATTGAAAAACGTCCAGAAATGATTGAAGGTACTGACTGAATGAAAGGAGCTGGCATCTCACTCTCTTTGAATCTTCTTTATCATTCTAAGAGGAGCAGGAAAAAGCAAAAAATTTCAGAATTGCACCTTGCAATGCGGAGAAATTACTGTTTGTGCATTTACAATATTCATTGATTTTTGCCATTGAAAAACGTCCAGAAATGATTGAAGCTACTGACAATGAATGGAGCTGGCATCTCACTCTCTTTGAATCTTCTTTATCATGCTAAGAGAAGCAGGAAAAAGCAAAAAATTTCAGAATTGCACCTTGCAATGCGGAGAAATTACAGTTTGTGCATTTACAATATTCATTGATTTTTGCCATTGAAAAACGTCCAGAAATGATTGAAGCTACTGACTGAATGAAAGGAGCTGGCATCTCACTCTCATTGAATCTTCTTTATCATGCTAAGAGGAGCAGGAAAAAGCAAAAAATTTCAGAATTGCACCTTGCAATGCGGAGAAATTACTGTTTGTGCATTTACAATATTCGTTGATTTTTGCCATTGAAAAACGTCCAGAAATGATTGAAGCTACTGACTGAATGAAAGGAGCTGGCATCTCACTCTCTTTGAATCTTCTTTATCATGCTAAGAGGAGCAGGAAAAAGCAAAAAATTTCAGAATTGCACCTTGCAATGCGGAGAAATTACAGTTTGTGCATTTACAATATTCATTGAATTTTGCCATTGAAAAACGTCCAGAAATGATTGAAGCTACTGACTGAATGAAAGGAGCTGGCATCTCACTCTCTTTGAATCTTCTTTATCATGCTAAGAGGAGCAGGAAAAAGCAAAAAATTTCAGAATTGCACCTTGCAATGCGGAGAAATTACTGTTTGTGCATTTACAATATTCATTGATTTTTGCCATTGAAAAACATGTTATTCATATACCAGAAATGTTTGAAGCTCCTGACTGAATGAAAGGAGCTGGCACCTCACTCTCTTTGAATCTTCTTTATCATGCTAAGAGGAGCAGGAAAAAGCAAAAAATTTCAGAATTGCACCTTGCAATGCGGAGAAATTACTGTTTGTGCATTTACAATATTCATTGATTTTTGCCATTGAAAAACGTCCAGAAATGATTGAAGCTACTGACTGAATGAAAGGAGCTGGCATCTCACTCTCTTTGAATCTTCTTTATCATGCTAAGAGGAGCAGGAAAAAGCAAAAAATTTCAGAATTGCACCTTGCAATGCGGAGAAATTACTGTTTGTGCATTTACAATATTCATTGATTTTTGCCATTGAAAAATGTCCAGAAATGATTGAAGCTACTGACTGAATGAAAGGAGCTGGCATCTCACTCTCTTTGAATCTTCTTTATCATGCTAAGAGGAGCAGGAAAAAGCAAAAAATTTCAGAATTGCGCCTTGCAATGCGGAGAAATTACTGTTTGTGCATTTACAAAATTCATTGATTTTTGCCATTGAAAAACATCATGTTATTCATATACCAGAAATGATTGAAGCTACTGACTGAAGGAATGGAGCTGGCATCTCACTCTCTTTGAATCTTCTTTATCATGCTAAGAGGAGCAGGAAAAAGCAAAAAATTTCAGAATTGCACCTTGCAATGCGGAGAAATTACTGTTTGTGCATTTACAATATTCATTGATTTTTGCCATTGAAAAACGTCCAGAAATGATTGAAGCTACTGACTGAATGAAAGGAGCTGGCATCTCACTCTCTTTGAATCTTCTTTATCATGCTAAGAGGAGCAGGAAAAAGCAAAAAATTTCAGAATTGCTCCTTGCAATGCGGAGAAATTACTGTTTGTGCATTTACAATATTCATTGATTTTTGCGATTGAAAAACATCATGTTATTCATATACCAGAAATGATTGAAGCTACTGACTGAATGAAAGGAGCTGGCATCTCATTCTCTTTGAATCTTCTTTATCATGCTAAGAGGAGCAGGAAAAAGTAAAAAATTTCAGAATTGCACCTTGCAATGCGGAGAAATTACTGTTTGTGCATTTACAATATTCAATGATTTTTGCCATTGAAAAACGTCCAGAAATGATTGAAGCTACTGACTGAATGAAAGGAGCTGGCATCTCACTCTCTTTGAATCTTGTTTATCATGCTAAGAGGAGCAGGAAAAAGCAAAAAATTTCAGAATTGCACCTTGCAATGCGGAGAAATTACTGTTTGTGCATTTACAATATTCATTGATTTTTGCCATTGAAAAACGTCCAGAAATGATTGAAGCTACTGACTGAATGAAAGGAGCTGGCATCTCACTCTCTTTGAATCTTCTTTATCATGCTAAGAGGAGCAGGAAAAAGCCAAAAATTTCAGAATTGCACCTTGCAATGCGGAGAAATTACTGTTTGTGCATTTACAATATTCATTGATTTTTGCTATTGAAAAACATCATGTTATTCATATACCAGAAATGATTGAAGCTACTGACTGAATGAAAGGAGCTGGCATCTCACTCTCTTTGAATCTTCTTTATCATGCTAAGAGGAGCAGGAAAAAGCAAAAAATTTCAGAATTGCACCTTGCAATGCGGAGAAATTGCAGTTTGTGCATTTACAATATTCATTGATTTTTGCCATTGAAAAACGTCCAGAAATGATTGAAGCTACTGACTGAATGAAAGGAGCTGGCATCTCACTCTCTTTGAATCTTCTTTATCATGCTAAGAGGAGCAGGAAAAAGCAAAAAATTTCAGAATTGCACCTTGCAATGCGGAGAAATTACTGTTTGTGCATTTACAATATTCATTGATTTTTGCCATTGAAAAACATCATGTTATTCATATACCAGAAATGATTGAAGCTACTGACTGAATGAAAGAAGCTGGCATCTCACTCTCTTTGAATCTTCTTTATCATGCTAAGAGGAGCAGGAAAAAGCAAAAAATTTCAGAATTGCACCTTGCAATGCGGAGAAATTGCAGTTTGTGCATTTACAATATTCATTGATTTTTGCCATTGAAAAACGTCCAGAAATGATTGAAGCTACTGACTGAATGAAAGGAGCTGGCATCTCACTCTCTTTGAATCTTCTTTATCATGCTAAGAGGAGCAGGAAAAAGCAAAAAATTTCAGAATTGCACCTTGCAATGCGGAGAAATTACTGTTTGTGCATTTACAATATTCATTGATTTTTGCCATTGAAAAACGTCCAGAAATGATTGAAGCTACTGACTGAATGAAAGGAGCTGGCATCTCACTCTCTTTGAATCTTCTTTATCATGCTAAGAGGAGCAGGAAAAAGCAAAAAATTTCAGAATTGCACCTTGCAATGCGGAGAAATTACTGTTTGTGCATTTACAATATTCATTGATTTTTGCCATTGAAAAATGTCCAGAAATGATTGAAGCTACTGACTGAATGAAAGGAGCTGGCATCTCACTCTCTTTGAATCTTCTTTATCATGCTAAGAGGAGCAGGAAAAAGCAAAAAATTTCAGAATTGCGCCTTGCAATGCGGAGAAATTACTGTTTGTGCATTTACAAAATTCATTGATTTTTGCCATTGAAAAACATCATGTTATTCATATACCAGAAATGATTGAAGCTACTGACTGAAGGAAAGGATCTGGCATCTCACTCTCTTTGAATCTTCTTTGTCATGCTAAGAGGAGCAGGAAAAAGCAAAAAATTTCAGAATTGCACCTTGCAATGCGGAGAAATTACTGTTTGTGCATTTACAATATTCATTGATTTTTGCCATTGAAAAACGTCCAGAAATGATTGAAGCTACTGACTGAATGAAAGGAGCTGGCATCTCACTCTCTTTGAATCTTCTTTATCATGCTAAGAGGAGCAGGAAAAAGCAAAACATTTCAGAATTGCACCTTGCAATGCGGAGAAATTACTGTTTGTGCATTTACAATATTCATTGATTTTTGCGATTGAAAAACATCATGTTATTCATATACCAGAAATGATTGAAGCTACTGACTGAATGAAAGGAGCTGGCATCTCACTCTCTTTGAATCTTCTTTATCATGCTAAGAGGAGCAGGAAAAAGTAAAAAATTTCAGAATTGCACCTTGCAATGCGGAGAAATTACTGTTTGTGCATTTACAATATTCAATGATTTTTGCCATTGAAAAACGTCCAGAAATGATTGAAGCTACTGACTGAATGAAAGGAGCTGGCATCTCACTCTCTTTGAATCTTCTTTATCATGCTAAGAGGAGCAGGAAAAAGCAAAAAATTTCAGAATTGCACCTTGCAATGCGGAGAAATTACTGTTTGTGCATTTACAATATTCATTGATTTTTGCCATTGAAAAACGTCCAGAAATGATTGAAGCTACTGACTGAATGAAAGGAGCTGGCATCTCACTCTCTTTGAATCTTCTTTATCATGCTAAGAGGAGCAGGAAAAAGCAAAAAATTTCAGAATTGCACCTTGCAATGCGGAGAAATTACTGTTTGTGCATTTACAATATTCATTGATTTTTGCCATTGAAAAATGTCCAGAAATGATTGAAGCTACTGACTGAATGAAAGGAGCTGGCATCTCACTCTCTTTGAATCTTCTTTATCATGCTAAGAGGAGCAGGAAAAAGCAAAAAATTTCAGAATTGCGCCTTGCAATGCGGAGAAATTACTGTTTGTGCATTTACAAAATTCATTGATTTTTGCCATTGAAAAACATCATGTTATTCATATACCAGAAATGATTGAAGCTACTGACTGAAGGAAAGGATCTGGCATCTCACTCTCTTTGAATCTTCTTTGTCATGCTAAGAGGAGCAGGAAAAAGCAAAAAATTTCAGAATTGCACCTTGCAATGCGGAGAAATTACTGTTTGTGCATTTACAATATTCATTGATTTTTGCCATTGAAAAACGTCCAGAAATGATTGAAGCTACTGACTGAATGAAAGGAGCTGGCATCTCACTCTCTTTGAATCTTCTTTATCATGCTAAGAGGAGCAGGAAAAAGCAAAACATTTCAGAATTGCACCTTGCAATGCGGAGAAATTACTGTTTGTGCATTTACAATATTCATTGATTTTTGCGATTGAAAAACATCATGTTATTCATATACCAGAAATGATTGAAGCTACTGACTGAATGAAAGGAGCTGGCATCTCACTCTCTTTGAATCTTCTTTATCATGCTAAGAGGAGCAGGAAAAAGTAAAAAATTTCAGAATTGCACCTTGCAATGCGGAGAAATTACTGTTTGTGCATTTACAATATTCAATGATTTTTGCCATTGAAAAACGTCCAGAAATGATTGAAGCTACTGACTGAATGAAAGGAGCTGGCATCTCACTCTCTTTGAATCTTCTTTATCATGCTAAGAGGAGCAGGAAAAAGCAAAAAATTTCAGAATTGCACCTTGCAATGCGGAGAAATTACTGTTTGTGCATTTACAATATTCATTGATTTTTGCCATTGAAAAACATCATGTTATTCATATACCAGAAATGATTGAAGCTACTGACTGAATGAAAGGAGCTGGCATCTCACTCTCTTTGAATCTTCTTTATCATGCTAAGAGGAGCAGGAAAAAGCAAAAAATTTCAGAATTGCACCTTGCAATGCGGAGAAATTGCAGATTGTGCATTTACAATATTCATTGATTTTTGCCATTGAAAAACGTCCAGAAATGATTGAAGCTACTGACTGAATGAAAGGAGCTGGCATCTCACTCTCTTTGAATCTTCTTTATCATGCTAAGAGGAGCAGGAAAAAGCAAAAAATTTCAGAATTGCACCTTGCAATGCGGAGAAATTACTGTTTGTGCATTTACAATATTCATTGATTTTTGCCATTGAAAAACGTCCAGAAATGATTGAAGCTACTGACTGAATGAAAGGAGCTGGCATCTCACTCTCTTTGAATCTTCTTTATCATGCTAAGAGGAGCAGGAAAAAGCAAAAAATTTCAGAATTGCACCTTGCAATGCGGAGAAATTACTGTTTGTGCATTTACAATATTCATTGATTTTTGCCATTGAAAAACATCATGTTATTCATATACCAGAAATGTTTGAAGCTACTGACTGAATGAAAGGAGCTGGCATCTCACTCTCTTTGAATCTTCTTTATCATGCTAAGAGGAGCAGGAAAAAGCAAAAAATTTCAGAATTGCACCTTGCAATGCGGAGAAATTACTGTTTGTGCATTTACAATATTCATTGATTTTTGCCATTGAAAAACGTCCAGAAATGATTGAAGCTACTGACTGAATGAAAGGAGCTGGCATCTCACTCTCTTTGAATCTTCTTTATCATGCTAAGAGGAGCAGGAAAAGGCAAAAAATTTCAGAATTGCACCTTGCAATGCGGAGAAATTACTGTTTGTGCATTTACAATATTCATTGATTTTTGCCATTGAAAAACATCATGTTATTCATATACCAGAAATGATTGAAGCTACTGACTGAATGAAAGGAGCTGGCATCTCACTCTCTTTGAATCTTCTTTATCATGCTAAGAGGAGCAGGAAAAAGCAAAAAATTTCAGAATTGCACCTTGCAATGCGGAGAAATTACTGTTTGTGCATTTACAATATTCATTGATTTTTGCCATTGAAAAACGTCCAGAAATGATTGAAGCTACTGACTGAATGAAAGGAGCTGGCATCTCACTCTCTTTGAATCTTCTTTATCATGCTAAGAGGAGCAGGAAAAAGCAAAAAATTTCAGAATTGCACCTTGCAATGCGGAGAAATTACTGTTTGTGCATTTACAATATTCATTGATTTTTGCCATTGAAAAATGTCCAGAAACGATTGAAGCTACTGACTGAATGAAAGGAGCTGGCATCTCACTCTCTTTGAATCTTCTTTATCATGCTAAGAGGAGCAGGAAAAAGCAAAAAATTTCAGAATTGCGCCTTGCAATGCGGAGAAATTACTGTTTGTGCATTTACAAAATTCATTGATTTTTGCCATTGAAAAACATCATGTTATTCATATACCAGAAATGATTGAAGCTACTGACTGAAGGAAAGGATCTGGCATCTCACTCTCTTTGAATCTTCTTTGTCATGCTAAGAGGAGCAGGAAAAAGCAAAAAATTTCAGAATTGCACCTTGCAATGCGGAGAAATTACTGTTTGTGCATTTACAATATTCATTGATTTTTGCCATTGAAAAACGTCCAGAAATGATTGAAGCTACTGACTGAATGAAAGGAGCTGGCATCTCACTCTCTTTGAATCTTCTTTATCATGCTAAGAGGAGCAGGAAAAAGCAAAACATTTCAGAATTGCACCTTGCAATGCGGAGAAATTACTGTTTGTGCATTTACAATATTCATTGATTTTTGCGATTGAAAAACATCATGTTATTCATATACCAGAAATGATTGAAGCTACTGACTGAATGAAAGGAGCTGGCATCTCACTCTCTTTGAATCTTCTTTATCATGCTAAGAGGAGCAGGAAAAAGTAAAAAATTTCAGAATTGCACCTTGCAATGCGGAGAAATTACTGTTTGTGCATTTACAATATTCAATGATTTTTGCCATTGAAAAACGTCCAGAAATGATTGAAGCTACTGACTGAATGAAAGGAGCTGGCATCTCACTCTCTTTGAATCTTCTTTATCATGCTAAGAGGAGCAGGAAAAAGCAAAAAATTTCAGAATTGCACCTTGCAATGCGGAGAAATTACTGTTTGTGCATTTACAATATTCATTGATTTTTGCCATTGAAAAACGTCCAGAAATGATTGAAGCTACTGACTGAATGAAAGGAGCTGGCATCTCACTCTCTTTGAATCTTCTTTATCATGCTAAGAGGAGCAGGAAAAAGCAAAAAATTTCAGAATTGCACCTTGCAATGCGGAGAAATTACTGTTTGTGCATTTACAATATTCATTGATTTTTGCCATTGAAAAATGTCCAGAAATGATTGAAGCTACTGACTGAATGAAAGGAGCTGGCATCTCACTCTCTTTGAAACTTCTTTATCATGCTAAGAGGAGCAGGAAAAAGCAAAAAATTTCAGAATTGCGCCTTGCAATGCGGAGAAATTACTGTTTGTGCATTTACAAAATTCATTGATTTTTGCCATTGAAAAACATCATGTTATTCATATACCAGAAATGATTGAAGCTACTGACTGAAGGAAAGGATCTGGCATCTCACTCTCTTTGAATCTTCTTTGTCATGCTAAGAGGAGCAGGAAAAAGCAAAAAATTTCAGAATTGCACCTTGCAATGCGGAGAAATTACTGTTTGTGCATTTACAATATTCATTGATTTTTGCCATTGAAAAACGTCCAGAAATGATTGAAGCTACTGACTGAATGAAAGGAGCTGGCATCTCACTCTCTTTGAATCTTCTTTATCATGCTAAGAGGAGCAGGAAAAAGCAAAACATTTCAGAATTGCACCTTGCAATGCGGAGAAATTACTGTTTGTGCATTTACAATATTCATTGATTTTTGCGATTGAAAAACATCATGTTATTCATATACCAGAAATGATTGAAGCTACTGACTGAATGAAAGGAGCTGGCATCTCACTCTCTTTGAATCTTCTTTATCATGCTAAGAGGAGCAGGAAAAAGTAAAAAATTTCAGAATTGCACCTTGCAATGCGGAGAAATTACTGTTTGTGCATTTACAATATTCAATGATTTTTGCCATTGAAAAACGTCCAGAAATGATTGAAGCTACTGACTGAATGAAAGGAGCTGGCATCTCACTCTCTTTGAATCTTCTTTATCATGCTAAGAGGAGCAGGAAAAAGCAAAAAATTTCAGAATTGCACCTTGCAATGCGGAGAAATTACTGTTTGTGCATTTACAATATTCATTGATTTTTGCCATTGAAAAACATCATGTTATTCATATACCAGAAATGATTGAAGCTACTGACTGAATGAAAGGAGCTGGCATCTCACTCTCTTTGAATCTTCTTTATCATGCTAAGAGGAGCAGGAAAAAGCAAAAAATTTCAGAATTGCACCTTGCAATGCGGAGAAATTGCAGTTTGTGCATTTACAATATTCATTGATTTTTGCCATTGAAAAACGTCCAGAAATGATTGAAGCTACTGACTGAATGAAAGGAGCTGGCATCTCACTCTCTTTGAATCTTCTTTATCATGCTAAGAGGAGCAGGAAAAAGCAAAAAATTTCAGAATTGCACCTTGCAATGCGGAGAAATTACTGTTTGTGCATTTACAATATTCATTGATTTTTGCCATTGAAAAACGTCCAGAAATGATTGAAGCTACTGACTGAATGAAAGGAGCTGGCATCTCACTCTCTTTGAATCTTCTTTATCATGCTAAGAGGAGCAGGAAAAAGCAAAAAATTTCAGAATTGCACCTTGCAATGCGGAGAAATTACTGTTTGTGCATTTACAATATTCATTGATTTTTGCCATTGAAAAACATCATGTTATTCATATACCAGAAATGTTTGAAGCTACTGACTGAATGAAAGGAGCTGGCATCTCACTCTCTTTGAATCTTCTTTATCATGCTAAGAGGAGCAGGAAAAAGCAAAAAATTTCAGAATTGCACCTTGCAATGCGGAGAAATTGCTGTTTGTGCATTTACAATATTCATTGATTTTTGCCATTGAAAAACGTCCAGAAATGATTGAAGCTACTGACTGAATGAAAGGAGCTGGCATCTCACTCTCTTTGAATGTTCTTTATCATGCTAAGAGGAGCAGGAAAAGGCAAAAAATTTCAGAATTGCACCTTGCAATGCGGAGAAATTACTGTTTGTGCATTTACAATATTCATTGATTTTTGCCATTGAAAAACATCATGTTATTCATATACCAGAAATGATTGAAGCTACTGACTGAAAGAAAGGAGCTGGCATCCCACTCTCTTTGAATCTTCTTTATCATGCTAAGAGGAGCAGGAAAAAGCAAAAAATTTCAGAATTGCACCTTGCAATGCGGAGAAATTACTGTTTGTGCATTTACAATATTCATTGATTTTTGCCATTGAAAAACATCATGTTATTCATATACCAGAAATGATTGAAGCTACTGACTGAATGAAAGGAGCTGGCATCTCACTCTCTTTGAATCTTCTTTATCATGCTAAGAGGAGCAGGAAAAAGCAAAAAATTTCAGAATTGCACCTTGCAATGCGGAGAAATTACTGTTTGTGCATTTACAATATTCATTGATTTTTGCCATTGAAAAACGTCCAGAAATGATTGAAGCTACTGACTGAATGAAAGGAGCTGGCATCTCACTCTCTTTGAATCTTCTTTATCATGCTAAGAGGAGCAGGAAAAAGCAAAAAAATTCAGAATTGCACCTTGCAATGCGGAGAAATTACTGTTTGTGCATTTACAATATTCATTGATTTTTGCCATTGAAAAACATCATGTTATTCATATACCAGAAATGATTGAAGCTACTGACTGAATGAAAGGAGCTGGCATCTCACTCTCTTTGAATCTTCTTTTTCATGCTAAGAGGAGCAGGAAAAAGTAAAAAATTTCAGAATTGCACCTTGCAATGCGGAGAAATTACTGTTTGTGCATTTACAATATTCATTGATTTTTGCCATTGAAAAACGTCCAGAAATGATTGAAGCTACTGACTGAATGAAAGGAGCTGGCATCTCAGTCTCTTTGAGTCTTCTTTATCATGCTAAGAGGAGCAGGAAAAAGCAAAAAATTTCAGAATTGCACCTTGCAATGCGGAGAAATTACTGCTTGTGCATTTACAATATTCATTGATTTTTGCCATTGAAAAACGTCCAGAAATGATTGAAGCTACTGACTGAATGAAAGGAGCTGGCATCTCACTCTCTTTGAATCTTCTTTATCATGCTAAGAGGAGCAGGAAAAAGCAAAAAATTTCAGAATTGCACCTTGCAATACGGAGAAATTACTGTTTGTGCATTTACAATATTCATTGATTTTTGCCATTGAAAAACGTCCAGAAATGATTGAAGCTACTGACTGAATGAAAGGAGCTGGCATCTCACTCTCTTTGAATCTTCTTTATCATGCTAAGAGGAGCAGGAAAAAGCAAAAAATTTCAGAATTGCACCTTGCAATGCGGAGAAATTACTGTTTGTGCATTTACAATATTCATTGATTTTTGCCATTGAAAAACGTCCAGAAATGATTGAAGCTACTGACTGAATGAAAGGAGCTGGCATCTCACTCTCTTTGAATCTTCTTTATCATGCTAAGAGGAGCAGGAAAAAGCAAAAAATTTCAGAATTGCACCTTGCAATGCGGAGAAATTACTGTTTGTGCATTTACAATATTCATTGATTTTTGCCATTGTTAAACATCATGTTATTCATATACCAGAAATGATTGAAGCTACTGACTGAATGAAAGGAGCTGGCATCTCACTCTCTTTGAATCTTCTTTATCATGCTAAGAGGAGCAGGAAAAAGCAAAAAATTTCAGAATTGCACCTTGCAATGCGGAGAAATTACTGTTTGTGCATTTACAATATTCATTGATTTTTGCCATTGAAAAACGTCCAGAAATGTTTGAAGCTACTGACTGAATGAAAGGAGCTGGCATCTCACTCTCTTTGAATCTTCTTTATCATGCTAAGAGGAGCAGGAAAAAGCAAAAAATTTCAGAATTGCACCTTGCAATGCGGAGAAATTACTGTTTGTGCATTTACAATATTCATTGATTTTTGCCATTGAAAAACATCATGTTATTCATATACCAGAAATGATTGAAGCTACTGACTGAATGAAAGGAGCTGGCATCTCACTCTCTTTGAATCTTCTTTATCATGCTAAGAGGAGCAGGAAAAAGCAAAAAATTTCAGAATTGCACCTTGCAATGCGGAGAAATTACTGTTTGTGCATTTACAATATTCATTGATTTTTGCCATTGAAAAACGTCCAGAAATGATTGAAGCTACTGACTGAATGAAAGGAGCTGGCATCTCACTCTCTTTGAATCTTCTTTATCATGCTAAGAGGAGCAGGAAAAAGCAAAAAATTTCAGAATTGCACCTTGCAATGCGGAGAAATTACTGTTTGTGCATTTACAATATTCATTGATTTTTGCCATTGAAAAACATCATGTTATTCATATACCAGAAATGATTGAAGCTACTGACTGAATGAAAGGAGCTGGCATCTCACTCTCTTTGAATCTTCTTTTTCATGCTAAGCGGAGCAGGAAAAAGTAAAAAATTTCAGAATTGCACCTTGCAATGCGGAGAAATTACTGTTTGTGCATTTACAATATTCATTGATTTTTGCCATTGAAAAACGTCCAGAAATGATTGAAGCTACTGACTGAATGAAAGGAGCTGGCATCTCAGTCTCTTTGAATCTTCTTTATCATGCTAAGAGGAGCAGGAAAAAGCAAAAAATTTCAGAATTGCACCTTGCAATGCGGAGAAATTACTGCTTGTGCATTTACAATATTCATTGATTTTTGCCATTGAAAAACGTCCAGAAATGATTGAAGCTACTGACTGAATGAAAGGAGCTGGCATCTCACTCTCTTTGAATCTTCTTTATCATGCTAAGAGGAGCAGGAAAAAGCAAAAAATTTCAGAATTGCACCTTGCAATACGGAGAAATTACTGTTTGTGCATTTACAATATTCATTGATTTTTGCCATTGAAAAACGTCCAGAAATGATTGAAGCTACTGACTGAATGAAAGGAGCTGGCATCTCACTCTGTTTGAATCTTCTTTATCATGCTAAGAGGAGCAGGAAAAAGCAAAAAATTTCAGAATTGCACCTTGCAATGCGGAGAAATTACTGTTTGTGCATTTACAATATTCATTGATTTTTGCCATTGAAAAACGTCCAGAAATGATTGAAGCTACTGACTGAATGAAAGGAGCTGGCATCTCACTCTCTTTGAATCTTCTTTATCATGCTAAGAGGAGCAGGAAAAAGCAAAAAATTTCAGAATTGCACCTTGCAATGCGGAGAAATTACTGTTTGTGCATTTACAATATTCATTGATTTTTGCCATTGAAAAACATCCAGAAATGATTGAAGCTACTGACTGAATGAAAGGAGCTGGCATCTCACTCTCTTTGAATCTTCTTTATCATGCAAAGAGGAGCAGGAAAAAGCAAAAAATTTCAGAATTGCACCTTGCAATGCGGAGAAATTACTGTTTGTGCATTTACAATATTCATTGATTTTTGCCATTGTTAAACATCATGTTATTCATATACCAGAAATGATTGAAGCTACTGACTGAATGAAAGGAGCTGGCATCTCACTCTCTTTGAATCTTCTTTATCATGCTAAGAGGAGCAGGAAAAAGCAAAAAATTTCAGAATTGCACCTTGCAATGCGGAGAAATTACTGTTTGTGCATTTACAATATTCATTGATTTTTGCCATTGAAAAACGTCCAGAAATGTTTGAAGCTACTGACTGAATGAAAGGAGCTGGCATCTCACTCTCTTTGAATCTTCTTTATCATGCTAAGAGGAGCAGGAAAAAGCAAAAAATTTCAGAATTGCACCTTGCAATGCGGAGAAATTACTGTTTGTGCATTTACAATATTCATTGATTTTTGCCATTGAAAAACGTCCAGAAATGATTGAAGCTACTGACTGAATGAAAGGAGCTGGCATCTCACTCTCTTTGAATCTTCTTTATCATGCTAAGAGGAGCAGGAAAATGCAAAAAATTTCAGAATTGCTCCTTGCAATGCGGAGAAATTACTGTTTGTGCATTTACAATATTCATTGATTTTTGCCATTGAAAAACATCATGTTATTCATATACCAGAAATGTTTGAAGCTACTGACTGAATGAAAGGAGCTGGCATGTCACTCTCTTTGAATCTTCTTTATCATGCTAAGAGGAGCAGGAAAAAGCAAAAAATTTCAGAATTGCACCTTGCAATGCGGAGAAATTACTGTTTGTGCATTTACAATATTCATTGATTTTTGCCATTGAAAAATGTCCAGAAATGATTGAAGCTACTGACTGAATGAAAGGAGCTGGCATCTCACTCTCTTTGAAACTTCTTTATCATGCTAAGAGGAGCAGGAAAAAGCAAAAAATTTCAGAATTGCACCTTGCAATGCGGAGAAATTACTGTTTGTGCATTTACAATATTCATTGATTTTTGCCATTGAAAAACGTCCAGAAATGATTGAAGCTACTGACTGAATGAAAGGAGCTGGCATCTCACTCTCTTTGAATCTTCTTTATCATGCTAAGAGGAGCAGGAAAAAGCAAAAAATTTCAGAATTGCACCTTGCAATGCGGAGAAATTACTGTTTGTGCATTTACAATATTCATTGATTTTTGCCATTGAAAAACATCATGTTATTCATATACCAGAAATGTTTGAAGCTACTGACTGAATGAAAGGAGCTGGCATCTCACTCTCTTTGAGTCTTCTTTATCATGCTAAGAGGAGCAGGAAAAAGCAAAAAATTTCAGAATTGCACCTTGCAATGCGGAGAAATTACTGTTTGTGCATTTACAATATTCATTGATTTTTGCCATTGAAAAACGTCCAGAAATGATTGAAGCTACTGACTGAATGAAAGGAGCTGGCATCTCACTCTCTTTGAATCTTCTTTATCATGCTAAGAGGAGCAGGAAAAGGCAAAAAATTTCAGAATTGCACCTTGCAATGCGGAGAAATTACTGTTTGTGCATTTACAATATTCATTGATTTTTGCCATTGAAAAACATCATGTTATTCATATACCAGAAATGTTTGAAGCTACTGACTGAATGAAAGGAGCTGGCATCTCACTCTCTTTGAATCTTCTTTATCATGCTAAAAGGAGCAGGAAAAAGCAAAAAATTTCAGAATTGCACCTTGCAATGCGAATAAATTACTGTTTGTGCATTTACAATATTCATTGATTTTTGCCATTGAAAAACATCATGTTATTCATATACCAGAAATGATTGAAGCTACTGACTGAATGAAAGGAGCTGGCATCTCACTCTCTTTGAATCTTCTTTATCATGCTAAGAGGAGCAGGAAAAAGCAAAAAATTTCAGAATTGCACCTTGCAATGCGGAGAAATTACTGTTTGTGCATTTACAATATTCATTGATTTTTGCCATTGAAAAACATCATGTTATTCATATACCAGAAATGATTGAAGCTACTGACTGAATGAAAGGAGCTGGCATCTCACTCTCTTTGAATCTTCTTTATCATGCTAAGAGGAGCAGGAAAAAGCAAAAAATTTCAGAATTGCACCTCGCAATGCGGAGAAATTACTGTTTGTGCATTTACAATATTCATTGATTTTTGCCATTGAAAAACGTCCAGAAATGATTGAAGCTACTGACTGAATGAAAGGAGCTGGCATCTCACTCTCTTTGAATCTTCTTTATCATGCTAAGAGGAGCAGGAAAAAGCAAAAAATTTCAGAATTGCACCTTGCAATGCGGAGAAATTGCTGTTTGTGCATTTACAAAATTCATTGATTTTTGCCATTGAAAAACATCATGTTATTCATATACCAGAAATGTTTGAAGCTACTGACTGAATGAAAGGAGCTGGCATCTCACTCTCTTTGAATCTTCTTTATCATGCTAAGAGGAGCAGGAAAAAGCAAAAAATTTCAGAATTGCACCTTGCAATGCGGAGAAATTACTGTTTGTGCATTTACAATATTCATTGATTTTTGCCATTGAAAAACGTCCAGAAATGATTGAAGCTACTGACTGAATGAAAGGAGCTGGCATCTCACTCTCTTTGAATCTTCTTTATCATGCTAAGAGGAGCAGGAAAAAGCAAAAAATTTCAGAATTGCACCTTGCAATGCGGAGAAATTACTGTTTGTGCATTTACAATATACATTGATTTTTGCCATTGAAAAACGTCCAGAAATGATTGAAGCTACTGACTGAATGAAAGGAGCTGGCATCTCACTCTCTTTGAATCTTCTTTATCATGCTAAGAGGAGCAGGAAAAAGCAAAAAATTTCAGAATTGCACCTTGCAATGCGGAGAAATTACTGTTTGTGCATTTACAATATACATTGATTTTTGCCATTGAAAAACGTCCAGAAATGATTGAAGCTACTGACTGAATGAAAGGAGCTGGCATCTCACTCTCTTTGAATCTTCTTTATCATGCTAAGAGGAGCAGGAAAAAGCAAAAAATTTCAGAATTGCACCTTGCAATGCGGAGAAATTACTGTTTGTGCATTTACAATATTCATTGATTTTTGCCATTGAAAAACGTCCAGAAATGATTGAAGCTACTGACTGAATGAAAGGAGCTGGCATCTCACTCTCTTTGAATCTTCTTTATCATGCTAAGAGGAGCAGGAAAAAGCAAAAAATTTCAGAATTGCACCTTGCAATGCGGAGAAATTACTGTTTGTGCATTTACAATATTCATTGATTTTTGCCATTGAAAAACGTCCAGAAATGATTGAAGCTACTGACTGAATGAAAGGAGCTGGCATCTCACTCTCTTTGAATCTTCTTTATCATGCTAAGAGGAGCAGGAAAAAGCAAAAAATTTCAGAATTGCACCTTGCAATGCGGAGAAATTACTGTTTGTGCATTTACAATATTCATTGATTTTTGCCATTGAAAAACATCATGTTATTCATATACCAGAAATGTTTGAAGCTACTGACTGAATGAAAGGAGCTGGCATCTCACTCTCTTTGAATCTTCTTTATCATGCTAAGAGGAGCAGGAAAAAGCAAAAAATTTCAGAATTGCACCTTGCAATGCGGAGAAATTACTGTTTGTGCATTTACAATATTCATTGATTTTTGCCATTGAAAAACGTCCAGAAATGATTGAAGCTACTGACTGAATGAAAGGAGCTGGCATCTCACTCTCTTTGAATCTTCTTTATCATGCTAAGAGGAGCAGGAAAAGGCAAAAAATTTCAGAATTGCACCTTGCAATGCGGAGAAATTACTGTTTGTGCATTTACAATATTCATTGATTTTTGCCATTGAAAAACATCATGTTATTCATATACCAGAAATGTTTGAAGCTACTGACTGAATGAAAGGAGCTGGCATCTCACTCTCTTTGAATCTTCTTTATCATGCTAAAAGGAGCAGGAAAAAGCAAAAAATTTCAGAATTGCACCTTGCAATGCGAATAAATTACTGTTTGTGCATTTACAATATTCATTGATTTTTGCCATTGAAAAACATCATGTTATTCATATACCAGAAATGATTGAAGCTACTGACTGAATGAAAGGAGCTGGCATCTCACTCTCTTTGAATCTTCTTTATCATGCTAAGAGGAGCAGGAAAAAGCAAAAAATTTCAGAATTGCACCTTGCAATGCGGAGAAATTACTGTTTGTGCATTTACAATATTCATTGATTTTTGCCATTGAAAAACATCATGTTATTCATATACCAGAAATGATTGAAGCTACTGACTGAATGAAAGGAGCTGGCATCTCACTCTCTTTGAATCTTCTTTATCATGCTAAGAGGAGCAGGAAAAAGCAAAAAATTTCAGAATTGCACCTCGCAATGCGGAGAAATTACTGTTTGTGCATTTACAATATTCATTGATTTTTGCCATTGAAAAACGTCCAGAAATGATTGAAGCTACTGACTGAATGAAAGGAGCTGGCATCTCACTCTCTTTGAATCTTCTTTATCATGCTAAGAGGAGCAGGAAAAAGCAAAAAATTTCAGAATTGCACCTTGCAATGCGGAGAAATTGCTGTTTGTGCATTTACAAAATTCATTGATTTTTGCCATTGAAAAACATCATGTTATTCATATACCAGAAATGTTTGAAGCTACTGACTGAATGAAAGGAGCTGGCATCTCACTCTCTTTGAATCTTCTTTATCATGCTAAGAGGAGCAGGAAAAAGCAAAAAATTTCAGAATTGCACCTTGCAATGCGGAGAAATTACTGTTTGTGCATTTACAATATTCATTGATTTTTGCCATTGAAAAACGTCCAGAAATGATTGAAGCTACTGACTGAATGAAAGGAGCTGGCATCTCACTCTCTTTGAATCTTCTTTATCATGCTAAGAGGAGCAGGAAAAAGCAAAAAATTTCAGAATTGCACCTTGCAATGCGGAGAAATTACTGTTTGTGCATTTACAATATACATTGATTTTTGCCATTGAAAAACGTCCAGAAATGATTGAAGCTACTGACTGAATGAAAGGAGCTGGCATCTCACTCTCTTTGAATCTTCTTTATCATGCTAAGAGGAGCAGGAAAAAGCAAAAAATTTCAGAATTGCACCTTGCAATGCGGAGAAATTACTGTTTGTGCATTTACAATATACATTGATTTTTGCCATTGAAAAACGTCCAGAAATGATTGAAGCTACTGACTGAATGAAAGGAGCTGGCATCTCACTCTCTTTGAATCTTCTTTATCATGCTAAGAGGAGCAGGAAAAAGCAAAAAATTTCAGAATTGCACCTTGCAATGCGGAGAAATTACTGTTTGTGCATTTACAATATTCATTGATTTTTGCCATTGAAAAACGTCCAGAAATGATTGAAGCTACTGACTGAATGAAAGGAGCTGGCATCTCACTCTCTTTGAATCTTCTTTATCATGCTAAGAGGAGCAGGAAAAAGCAAAAAATTTCAGAATTGCACCTTGCAATGCGGAGAAATTACTGTTTGTGCATTTACAATATTCATTGATTTTTGCCATTGAAAAACGTCCAGAAATGATTGAACCTACCGACTGAATGAAAGGAGCTGGCATCTCACTCTCTTTGAATCTTCTTTATCATGCTAAGAGGAGCAGGAAAAAGCAAAAAATTTCAGAATTGCACCTTGCAATGCGGAGAAATTACTGTTTGTGCATTTACAATATTCATTGATTTTTGCCATTGAAAAACGTCCAGAAATGATTGAAGCTACTGACTGAATGAAAGGAGCTGGCATCTCACTCTCTTTGAATCTTCTTTATCATGCTAAGAGGAGCAGGAAAAAGCAAAAAATTTCAGAATTGCACCTTGCAATGCGGAGAAATTACTGTTTGTGCATTTACAATATTCATTGATTTTTGCCATTGAAAAACGTCCAGAAATGATTGAAGCTACTGACTGAATGAAAGGAGCTGGCATCTCACTCTCTTTGAATCTTCTTTATCATGCTAAGAGGAGCAGGAAAAAGCAAAAAAATTCAGAATTGCACCTTGCAATGCGGAGAAATTACTGTTTGTGCATTTACAATATTCATTGATTTTTGCCATTGAAAAACATCATGTTATTCATATACCAGAAATGATTGAAGCTACTGACTGAATGAAAGGAGCTGGCATCTCACTCTCTTTGAATCTTCTTTATCATGCTAAGAGGAGCAGGAAAAAGCAAAAAATTTCAGAATTGCACCTTGCAATGCGGAGAAATTACTGTTTGTGCATTTACAATATTCATTGATTTTTGCCATTGAAAAACATCATGTTATTCATATACCAGAAATGTTTGAAGCTACTGACTGAATGAAAGGAGCTGGAATCTCACTCTCTTTGAATCTTCTTTATCATGCTAAGAGGAGCAGGAAAAAGCAAAAAATTTCAGAATTGCACCTTGCAATGCGGAGAAATTACTGTTTGTGCATTTACAATATTCATTGATTTTTGCCATTGAAAAACGTCCAGAAATGATTGAAGCTACTGACTGAATGAAAGGAGCTGGCATCTCACTCTCTTTGAATCTTCTTTATCATGCTAAGAATAGCAAGAAAAGGCAAAAAATTTCAGAATTGCACCTTGCAATGCGGAGAAATTACTGTTTGTGCATTTACAATATTCATTGATTTTTGCCATTGAAAAACATCATGTTATTCATATACCAGAAATGTTTGAAGCTACTGACTGAATGAAAGGAGCTGGCATCTCACTCTCTTTGAATCTTCTTTATCATGCTAAGAGGAGCAGGAAAAACCAAAAAATTTCAGAATTGCACCTTGCAATGCGAATAAATTACTGTTTGTGCATTTACAATATTCATTGATTTTTGCCATTGAAAAACATCATGTTATTCATATACCAGAAATGATTGAAGCTACTGACTGAATGAAAGGAGCTGGCATCTCACTCTCTTTGAATCTTCTTTATCATGCTAAGAGGAGCAGGAAAAAGCAAAACATTTCAGAATTGCACCTTGCAATGCGGAGAAATTACTGTTTGTGCATTTACAATATTCATTGATTTTTGCCATTGAAAAACATCATGTTATTCACATACCAGAAATGATTGAAGCTACTGACTGAATGAAAGGAGCTGGCATCTCACTCTCTTTGAATCTTCCTTATCATGCTAAGAGGAGCAGGAAAAAGCAAAAAATTTCAGAATTGCACCTCGCAATGCGGAGAAATTACTGTTTGTGCATTTACAATATTCATTGATTTTTGCCATTGAAAAACGTCCAGAAATGATTGAAGCTACTGACTGAATGAAAGGAGCTGGCATCTCACTCTCTTTGAATCTTCTTTATCATGCTAAGAAGAGCAGGAAAAAGCAAAAAATTTCAGAATTGCACCTTGCAATGCGGAGAAATTGCTGTTTGTGCATTTACAAAATTCATTGATTTTTGCCATTGAAAAACATCATGTTATTCATATACCAGAAATGTTTGAAGCTACTGACTGAATGAAAGGAGCTGGCATCTCACTCTCTTTGAATCTTCTTTATCATGCTAAGAGGAGCAGGAAAAAGCAAAAAATTTCAGAATTGCACCTTGCAATGCGGAGAAATTACTGTTTGTGCATTTACAATATACATTGATTTTTGCCATTGAAAAACGTCCAGAAATGATTGAAGCTACTGACTGAATGAAAGGAGCTGGCATCTCACTCTCTTTGAATCTTCTTTATCATGCTAAGAGGAGCAGGAAAAAGCAAAAAATTTCAGAATTGCACCTTGCAATGCGGAGAAATTACTGTTTGTGCATTTACAATATTCATTGATTTTTGCCGTTGAAAAAAGTCCAGAAATGATTGAAGCTACTGACTGAATGAAAGGAGCTGGCATCTCACTCTCTTTGAATCTTCTTTATCATGCTAAGAGGAGCAGGAAAAAGCAAAAAATTTCAGAATTGCACCTTGCAATGCGGAGAAATTACTGTTTGTGCATTTACAATATTCATTGATTTTTGCCATTGAAAAACATCATGTTATTCATATACCAGAAATGATTGAAGCTACTGACTGAATGAAAGGAGCTGGCATCTCACTCTCTTTGAATCTTCTTTATCATGCTAAGAGGAGCAGGAAAAAGCAAGAAATTTCAGAATTGCACCTTGCAATGCGGAGAAATTACTGTTTGTGCATTTACAATATTCATTGATTTTTGCCATTGAAAAACATCATGTTATTCATATACCAGAAATGTTTGAAGCTACTGACTGAATGAAAGGAGCTGGCATCTCACTCTCTTTGAATCTTCTTTATCATGCTAAGAGGAGCAGGAAAAAGCAAAAAATTTCAGAATTGCACCTTGCAATGTGGAGAAATTACTGTTTGTGCATTTACAATATTCATTGATTTTTACCATTGAAAAACGTCCAGAAATGATTGAAGCTACTGACTGAATGAAAGTAGCTGCCATCTCACTCTCTTTGAATCTTTTTTATCATGCTAAGAGGAGCAGGAAAAAGCAAAAAATTTCAGACTTGCACCTTGCAATGCGGAGAAATTACTGTTTGTGCATTTACAATATTCATTGATTTTTGCCATTGAAAAACATCATGTTATTCATATACCAGAAATGTTTGAAGCTACTGACTGAATGAAAGGAGCTGGCATCTCACTCTCTTTGAATCTTCTTTATCATGCTAAGAGGAGCAGGAAAAAGCAAAAAATTTCAGAATTGCACCTTGCAATGCGGAGAAATTACTTTTTGTGCATTTACAATATTCATTGATTTTTGCCATTGAAAAACGTCCAGAAATGATTGAAGCTACTGACTGAATGAAAGGAGCTGGCATCTCACTCTCTTTGAATCTTCTTTATCATGCTAAGAGGAGCAGGAAAAAGCAAAAAATTTCAGAATTGCACCTTGCAATGCGGAGAAATTACTGTTTGTGCATTTACAATATTCATTGATTTTTGCCATTGAAAAACGTCCAGAAATGATTGAAGCTACTGACTGAATGAAAGGAGCTGGCATCTCACTCTCTTTGAATCTTCTTTATCATGCTAAGAGGAGCAGGAAAAAGCAAAAAATTTCAGAATTGCACCTTGCAATGCGGAGAAATTACTGTTTGTGCATTTACAATATACATTGATTTTTGCCATTGAAAAACGTCCAGAAATGATTGAAGCTACTGACTGAATGAAAGGAGCTGGCATCTCACTCTCTTTGAATCTTCTTTATCATGCTAAGAGGAGCAGGAAAAAGCAAAAAATTTCAGAATTGCACCTTGCAATGCGGAGAAATTACTGTTTGTGCATTTACAATATACATTGATTTTTGCCATTGAAAAACGTCCAGAAATGATTGAAGCTACTGACTGAATGAAAGGAGCTGGCATCTCACTCTCTTTGAATCTTCTTTATCATGCTAAGAGGAGCAGGAAAAAGCAAAAAATTTCAGAATTGCACCTTGCAATGCGGAGAAATTACTGTTTGTGCATTTACAATATTCATTGATTTTTGCCATTGAAAAACGTCCAGAAATGATTGAAGCTACTGACTGAATGAAAGGAGCTGGCATCTCACTCTCTTTGAATCTTCTTTATCATGCTAAGAGGAGCAGGAAAAAGCAAAAAATTTCAGAATTGCACCTTGCAATGCGGAGAAATTACTGTTTGTGCATTTACAATATTCATTGATTTTTGCCATTGAAAAACGTCCAGAAATGATTGAAGCTACTGACTGAATGAAAGGAGCTGGCATCTCACTCTCTTTGAATCTTCTTTATCATGCTAAGAGGAGCAGGAAAAAGCAAAAAATTTCAGAATTGCACCTTGCAATGCGGAGAAATTACTGTTTGTGCATTTACAATATTCATTGATTTTTGCCATTGAAAAACATCATGTTATTCATATACCAGAAATGTTTGAAGCTACTGACTGAATGAAAGGAGCTGGCATCTCACTCTCTTTGAATCTTCTTTATCATGCTAAGAGGAGCAGGAAAAAGCAAAAAATTTCAGAATTGCACCTTGCAATGCGGAGAAATTACTGTTTGTGCATTTACAATATTCATTGATTTTTGCCATTGAAAAACGTCCAGAAATGATTGAAGCTACTGACTGAATGAAAGGAGCTGGCATCTCACTCTCTTTGAATCTTCTTTATCATGCTAAGAGGAGCAGGAAAAGGCAAAAAATTTCAGAATTGCACCTTGCAATGCGGAGAAATTACTGTTTGTGCATTTACAATATTCATTGATTTTTGCCATTGAAAAACATCATGTTATTCATATACCAGAAATGTTTGAAGCTACTGACTGAATGAAAGGAGCTGGCATCTCACTCTCTTTGAATCTTCTTTATCATGCTAAAAGGAGCAGGAAAAAGCAAAAAATTTCAGAATTGCACCTTGCAATGCGAATAAATTACTGTTTGTGCATTTACAATATTCATTGATTTTTGCCATTGAAAAACATCATGTTATTCATATACCAGAAATGATTGAAGCTACTGACTGAATGAAAGGAGCTGGCATCTCACTCTCTTTGAATCTTCTTTATCATGCTAAGAGGAGCAGGAAAAAGCAAAAAATTTCAGAATTGCACCTTGCAATGCGGAGAAATTACTGTTTGTGCATTTACAATATTCATTGATTTTTGCCATTGAAAAACATCATGTTATTCATATACCAGAAATGATTGAAGCTACTGACTGAATGAAAGGAGCTGGCATCTCACTCTCTTTGAATCTTCTTTATCATGCTAAGAGGAGCAGGAAAAAGCAAAAAATTTCAGAATTGCACCTCGCAATGCGGAGAAATTACTGTTTGTGCATTTACAATATTCATTGATTTTTGCCATTGAAAAACGTCCAGAAATGATTGAAGCTACTGACTGAATGAAAGGAGCTGGCATCTCACTCTCTTTGAATCTTCTTTATCATGCTAAGAGGAGCAGGAAAAAGCAAAAAATTTCAGAATTGCACCTTGCAATGCGGAGAAATTGCTGTTTGTGCATTTACAAAATTCATTGATTTTTGCCATTGAAAAACATCATGTTATTCATATACCAGAAATGTTTGAAGCTACTGACTGAATGAAAGGAGCTGGCATCTCACTCTCTTTGAATCTTCTTTATCATGCTAAGAGGAGCAGGAAAAAGCAAAAAATTTCAGAATTGCACCTTGCAATGCGGAGAAATTACTGTTTGTGCATTTACAATATTCATTGATTTTTGCCATTGAAAAACGTCCAGAAATGATTGAAGCTACTGACTGAATGAAAGGAGCTGGCATCTCACTCTCTTTGAATCTTCTCATGCTAAGAGGAGCAGGAAAAAGCAAAAAATTTCAGAATTGCACCTTGCAATGCGGAGAAATTACTGTTTGTGCATTTACAATATACATTGATTTTTGCCATTGAAAAACGTCCAGAAATGATTGAAGCTACTGACTGAATGAAAGGAGCTGGCATCTCACTCTCTTTGAATCTTCTTTATCATGCTAAGAGGAGCAGGAAAAAGCAAAAAATTTCAGAATTGCACCTTGCAATGCGGAGAAATTACTGTTTGTGCATTTACAATATACATTGATTTTTGCCATTGAAAAACGTCCAGAAATGATTGAAGCTACTGACTGAATGAAAGGAGCTGGCATCTCACTCTCTTTGAATCTTCTTTATCATGCTAAGAGGAGCAGGAAAAAGCAAAAAATTTCAGAATTGCACCTTGCAATGCGGAGAAATTACTGTTTGTGCATTTACAATATTCATTGATTTTTGCCATTGAAAAACGTCCAGAAATGATTGAAGCTACTGACTGAATGAAAGGAGCTGGCATCTCACTCTCTTTGAATCTTCTTTATCATGCTAAGAGGAGCAGGAAAAAGCAAAAAATTTCAGAATTGCACCTTGCAATGCGGAGAAATTACTGTTTGTGCATTTACAATATTCATTGATTTTTGCCATTGAAAAACGTCCAGAAATGATTGAACCTACCGACTGAATGAAAGGAGCTGGCATCTCACTCTCTTTGAATCTTCTTTATCATGCTAAGAGGAGCAGGAAAAAGCAAAAAATTTCAGAATTGCACCTTGCAATGCGGAGAAATTACTGTTTGTGCATTTACAATATTCATTGATTTTTGCCATTGAAAAACGTCCAGAAATGATTGAAGCTACTGACTGAATGAAAGGAGCTGGCATCTCACTCTCTTTGAATCTTCTTTATCATGCTAAGAGGAGCAGGAAAAAGCAAAAAATTTCAGAATTGCACCTTGCAATGCGGAGAAATTACTGTTTGTGCATTTACAATATTCATTGATTTTTGCCATTGAAAAACGTCCAGAAATGATTGAAGCTACTGACTGAATGAAAGGAGCTGGCATCTCACTCTCTTTGAATCTTCTTTATCATGCTAAGAGGAGCAGGAAAAAGCAAAAAAATTCAGAATTGCACCTTGCAATGCGGAGAAATTACTGTTTGTGCATTTACAATATTCATTGATTTTTGCCATTGAAAAACATCATGTTATTCATATACCAGAAATGATTGAAGCTACTGACTGAATGAAAGGAGCTGGCATCTCACTCTCTTTGAATCTTCTTTATCATGCTAAGAGGAGCAGGAAAAAGCAAAAAATTTCAGAATTGCACCTTGCAATGCGGAGAAATTACTGTTTGTGCATTTACAATATTCATTGATTTTTGCCATTGAAAAACATCATGTTATTCATATACCAGAAATGTTTGAAGCTACTGACTGAATGAAAGGAGCTGGAATCTCACTCTCTTTGAATCTTCTTTATCATGCTAAGAGGAGCAGGAAAAAGCAAAAAATTTCAGAATTGCACCTTGCAATGCGGAGAAATTACTGTTTGTGCATTTACAATATTCATTGATTTTTGCCATTGAAAAACGTCCAGAAATGATTGAAGCTACTGACTGAATGAAAGGAGCTGGCATCTCACTCTCTTTGAATCTTCTTTATCATGCTAAGAATAGCAAGAAAAGGCAAAAAATTTCAGAATTGCACCTTGCAATGCGGAGAAATTACTGTTTGTGCATTTACAATATTCATTGATTTTTGCCATTGAAAAACATCATGTTATTCATATACCAGAAATGTTTGAAGCTACTGACTGAATGAAAGGAGCTGGCATCTCACTCTCTTTGAATCTTCTTTATCATGCTAAGAGGAGCAGGAAAAACCAAAAAATTTCAGAATTGCACCTTGCAATGCGAATAAATTACTGTTTGTGCATTTACAATATTCATTGATTTTTGCCATTGAAAAACATCATGTTATTCATATACCAGAAATGATTGAAGCTACTGACTGAATGAAAGGAGCTGGCATCTCACTCTCTTTGAATCTTCTTTATCATGCTAAGAGGAGCAGGAAAAAGCAAAACATTTCAGAATTGCACCTTGCAATGCGGAGAAATTACTGTTTGTGCATTTACAATATTCATTGATTTTTGCCATTGAAAAACATCATGTTATTCACATACCAGAAATGATTGAAGCTACTGACTGAATGAAAGGAGCTGGCATCTCACTCTCTTTGAATCTTCTTTATCATGCTAAGAGGAGCAGGAAAAAGCAAAAAATTTCAGAATTGCACCTCGCAATGCGGAGAAATTACTGTTTGTGCATTTACAATATTCATTGATTTTTGCCATTGAAAAACGTCCAGAAATGATTGAAGCTACTGACTGAATGAAAGGAGCTGGCATCTCACTCTCTTTGAATCTTCTTTATCATGCTAAGAAGAGCAGGAAAAAGCAAAAAATTTCAGAATTGCACCTTGCAATGCGGAGAAATTGCTGTTTGTGCATTTACAAAATTCATTGATTTTTGCCATTGAAAAACATCATGTTATTCATATACCAGAAATGTTTGAAGCTACTGACTGAATGAAAGGAGCTGGCATCTCACTCTCTTTGAATCTTCTTTATCATGCTAAGAGGAGCAGGAAAAAGCAAAAAATTTCAGAATTGCACCTTGCAATGCGGAGAAATTACTGTTTGTGCATTTACAATATTCATTGATTTTTGCCATTGAAAAACGTCCAGAAATGATTGAAGCTACTGACTGAATGAAAGGAGCTGGCATCTCACTCTCTTTGAATCTTCTTTATCATGCTAAGAGGAGCAGGAAAAAGCAAAAAATTTCAGAATTGCACCTTGCAATGCGGAGAAATTACTGTTTGTGCATTTACAATATACATTGATTTTTGCCATTGAAAAACGTCCAGAAATGATTGAAGCTACTGACTGAATGAAAGGAGCTGGCATCTCACTCTCTTTGAATCTTCTTTATCATGCTAAGAGGAGCAGGAAAAAGCAAAAAATTTCAGAATTGTACCTTGCAATGCGGAGAAATTACTGTTTGTGCATTTACAATATTCATTGATTTTTGCCGTTGAAAAAAGTCCAGAAATGATTGAAGCTACTGACTGAATGAAAGGAGCTGGCATCTCACTCTCTTTGAATCTTCTTTATCATGCTAAGAGGAGCAGGAAAAAGCAAAAAATTTCAGAATTGCACCTTGCAATGCGGAGAAATTACTGTTTGTGCATTTACAATATTCATTGATTTTTGCCATTGAAAAACATCATGTTATTCATATACCAGAAATGATTGAAGCTACTGACTGAATGAAAGGAGCTGGCATCTCACTCTCTTTGAATCTTCTTTATCATGCTAAGAGGAGCAGGAAAAAGCAAGAAATTTCAGAATTGCACCTTGCAATGCGGAGAAATTACTGTTTGTGCATTTACAATATTCATTGATTTTTGCCATTGAAAAACATCATGTTATTCATATACCAGAAATGTTTGAAGCTACTGACTGAATGAAAGGAGCTGGCATCTCACTCTCTTTGAATCTTCTTTATCATGCTAAGAGGAGCAGGAAAAAGCAAAAAATTTCAGAATTGCACCTTGCAATGTGGAGAAATTACTGTTTGTGCATTTACAATATTCATTGATTTTTACCATTGAAAAACGTCCAGAAATGATTGAAGCTACTGACTGAATGAAAGTAGCTGCCATCTCACTCTCTTTGAATCTTTTTTATCATGCTAAGAGGAGCAGGAAAAAGCAAAAAATTTCAGACTTGCACCTTGCAATGCGGAGAAATTACTGTTTGTGCATTTACAATATTCATTGATTTTTGCCATTGAAAAACATCATGTTATTCATATACCAGAAATGTTTGAAGCTACTGACTGAATGAAAGGAGCTGGCATCTCACTCTCTTTGAATCTTCTTTATCATGCTAAGAGGAGCAGGAAAAAGCAAAAAATTTCAGAATTGCACCTTGCAATGCGGAGAAATTACTTTTTGTGCATTTACAATATTCATTGATTTTTGCCATTGAAAAACGTCCAGAAATGATTGAAGCTACTGACTGAATGAAAGGAGCTGGCATCTCACTCTCTTTGAATCTTCTTTATCATGCTAAGAGGAGCAGGAAAAAGCAAAAAATTTCAGAATTGCACCTTGCAATGCGGAGAAATTACTGTTTGTGCATTTACAATATTCATTGATTTTTGCCATTGAAAAACGTCCAGAAATGATTGAAGCTACTGACTGAATGAAAGGAGCTGGCATCTCACTCTCTTTGAATCTTCTTTATCATGCTAAGAGGAGCAGGAAAAAGCAAAAAATTTCAGAATTGCACCTTGCAATGCGGAGAAATTACTGTTTGTGCATTTACAATATTCATTGATTTTTGCCATTGAAAAACATGTAATTCATATACCAGAAATGTTTGAAGCTACTGACTGAATGAAAGGAGCTGGCACCTCACTCTCTTTGAATCTTCTTTATCATGCTAAGAGGAGCGGGAAAAAGCAAAAAATTTCAGAATTGCACCTTGCAATGCGGAGAAAATAATGTTTGTGCATTTACAATATTCATTGATTTTTGCCATTGAAAAATGTCCAGAAATGATTGAAGGTACTGACTGAATGAAAGGAGCTGGCATCTCACTCTCTTTGAATCTTCTTTATCATGCTAAGAGGAGCAGGAAAAAGCAAAAAATTTCAGAATTGCACCTTGCAATGCGGAGAAATTACTGTTTGTGCATTTACAATATTCATTGATTTTTGCCATTGAAAAACGTCCAGAAATGATTGAAGCTACTGACTGAATGAAAGGAGCTGGCATCTCACTCTCTTTGAATCTTCTTTATCATGCTAAGAGGAGCAGGAAAAAGCAAAAAATTTCAGAATTGCACCTTGCAATGCGGAGAAATTACAGTTTGTGCATTTACAATATTCATTGATTTTTGCCATTGAGAAACGTCCAGAAATGATTGAAGCTACTGACTGAATGAAAGGAGCTGGCATCTCACTCTCTTTGAATCTTCTTTATCATGCTAAGAGGAACAGGAAAAAGCAAAAAATTTCAGAATTGCACCTTGCAATGCGGAGAAATTACTGTTTGTGCATTTACAATATTCATTGATTTTTGCCATTGAAAAACATCATGTTATTTATATACCAGAAATGTTTGAAGCTACTGACTGAATGAAAGGAGCTGGCATCTCACTCTCTTTGAATCTTCTTTATCATGCTAAGAGGAGCAGGAAAAAGCAAAAAATTTCAGAATTGCACCTTGCAATGTGGAGAAATTACTGTTTGTGCATTTACAATATTCATTGATTTTTACCATTGAAAAACGTCCAGAAATGATTGAAGCTACTGACTGAATGAAAGTAGCTGGCATCTCACTCTCTTTGAATTTTCTTTATCATGCTAAGAGGAGCAGGAAAAAGCAAAAAATTTCAGACTTGCACCTTGCAATGCGGAGAAATTACTGTTTGTGCATTTACAATATTCATTGATTTTTGCCATTGAAAAACATCATGTTATTCATATACCAGAAATGTTTGAAGCTACTGACTGAGTGAAAGGAGCTGGCATCTCACTCTCTTTGAATCTTCTTTATCATGCTAAGAGGAGCAGGAAAAAGCAAAAAATTTCAGAATTGCACCTTGCAATGCGGAGAAATTACTGTTTGTGCATTTACAATATTCATTGATTTTTGCCATTGAAAAACATCATGTTATTCATATACAAGAAATGTTTGAAGCTACTGACTGAATGAAAGGAGCTGGCATCTCAATCTCTTTGAATCTTCTTTATCATGCTAAGAGGAGCAGGAAAAAGCAAAAAATTTCAGAATTGCACCTTGCAATGTGGAGAAATTACTGTTTGTGCATTTACAATATTCATTGATTTTTACCATTGAAAAACGTCCAGAAATGATTGAAGCTACTGACTGAATGAAAGTAGCTGGCATCTCACTCTCTTTGAATCTTCTTTATCATGCTAAGAGGAGCAGGAAAAAGCAAAAAATTTCAGACTTGCACCTTGCAATGCGGAGAAATTACTATTTGTGCATTTACAATATTCATTGATTTTTGCCATTGAAAAACATCATGTTATTCATATACCAGAAATGTTTGAAGCTACTGACTGAATGAAAGGAGCTGGCATCTCACTCTCTTTGAATCTTCTTTATCATGCTAAGAGGAGCAGGAAAAAGCAAAAAATTTCAGAATTGCACCTTGCAATGCGGAGAAATTACTGTTTGTGCATTTACAATATTCATTGATTTTTGCCATTGAAAAACATCATGTTATTCGTATACCAGAAATGTTTGAAGCTACTGACTGAATGAAAGGAGCTGACATCTCACTCTCTTTGAATCTTCTTTATCATGCTAAGAGGAGCAGGAAAAAGCAAAAAATTTCAGAATTGCACCTTGCAATGCGGAGAAATTACTGTTTGTGCATTTACAATATTCATTGATTTTTGCCATTGAAAAATGTCCAGAAATGATGGAAGCTACTGACTGAATGAAAGGAGCTGGCATCTCACTCTCTTTGAATCATGCTAAGAGGAGCAGGAAAAAGCAAAAAATTTCAGAATTGCACCTTGCAATGCGGAGAAATTACTGTTTGTGCATTTACAATATTCATTGATTTTTGCCATTGAAAAACATCATGTTATTCATATACCAGAAATGTTTGAAGCTACTGACTGAATGAAAGGAGCTGGCATCTCACTCTCTTTGAATCTTCTTTATCATGCTAAGAGGAGCAGGAAAAAGCAAAAAATTTTAGAATTGCACCTTGCAATGTGGAGAAATTACTGTTTGTGCATTTACAATATTCATTGATTTTTACCATTGAAAAACGTCCAGAAATGATTGAAGCTACTGACTGAATGAAAGTAGCTGGCATCTCACTCTCTTTGAATCTTCTTTATCATGCTAAGAGGAGCAGGAAAAAGCAAAAAATTTCAGACTTGCACCTTGCAATGCGGAGAAATTACTGTTTGTGCATTTACAATATTCATTGATTTTTGCCATTGAAAAACATCATGTTATTCATATACCAGAAATGTTTGAAGCTACTGACTGAATGAAAGGAGCTGGCATCTCACTCTCTTTGAATCTTCTTTATCATGCTAAGAGGAGCAGGAAAAAGCAAAAAATTTCAGAATTGCACCTTGCAATGCGGAGAAATTACTGTTTGTGCATTTACAATATTCATTGATTTTTGCCATTGAAAAACGTCCAGAAATGATTGAAGCTACTGACTGAATGAAAGGAGCTGGCATCTCACTCTCTTTGAATCTTCTTTATCATGCTAAGAGGAGCAGGAAAAAGCAAAAAATTTCAGAATTGCACCTTGCAATGCGGAGAAATTACTGTTTGTGCATTTACAATATTCATTGATTTTTGCCATTGAAAAACGTCCAGAAATGATTGAAGCTACTGACTGAATGAAAGGAGCTGGCATCTCACTCTCTTTGTATCTTCTTTATCATGCTAAGAGGAGCAGGAAAAAGCAAAAAATTTCAGAATTGCACCTTGCAATGCGGAGAAATTACTGTTTGTGCATTTACAATATTCATTGATTTTTGCCATTGAAAACCATGTTATTCATATACCAGAAATGTTTGAAGCTACTGACTGAATGAAAGGAGCTGGCACCTCACTCTCTTTGAATCTTCTTTATCATGCTAAGAGGAGCGGGAAAAAGCAAAAAATTTCAGAATTGCACCTTGCAATGCGGAAAAATTACTGTTTGTGCATTTACAATATTCATTGATTTTTGCCATTGAAAAACGTCCAGAAATGATTGAAGGTACTGACTGAATGAAAGGAGCTGGCATCTCACTCTCTTTGAATCTTCTTTATCATGCTAAGAGGAGCAGGAAAAAGCAAAAAATTTCAGAATTGCACCTTGCAATGCGGAGAAATTACTGTTTGTGCATTTACAATATTCATTGATTTTTGCCATTGAAAAACGTCCAGAAATGATTGAAGCTACTGACTGAATGAAAGGAGCTGGCATCTCACTCTCTTTGAATCTTCTTTATCATGCTAAGAGGAGCAGGAAAAAGCAAAAAATTTCAGAATTGCACCTTGCAATGCGGAGAAATTACAGTTTGTGCATTTACAATATTCATTGATTTTTGCCATTGAAAAACATCCAGAAATGATTGAAGCTACTGACTGAATGAAAGGAGCTGGCATCTCACTCTCTTTGAATCTTCTTTATCATGCTAAGAGGAGCAGGAAAAAGCAAAAAATTTCAGAATTGCACCTTGCAATGCGGAGAAATTACTGTTTGTGCATTTACAATATTCATTGATTTTTGCCATTGAAAAACATCATGTTATTCATATACCAGAAATGTTTGAAGCTACTGACTGAATGAAAGGAGCTGGCATCTCACTCTCTTTGAATCTTCTTTATCATGCTAAGAGGAGCAGGAAAAAGCAAAAAATTTCAGAATTGCACCTTGCAATGTGGAGAAATTACTGTTTGTGCATTTACAATATTCATTGATTTTTACCATTGAAAAACGTCCAGAAATGATTGAAGCTACTGACTGAATGAAAGTAGCTGGCATCTCACTCTCTTTGAATCTTCTTTATCATGCTAAGAGGAGCAGGAAAAAGCAAAAAATTTCAGACTTGCACCTTGCAATGCGGAGAAATTACTGTTTGTGCATTTACAATATACATTGATTTTTGCCATTGAAAAACATCATGTTATTCATATACCAGAAATGTTTGAAGCTACTGACTGAATGAAAGGAGCTGGCATCTCACTCTCTTTGAATCTTCTTTATCATGCTAAGAGGAGCAGGAAAAAGCAAAAAATTTCAGAATTGCACCTTGCAATGCGGAGAAATTACTGTTTGTGCATTTACAATATTCATTGATTTTTGCCATTGAAAAACATCATGTTATTCATATACCAGAAATGTTTGAAGCTACTGACTGAATGAAAGGAGCTGGCATCTCAATCTCTTTGAATCTTCTTTATCATGCTAAGAGGAGCAGGATAAAGCAAAAAATTTCAGAATTGCACCTTGCAATGTGGAGAAATTACTGTTTGTGCATTTACAATATTCATTGATTTTTACCATTGAAAAGCGTCCAGAAATGATTGAAGCTACTGACTGAATGAAAGTAGCTGGCATCTCACTCTCTTTGAATCTTCTTTATCATGCTAAGAGGAGCAGGAAAAAGCAAAAAATTTCAGACTTGCACCTTGCAATGCGGAGAAATTACTGTTTGTGCATTTACAATATTCATTGATTTTTGCCATTGAAAAACATCATGTTATTCATATACCAGAAATGTTTGAAGCTACTGACTGAATGAAAGGAGCTGGCATCTCACTCTCTTTGAATCTTCTTTATCATGCTAAGAGGAGCAGGAAAAAGCAAAAAATTTCAGACTTGCACCTTGCAATGCGGAGAAATTACTGTTTGTGCATTTACAATATTCATTGATTTTTGCCATTGAAAAACATCATGTTATTCATATACCAGAAATGTTTGAAGCTACTGACTGAATGAAAGGAACTGGCATCTCACTCTCTTTGAATCTTCTTTATCATGCTAAGAGGAGCAGGAAAAAGCAAAAAATTTCAGAATTGCACCTTGCAATGCGGAGAAATTACTGTTTGTGCATTTACAATATTCATTGATTTTTGCCATTGAAAAACGTCCAGAAATGATTGAAGGTACTGACTGAATGAAAGGAGCTGGCATCTCACTCTCTTTGAATCTTCTTTATCATTCTAAGAGGAGCAGGAAAAAGCAAAAAATTTCAGAATTGCACCTTGCAATGCGGAGAAATTACTGTTTGTGCATTTACAATATTCATTGATTTTTGCCATTGAAAAACGTCCAGAAATGATTGAAGCTACTGACTCAATGAATGGAGCTGGCATCTCACTCTCTTTGAATCTTCTTTATCATGCTAAGAGGAGCAGGAAAAAGCAAAAAATTTCAGAATTGCACCTTGCAATGCGGAGAAATTACAGTTTGTGCATTTACAATATTCATTGATTTTTGCCATTGAAAAACGTCCAGAAATGATTGAAGCTACTGACTGAATGAAAGGAGCTGGCATCTCACTCTCTTTGAATCTTCTTTATCATGCTAAGAGGAGCAGGAAAAAGCAAAAAATTTCAGAATTGCACCTTGCAATGCGGAGAAATTACTGTTTGTGCATTTACAATATTCGTTGATTTTTGCCATTGAAAAACGTCCAGAAATGATTGAAGCTACTGACTGAATGAAATTAGCTGGCATCTCACTCTCTTTGAATCTTCTTTATCATGCTAAGAGGAGCAGGAAAAAGCAAAAAATTTCAGAATTGCACCTTGCAATGCGGAGAAATTACAGTTTGTGCATTTACAATATTCATTGATTTTTGCCATTGAAAAACGTCCAGAAATGATTGAAGCTACTGACTGAATGAAAGGAGCTGGCATCTCACTCTCTTTGAATCTTCTTTATCATGCTAAGAGGAGCAGGAAAAAGAAAAAAATTTCAGAATTGCACCTTGCAATGCGGAGAAATTACTGTTTGTGCATTTACAATATTCATTGATTTTTGCCATTGAAAAACATCATGTTATTCATATACCAGAAATGTTTGAAGCTACTGACTGAATGAAAGGAGCTGGCATCTCACTCTCTTTGAATCTTCTTTATCATGCTAAGAGGAGCAGGAAAAAGCAAAAAATTTTAGAATTGCACCTTGCAATGTGGAGAAATTACTGTTTGTGCATTTACAATATTCATTGATTTTTACCATTGAAAAACGTCCAGAAATGATTGAAGCTACTGACTGAATGAAAGTAGCTGGCATCTCACTCTCTTTGAATCTTCTTTATCATGCTAAGAGGAGCAGGAAAAAGCAAAAAATTTCAGACTTGCACCTTGCAATGCGGAGAAATTACTGTTTGTGCATTTACAATATTCATTGATTTTTGCCATTGAAAAACATCATGTTATTCATATACCAGAAATGTTTGAAGCTACTGACTGAATGAAAGGAGCTGGCATCTCACTCTCTTTGAATCTTCTTTATCATGCTAAGAGGAGCAGGAAAAAGCAAAAAATTTCAGAATTGCACCTTGCAATGCGGAGAAATTACTGTTTGTGCATTTACAATATTCATTGATTTTTGCCATTGAAAAACGTCCAGAAATGATTGAAGCTACTGACTGAATGAAAGGAGCTGGCATCTCACTCTCTTTGAATCTTCTTTATCATGCTAAGAGGAGCAGGAAAAAGCAAAAAATTTCAGAATTGCACCTTGCAATGCGGAGAAATTACTGTTTGTGCATTTACAATATTCATTGATTTTTGCCATTGAAAACCATGTTATTCATATACCAGAAATGTTTGAAGCTACTGACTGAATGAAAGGAGCTGGCACCTCACTCTCTTTGAATCTTCTTTATCATGCTAAGAGGAGCGGGAAAAAGCAAAAAATTTCAGAATTGCACCTTGCAATGCGGAAAAATTACTGTTTGTGCATTTACAATATTCATTGATTTTTGCCATTGAAAAACGTCCAGAAATGATTGAAGGTACTGACTGAATGAAAGGAGCTGGCATCTCACTCTCTTTGAATCTTCTTTATCATGCTAAGAGGAGCAGGAAAAAGCAAAAAATTTCAGAATTGCACCTTGCAATGCGGAGAAATTACTGTTTGTGCATTTACAATATTCATTGATTTTTGCCATTGAAAAACGTCCAGAAATGATTGAAGCTACTGACTGAATGAAAGGAGCTGGCATCTCACTCTCTTTGAATCTTCTTTATCATGCTAAGAGGAGCAGGAAAAAGCAAAAAATTTCAGAATTGCACCTTGCAATGCGGAGAAATTACAGTTTGTGCATTTACAATATTCATTGATTTTTGCCATTGAAAAACATCCAGAAATGATTGAAGCTACTGACTGAATGAAAGGAGCTGGCATCTCACTCTCTTTGAATCTTCTTTATCATGCTAAGAGGAGCAGGAAAAAGCAAAAAATTTCAGAATTGCACCTTGCAATGCGGAGAAATTACTGTTTGTGCATTTACAATATTCATTGATTTTTGCCATTGAAAAACATCATGTTATTCATATACCAGAAATGTTTGAAGCTACTGACTGAATGAAAGGAGCTGGCATCTCACTCTCTTTGAATCTTCTTTATCATGCTAAGAGGAGCAGGAAAAATCAAAAAATTTCAGAATTGCACCTTGCAATGTGGAGAAATTACTGTTTGTGCATTTACAATATTCATTGATTTTTACCATTGAAAAACGTCCAGAAATGATTGAAGCTACTGACTGAATGAAAGTAGCTGGCATCTCACTCTCTTTGAATCTTCTTTATCATGCTAAGAGGAGCAGGAAAAAGCAAAAAATTTCAGACTTGCACCTTGCAATGCGGAGAAATTACTGTTTGTGCATTTACAATATACATTGATTTTTGCCATTGAAAAACATCATGTTATTCATATACCAGAAATGTTTGAAGCTACTGACTGAATGAAAGGAGCTGGCATCTCACTCTCTTTGAATCTTCTTTATCATGCTAAGAGGAGCAGGAAAAAGCAAAAAATTTCAGAATTGCACCTTGCAATGCGGAGAAATTACTGTTTGTGCATTTACAATATTCATTGATTTTTGCCATTGAAAAACATCATGTTATTCATATACCAGAAATGTTTGAAGCTACTGACTGAATGAAAGGAGCTGGCATCTCAATCTCTTTGAATCTTCTTTATCATGCTAAGAGGAGCAGGATAAAGCAAAAAATTTCAGAATTGCACCTTGCAATGTGGAGAAATTACTGTTTGTGCATTTACAATATTCATTGATTTTTACCATTGAAAAGCGTCCAGAAATGATTGAAGCTACTGACTGAATGAAAGTAGCTGGCATCTCACTCTCTTTGAATCTTCTTTATCATGCTAAGAGGAGCAGGAAAAAGCAAAAAATTTCAGACTTGCACCTTGCAATGCGGAGAAATTACTGTTTGTGCATTTACAATATTCATTGATTTTTGCCATTGAAAAACATCATGTTATTCATATACCAGAAATGTTTGAAGCTACTGACTGAATGAAAGGAGCTGGCATCTCACTCTCTTTGAATCTTCTTTATCATGCTAAGAGGAGCAGGAAAAAGCAAAAAATTTCAGACTTGCACCTTGCAATGCGGAGAAATTACTGTTTGTGCATTTACAATATTCATTGATTTTTGCCATTGAAAAACATCATGTTATTCATATACCAGAAATGTTTGAAGCTACTGACTGAATGAAAGGAACTGGCATCTCACTCTCTTTGAATCTTCTTTATCATGCTAAGAGGAGCAGGAAAAAGCAAAAAATTTCAGAATTGCACCTTGCAATGCGGAGAAATTACTGTTTGTGCATTTACAATATTCATTGATTTTTGCCATTGAAAAACGTCCAGAAATGATTGAAGGTACTGACTGAATGAAAGGAGCTGGCATCTCACTCTCTTTGAATCTTCTTTATCATTCTAAGAGGAGCAGGAAAAAGCAAAAAATTTCAGAATTGCACCTTGCAATGCGGAGAAATTACTGTTTGTGCATTTACAATATTCATTGATTTTTGCCATTGAAAAACGTCCAGAAATGATTGAAGCTACTGACTCAATGAATGGAGCTGGCATCTCACTCTCTTTGAATCTTCTTTATCATGCTAAGAGGAGCAGGAAAAAGCAAAAAATTTCAGAATTGCACCTTGCAATGCGGAGAAATTACAGTTTGTGCATTTACAATATTCATTGATTTTTGCCATTGAAAAACGTCCAGAAATGATTGAAGCTACTGACTGAATGAAAGGAGCTGGCATCTCACTCTCTTTGAATCTTCTTTATCATGCTAAGAGGAGCAGGAAAAAGCAAAAAATTTCAGAATTGCACCTTGCAATGCGGAGAAATTACTGTTTGTGCATTTACAATATTCGTTGATTTTTGCCATTGAAAAACGTCCAGAAATGATTGAAGCTACTGACTGAATGAAATTAGCTGGCATCTCACTCTCTTTGAATCTTCTTTATCATGCTAAGAGGAGCAGGAAAAAGCAAAAAATTTCAGAATTGCACCTTGCAATGCGGAGAAATTACAGTTTGTGCATTTACAATATTCATTGATTTTTGCCATTGAAAAACGTCCAGAAATGATTGAAGCTACTGACTGAATGAAAGGAGCTGGCATCTCACTCTCTTTGAATCTTCTTTATCATGCTAAGAGGAGCAGGAAAAAGAAAAAAATTTCAGAATTGCACCTTGCAATGCGGAGAAATTACTGTTTGTGCATTTACAATATTCATTGATTTTTGCCATTGAAAAACATCATGTTATTCATATACCAGAAATGTTTGAAGCTACTGACTGAATGAAAGGAGCTGGCATCTCACTCTCTTTGAATCTTCTTTATCATGCTAAGAGGAGCAGGAAAAAGCAAAAAATTTTAGAATTGCACCTTGCAATGTGGAGAAATTACTGTTTGTGCATTTACAATATTCATTGATTTTTACCATTGAAAAACGTCCAGAAATGATTGAAGCTACTGACTGAATGAAAGTAGCTGGCATCTCACTCTCTTTGAATCTTCTTTATCATGCTAAGAGGAGCAGGAAAAAGCAAAAAATTTCAGACTTGCACCTTGCAATGCGGAGAAATTACTGTTTGTGCATTTACAATATTCATTGATTTTTGCCATTGAAAAACATCATGTTATTCATATACCAGAAATGTTTGAAGCTACTGACTGAATGAAAGGAGCTGGCATCTCACTCTCTTTGAATCTTCTTTATCATGCTAAGAGGAGCAGGAAAAAGCAAAAAATTTCAGAATTGCACCTTGCAATGCGGAGAAATTACTGTTTGTGCATTTACAATATTCATTGATTTTTGCCATTGAAAAACGTCCAGAAATGATTGAAGCTACTGACTGAATGAAAGGAGCTGGCATCTCACTCTCTTTGAATCTTCTTTATCATGCTAAGAGGAGCAGGAAAAAGCAAAAAATTTCAGAATTGCACCTTGCAATGCGGAGAAATTACTGTTTGTGCATTTACAATATTCATTGATTTTTGCCATTGAAAAACGTCCAGAAATGATTGAAGCTACTGACTGAATTAAAGGAGCTGGCATCTCACTCTCTTTGAATCTTCTTTATCATGCTAAGAGGAGCAGGAAAAAGCAAAAAATTTCAGAATTGCACCTTGCAATGCGGAGAAATTACTGTTTGTGCATTTACAATATTCATTGATTTTTGCTATTGAAAAACGTCCAGAAATGATTGAAGCTACTGACTGAATGAAAGGAGCTGGCATCTCACTCTCTTTGAATCTTCTTTATCATGCTAAGAGGAGCAGGAAAAAGCAAAAAATTTCAGAATTGCACCTTGCAATGCGGAGAAATTACTGTTTGTGCATTTACAATATTCATTGATTTTTGCCGTTGAAAAACGTCCAGAAATGATTGAAGCTACTGACTGAATGAAAGGAGCTGGCATCTCATTCTCTTTGAATCTTCTTTATCATGCTAAGAGGAGCAGGAAAAAGCAAAAAATTTCAGAATTGCACCTTGCAATGCGGAGAAATTACTGTTTGTGCATTTACAATATTCATTGATTTTTGCCATTGAAAAACGTCCAGAAATGATTGAAGCTACTGACTGAATGAAAGGAGCTGGCATCTCACTCTCTTTGAATCTTCTTTATCATGCTAAGAGGAGCAGGAAAAAGCAAAAAATTTCAGAATTGCACCTTGCAATGCGGAGAAATTACTGTTTGTGCATTTACAATATTCATTGATTTTTGCCATTGAAAAACATCATGTTATTCATATTCCAGAAATGTTTGAAGCTACTGACTGAATGAAAGGAGCTGGACATCTCACTCACTTTGAATCTTCTTTATCATGCTAAGAGGAGCAGGAAAAAGCAAAAAATTTCAGAATTGCACCTTGCAATGCGGAGAAATTACTGTTTGTGCATTTACAATATTCATTGATTTTTGCCATTGAAAAACGTCCAGAAATGATTGAAGCTACTGACTGAATTAAAGGATCTGGCATCTCACTCTCTTTGAATCTTCTTTATCATGCTAAGAGGAGCAGGAAAAAGCAAAAAATTTCAGAATTGCACCTTGCAATGCGGAGAAATTACTGTTTGTGCATTTACAATATTCATTGATTTTTGCCATTGAAAAACATCATGTTATTCATATACCAGAAATGATTGAAGCTACTGACTGAATGAAAGGAGCTGGCATCTCACTCTCTTTGAATCTTCTTTATCATGCTAAGAGGAGCAGGAAAAAGCAAAAAATTTCAGAATTGCACCTTGCAATGCGGAGAAATTACTGTTTGTGCATTTACAATATTCATTGATTTTTGCCATTGAAAAACGTCCAGAAATGATTGAAGCTACTGACTGAATGATAGGAGCTGGCATCTCACTCTCTTTGAATCTTCTTTATCATGCTAAGAGGAGCAGGAAAAAGCAAAAAATTTCAGAATTGCACCTTGCAATGCGGAGAAATTACTGTTTGTGCATTTACAATATTCATTGATTTTTGCCATTGAAAAACATCATGTTATTCATATACCAGAAATGATTGAAGCTACTGACTGAATGAAAGGAGCTGGCATCTCACTCTCTTTGAATCTTCTTTATCATGCTAAGAGGAGCAGAAAAAAGCAAAAAATTTCAGAATTGCACCTTGCAATGCGGAGAAATTACTGTTTGTGCATTTACAATATTCATTGATTTTTGCCATTGAAAAACGTCCAGAAATGATTGAAGCTACTGACTGAATGAAAGGAGCTGGCATCTCACTCTCTTTGAATCTTCTTTATCATGCTAAGAGGAGCAGGAAAAAGCAAAAAATTTCAGAATTGCACCTTGCAATGCGGAGAAATTACTGTTTGTGCATTTACAATATTCATTGATTTTTGCCATTGAAAAACATCCAGAAATGATTGAAGCTACTGACTGAATGAAAGGAGCTGGCATCTCACTCTCTTTGAATCTTCTTTATCATGCTAAGAGGAGCAGGAAAAGGCAAAAAATTTCAGAATTGCACCTTGCAATGCGGAGAAATTACTGTTTGTGCATTTACAATATTCATTGATTTTTGCCATTGAAAAACATCATGTTATTCATATACCAGAAATGATTGAAGCTACTGACTGAATGAAAGGAGCTGGCATCTCACTCTCTTTGAATCTTCTTTATCATGCTAAGAGGAGCAGGAAAAAGCAAAAAATTTCAGAATTGCACCTTGCAATGCGGAGAAATTACTGTTTGTGCATTTACAATATTCATTTATTTTTGCCATTGAAAAACATCATGTTATTCATATACCAGAAATGATTGAAGCTACTGACTGAATGAAAGGAGCTGGCATCTCACTCTCTTTGAATCTTCTTTATCATGCTAAGAGGAGCAGGAAAAAGCAAAAAATTTCAGAATTGCACCTTGCAATGCGGAGAAATTACTGTTTGTGCATTTACAATATTCATTGATTTTTGCCATTGAAAAACGTCCAGAAATGATTGAAGCTACTGACTGAATGAAAGGAGCTGGCATCTCACTCTCTTTGAATCTTCTTTATCATGCTAAGAGGAGCAGGAAAAAGCAAAAAATTTCAGAATTGCACCTTGCAATGCGGAGAAATTACTGTTTGTGCATTTACAATATTCATTGATTTTTGCCATTGAAAAACATCATGTTATTCATATACCAGAACTGTTTGAAGCTACTGACTGAATGAAAGGAGCTGGCATCTCACTCTCTTTGAATCTTCTTTATCATGCTAAGAGGAGCAGGAAAAAGCAAAAAATTTCAGAATTGCACCTTGCAATGCGGAGAAATTACTGTTTGTGCATTTACAATATTCATTGATTTTTGCCATTGAAAAACGTCCAGAAATGATTGAAGCTACTGACTGAATGAACGGAGCTGGCATCTCACTCTCTTTGAATCTTCTTTATCATGCTAAGAGGAGCAGGAAAAGGCAAAAAATTTCAGAATTGCACCTTGCAATGCGGAGAAATTACTGTTTGTGCATTTACAATATTCATTGATTTTTGCCATTGAAAAACATCATGTTATTCATATACCAGAAATGATTGAAGCTACTGACTGAATGAAAGGAGCTGGCATCTCACTCTCTTTGAATCTTCTTTATCATGCTAAGAGGAGCAGGAAAAAGCAAAAAATTTCAGAATTGCACCTTGCAATGCGGAGAAATTACTGTTTGTGCATTTACAATATTCATTGATTTTTGCCATTGAAAAACATCATGTTATTCATATACCAGAAATGATTGAAGCTACTGACTGAATGAAAGGAGCTGGCATCTCACTCTCTTTGAATCTTCTTTATCATGCTAAGAGGAGCAGGAAAAAGCAAAAAATTTCAGAATTGCACCTTGCAATGCGGAGAAATTACTGTTTGTGCATTTACAATATTCATTGATTTTTGCCATTGAAAAACGTCCAGAAATGATTGAAGCTACTGACTGAATGAAAGGAGCTGGCATCTCACTCTCTTTGAATCTTCTTTATCATGCTAAGAGGAGCAGGAAAAAGCAAAAAAATTCAGAATTGCACCTTGCAATGCGGAGAAATTACTGTTTGTGCATTTACAATATTCATTGATTTTTGCCATTGAAAAACATCATGTTATTCATATACCAGAAATGATTGAAGCTACTGACTGAATGAAAGGAGCTGGCATCTCACTCTCTTTGAATCTTCTTTTTCATGCTAAGAGGAGCAGGAAAAAGTAAAAATTTCAGAATTGCACCTTGCAATGCGGAGAAATTACTGTTTGTGCATTTACAATATTCATTGATTTTTGCCATTGAAAAATGGTCCAGAAATGATTGAAGCTACTGACTGAATGAAAGGAGCTGGCATCTCAGTCTCTTTGAATCTTCTTTATCATGCTAAGAGGAGCAGGAAAAAGCAAAAAATTTCAGAATTGCACCTTGCAATGCGGAGAAATTACTGCTTGTGCATTTACATTATTCATTGATTTTTGCCATTGAAAAACGTCCAGAAATGATTGAAGCTACTGACTGAATGAAAGGAGCTGGCATCTCACTATCTTTGAATCTTCTTTATCATGCTAAGAGGAGCAGGAAAAAGCAAAAAATTTCAGAATTGCACCTTGCAATACGGAGAAATTACTGTTTGTGCATTTACAATATTCATTGATTTTTGCCATTGAAAAACGTCCAGAAATGATTGAAGCTACTGACTGAATGAAAGGAGCTGGCATCTCACTCTCTTTGAATCTTCTTTATCATGCTAAGAGGAGCAGGAAAAAGCAAAAAATTTCAGAATTGCACCTTGCAATGCGGAGAAATTACTGTTTGTGCATTTACAATATTCATTGATTTTTGCCATTGAAAAACGTCCAGAAATGATTGAAGCTACTGACTGAATGAAAGGAGCTGGCATCTCACTCTCTTTGAATCTTCTTTATCATGCTAAGAGGAGCAGGAAAAAGCAAAAAATTTCAGAATTGCACCTTGCAATGCGGAGAAATTACTGTTTGTGCATTTACAATATTCATTGATTTTTGCCGTTGAAAAACGTCCAGAAATGATTGAAGCTACTGACTGAATGAAAGGAGCTGGCATCTCACTCTCTTTGAATCTTCTTTATCATGCTAAGAGGAGCAGGAAAAAGCAAAAAATTTCAGAATTGCACCTTGCAATGCGGAGAAATTACTGTTTGTGCATTTACAATATTCATTGATTATTGCCATTGAAAAACATCCAGAAATGATTGAAGCTACTGACTGAATGAAAGGAGCTGGCATCTCACTCTCTTTGAATCTTCTTTATCATGCTAAGAGGAGCAGGAAAAAGCAAAAAATTTCAGAATTGCACCTTGCAATGCGGAGAAATTACTGTTTGTGCATTTACAATATTCATTGATTTTTGCCATTGTTAAACATCATGTTATTCATATACCAGAAATGATTGAAGCTACTGACTGAATGAAAGGAGCTGGCATCTCACTCTCTTTGAATCTTCTTTATCATGCTAAGAGGAGCAGGAAAAAGCAAAAAATTTCAGAATTGCACCTTGCAATGCGGAGAAATTACTGTTTGTGCATTTACAATATTCATTGATTTTTGCCATTGAAAAACGTCCAGAAATGTTTGAAGCTACTGACTGAATGAAAGGAGCTGGCATCTCACTCTCTTTGAATCTTCTTTATCATGCTAAGAGGAGCAGGAAAAAGCAAAAAATTTCAGAATTGCACCTTGCAATGCGGAGAAATTACTGTTTGTGCATTTACAATATTCATTGATTTTTGCCATTGAAAAACATCATGTTATTCATATACCAGAAATGATTGAAGCTACTGACTGAATGAAAGGAGCTGGCATCTCACTCTCTTTGAATCTTCTTTATCATGCTAAGAGGAGCAGGAAAAAGCAAAAAATTTCAGAATTGCACCTTGCAATGCGGAGAAATTACTGTTTGTGCATTTACAATATTCATTGATTTTTGCCATTGAAAAACGTCCAGAAATGATTGAAGCTACTGACTGAATGAAAGGAGCTGGCATCTCACTCTCTTTGAATCTTCTTTATCATGCTAAGAGGAGCAGGAAAAAGCAAAAAATTTCAGAATTGCACCTTGCAATGCGGAGAAATTACTGTTTGTGCATTTACAATATTCATTGATTTTTGCCATTGAAAAACATCATGTTATTCATATACCAGAAATGATTGAAGCTACTGACTGAATGAAAGGAGCTGGCATCTCACTCTCTTTGAATCTTCTTTATCATGCTAAGAGGAGCAGGAAAAAGCAAAAAATTTCAGAATTGCACCTTGCAATACGGAGAAATTACTGTTTGTGCATTTACAATATTCATTGATTTTTGCCATTGAAAAACGTCCAGAAATGATTGAAGCTACTGACTGAATGAAAGGAGCTGGCATCTCACTCTGTTTGAATCTTCTTTATCATGCTAAGAGGAGCAGGAAAAAGCAAAAAATTTCAGAATTGCACCTTGCAATGTGGAGAAATTACTGTTTGTGCATTTACAATATTCATTGATTTTTGCCATTGAAAAACGTCCAGAAATGATTGAAGCTACTGACTGAATGAAAGGAGCTGGCATCTCACTCTCTTTGAATCTTCTTTATCATGCTAAGAGGAGCAGGAAAAAGCAAAAAATTTCAGAATTGCACCTTGCAATGCGGAGAAATTACTGTTTGTGCATTTACAATATTCATTGATTTTTGCCGTTGAAAAACGTCCAGAAATGATTGAAGCTACTGACTGAATGAAAGGAGCTGGCATCTCACTCTCTTTGAATCTTCTTTATCATGCTAAGAGGAGCAGGAAAAAGCAAAAAATTTCAGAATTGCACCTTGCAATGCGGAGAAATTACTGTTTGTGCATTTACAATATTCATTGATTTTTGCCATTGAAAAACATCCAGAAATGATTGAAGCTACTGACTGAATGAAAGGAGCTGGCATCTCACTCTCTTTGAATCTTCTTTATCATGCTAAGAGGAGCAGGAAAAAGCAAAAAATTTCAGAATTGCACCTTGCAATGCGGAGAAATTACTGTTTGTGCATTTACAATATTCATTGATTTTTGCCATTGTTAAACATCATGTTATTCATATACCAGAAATGATTGAAGCTACTGACTGAATGAAAGGAGCTGGCATCTCACTCTCTTTGAATCTTCTTTATCATGCTAAGAGGAGCAGGAAAAAGCAAAAAATTTCAGAATTGCACCTTGCAATGCGGAGAAATTACTGTTTGTGCATTTACAATATTCATTGATTTTTGCCATTGAAAAACGTCCAGAAATGATTGAAGCTACTGACTGAATGAAAGGAGCTGGCATCTCACTCTCTTTGAATCTTCTTTATCATGCTAAGAGGAGCAGGAAAAAGCAAAAAATTTCAGAATTGCACCTTGCAATGCGGAGAAATTACTGTTTGTGCATTTACAATATTCATTGATTTTTGCCATTGAAAAACATCATGTTATTCATATACCAGAAATGTTTGAAGCTACTGACTGAATGAAAGGAGCTGGCATCTCACTCTCTTTGAATCTTCTTTATCATGCTAAGAGGAGCAGGAAAAAGCAAAAAATTTCAGAATTGCACCTTGCAATGCGGAGAAATTACTGTTTGTGCATTTACAATATTCATTGATTTTTGCCATTGAAAAACGTCCAGAAATGATTGAAGCTACTGACTGAATGAAAGGAGCTGGCATCTCACTCTCTTTGAATCTTCTTTATCATGCTAAGAGGAGCAGGAAAAGGCAAAAAATTTCAGAATTGCACCTTGCAATGCGGAGAAATTACTGTTTGTGCATTTACAATATTCATTGATTTTTGCCATTGAAAAACATCATGTTATTCATATACCAGAAATGTTTGAAGCTACTGACTGAATGAAAGGAGCTGGCATCTCACTCTCTTTGAATCTTCTTTATCATGCTAAGAGGAGCAGGAAAAAGCAAAAAATTTCAGAATTGCACCTTGCAATGCGAATAAATTACTGTTTGTGCATTTACAATATTCATTGATTTTTGCCATTGAAAAACATCATGTTATTCATATACCAGAAATGATTGAAGCTACTGACTGAATGAAAGGAGCTGGCATCTCACTCTCTTTGAATCTTCTTTATCATGCTAAGAGGAGCAGGAAAAAGCAAAAAATTTCAGAATTGCACCTTGCAATGCGGAGAAATTACTGTTTGTGCATTTACAATATTCATTGATTTTTGCCATTGAAAAACATCATGTTATTCATATACCAGAAATGATTGAAGCTACTGACTGAATGAAAGGAGCTGGCATCTCACTCTCTTTGAATCTTCTTTATCATGCTAAGAGGAGCAGGAAAAAGCAAAAAATTTCAGAATTGCACCTCGCAATGCGGAGAAATTACTGTTTGTGCATTTACAATATTCATTGATTTTTGCCATTGAAAAACGTCCAGAAATGATTGAAGCTACTGACTGAATGAAAGGAGCTGGCATCTCACTCTCTTTGAATCTTCTTTATCATGCTAAGAGGAGCAGGAAAAAGCAAAAAATTTCAGAATTGCACCTTGCAATGCGGAGAAATTGCTGTTTGTGCATTTACAAAATTCATTGATTTTTGCCATTGAAAAACATCATGTTATTCATATACCAGAAATGTTTGAAGCTACTGACTGAATGAAAGGAGCTGGCATCTCACTCTCTTTGAATCTTCTTTATCATGCTAAGAGGAGCAGGAAAAAGCAAAAAATTTCAGAATTGCACCTTGCAATGCGGAGAAATTACTGTTTGTGCATTTACAATATTCATTGATTTTTGCCATTGAAAAACGTCCAGAAATGATTGAAGCTACTGACTGAATGAAAGGAGCTGGCATCTCACTCTCTTTGAATCTTCTTTATCATGCTAAGAGGAGCAGGAAAAAGCAAAAAATTTCAGAATTGCACCTTGCAATGCGGAGAAATTACTGTTTGTGCATTTACAATATACATTGATTTTTGCCATTGAAAAACGTCCAGAAATGATTGAAGCTACTGACTGAATGAAAGGAGCTGGCATCTCACTCTCTTTGAATCTTCTTTATCATGCTAAGAGGAGCAGGAAAAAGCAAAAAATTTCAGAATTGCACCTTGCAATGCGGAGAAATTACTGTTTGTGCATTTACAATATACATTGATTTTTGCCATTGAAAAACGTCGAGAAATGATTGAAGCTACTGACTGAATGAAAGGAGCTGGCATCTCACTCTCTTTGAATCTTCTTTATCATGCTAAGTGGAGCAGGAAAAAGCAAAAAATTTCAGAATTGCACCTTGCAATGCGGAGAAATTACTGTTTGTGCATTTACAATATTCATTGATTTTTGCCATTGAAAAACGTCCAGAAATGATTGAAGCTACTGACTGAATGAAAGGAGCTGGCATCTCACTCTCTTTGAATCTTCTTTATCATGCTAAGAGGAGCAGGAAAAAGCAAAAAATTTCAGAATTGCACCTTGCAATGCGGAGAAATTACTGTTTGTGCATTTACAATATTCATTGATTTTTGCCATTGAAAAATGTCCAGAAATGATTGAACCTACCGACTGAATGAAAGGAGCTGGCATCTCACTCTCTTTGAATCTTCTTTATCATGCTAAGAGGAGCAGGAAAAAGCAAAAAATTTCAGAATTGCACCTTGCAATGCGGAGAAATTACTGTTTGTGCATTTACAATATTCATTGATTTTTGCCGTTGAAAAACGTCCAGAAATGATTGAAGCTACTGACTGAATGAAAGGAGCTGGCATCTCACTCTCTTTGAATCTTCTTTATCATGCTAAGAGGAGTAGGAAAAAGCAAAAAATTTCAGAATTGCACCTTGCAATGCGGAGAAATTACTGTTTGTGCATTTACAATATTCATTGATTTTTGCCATTGAAAAACATCATGTTATTCATATACCAAAAATGATTGAAGCTACTGAGTGAATGAAAGGAGCTGGCATCTCACTCTCTTTGAATCTTCTTTATCATGCTAAGAGGAGCAGGAAAAAGCAAAAAATTTCAGAATTGCACCTTGCAATGCGGAGAAATTACTGTTTGTGCATTTACAATATTCATTGATTTTTGCCATTGAAAAACGTCCAGAAATGATTGAAGCTACTGACTGAATGAAAGGAGCTGGCATCTCACTCTCTTTGAATCTTCTTTATCATGCTAAGAGGAGCAGGAAAAAGCAAAAAATTTCAGAATTGCACCTTGCAATGCGGAGAAATTACTGTTTGTGCATTTACAATATTCATTGATTTTTGCCATTGAAAAACATCATGTTATTCATATACCAGAAATGTTTGAAGCTACTGACTGAATGAAAGGAGCTGGCATGTCACTCTCTTTGAATCTTCTTTATCATGCTAAGAGGAGCAGGAAAAAGCAAAAAATTTCAGAATTGCACCTTGCAATGCGGAGAAATTACTGTTTGTGCATTTACAATATTCATTGATTTTTGCCATTGAAAAACATCATGTTATTCATATACCAGAAATGATTGAAGCTACTGACTGAATGAAAGGAGCTGGCATCTCACTCTCTTTGAATCTTCTTTATCATGCTAAGAGGAGCAGGAAAAAGCAAAAAATTTCAGAATTGCACCTTGCAATGCGAAGAAATTACTGTTTGTGCATTTACAATATTCATTGATTTTTGCCATTGAAAAACGTCCAGAAATGATTGAAGCTACTGACTGAATGAAAGGAGCTGGCATCTCACTCTCTTTGAATCTTCTTTATCATGCTAAGAGGAGCAGGAAAAAGCAAAAAATTTCAGAATTGCACCTTGCAATGCGGAGAAATTACTGTTTGTGCATTTACAATATTCATTGATTTTTGCCATTGAAAAACATCATGTTATTCATATACCAGAAATGTTTGAAGCTACTGACTGAATGAAAGGAGCTGGAATCTCACTCTCTTTGAATCTTCTTTATCATGCTAAGAGGAGCAGGAAAAAGCAAAAAATTTCAGAATTGCACCTTGCAATGCGGAGAAATTACTGTTTGTGCATTTACAATATTCATTGATTTTTGCCATTGAAAAACGTCCAGAAATGATTGAAGCTACTGACTGAATGAAAGGAGCTGGCATCTCACTCTCTTTGAATCTTCTTTATCATGCTAAGAGGAGCAGGAAAAGGCAAAAAATTTCAGAATTGCACCTTGCAATGCGGAGAAATTACTGTTTGTGCATTTACAATATTCATTGATTTTTGCCATTGAAAAACATCATGTTATTCATATACCAGAAATGTTTGAAGCTACTGACTGAATGAAAGGAGCTGGCATCTCACTCTCTTTGAATCTTCTTTATCATGCTAAGAGGAGCAGGAAAAACCAAAAAATTTCAGAATTGCACCTTGCAATGCGAATAAATTACTGTTTGTGCATTTACAATATTCATTGATTTTTGCCATTGAAAAACATCATGTTATTCATATACCAGAAATGATTGAAGCTACTGACTGAATGAAAGGAGCTGGCATCTCACTCTCTTTGAATCTTCTTTATCATGCTAAGAGGAGCAGGAAAAAGCAAAACATTTCAGAATTGCACCTTGCAATGCGGAGAAATTACTGTTTGTGCATTTACAATATTCATTGATTTTTGCCATTGAAAAACATCATGTTATTCACATACCAGAAATGATTGAAGCTACTGACTGAATGAAAGGAGCTGGCATCTCACTCTCTTTGAATCTTCTTTATCATGCTAAGAGGAGCAGGAAAAAGCAAAAAATTTCAGAATTGCACCTCGCAATGCGGAGAAATTACTGTTTGTGCATTTACAATATTCATTGATTTTTGCCATTGAAAAACGTCCAGAAATGATTGAAGCTACTGACTGAATGAAAGGAGCTGGCATCTCACTCTCTTTGAATCTTCTTTATCATGCTAAGAGGAGCAGGAAAAAGCAAAAAATTTCAGAATTGCACCTTGCAATGCGGAGAAATTGCTGTTTGTGCATTTACAAAATTCATTGATTTTTGCCATTGAAAAACATCATGTTATTCATATACCAGAAATGTTTGAAGCTACTGACTGAATGAAAGGAGCTGGCATCTCACTCTCTTTGAATCTTCTTTATCATGCTAAGAGGAGCAGGAAAAAGCAAAAAATTTCAGAATTGCACCTTGCAATGCGGAGAAATTACTGTTTGTGCATTTACAATATTCATTGATTTTTGCCATTGAAAAACGTCCAGAAATGATTGAAGCTACTGACTGAATGAAAGGAGCTGGCATCTCACTCTCTTTGAATCTTCTTTATCATGCTAAGAGGAGCAGGAAAAAGCAAAAAATTTCAGAATTGCACCTTGCAATGCGGAGAAATTACTGTTTGTGCATTTACAATATACATTGATTTTTGCCATTGAAAAACGTCCAGAAATGATTGAAGCTACTGACTGAATGAAAGGAGCTGGCATCTCACTCTCTTTGAATCTTCTTTATCATGCTAAGAGGAGCAGGAAAAAGCAAAAAATTTCAGAATTGCACCTTGCAATGCGGAGAAATTACTGTTTGTGCATTTACAATATTCATTGATTTTTGCCGTTGAAAAAAGTCCAGAAATGATTGAAGCTACTGACTGAATGAAAGGAGCTGGCATCTCACTCTATTTGAATCTTCTTTATCATGCTAAGAGGAGCAGGAAAAAGCAAAAAATTTCAGAATTGCACCTTGCAATGCGGAGAAATTACTGTTTGTGCATTTACAATATTCATTGATTTTTGCCATTGAAAAACATCATGTTATTCATATACCAGAAATGATTGAAGCTACTGACTGAATGAAAGGAGCTGGCATCTCACTCTCTTTGAATCTTCTTTATCATGCTAAGAGGAGCAGGAAAAAGCAAGAAATTTCAGAATTGCACCTTGCAATGCGGAGAAATTACTGTTTGTGCATTTACAATATTCATTGATTTTTGCCATTGAAAAACATCATGTTATTCATATACCAGAAATGTTTGAAGCTACTGACTGAATGAAAGGAGCTGGCATCTCACTCTCTTTGAATCTTCTTTATCATGCTAAGAGGAGCAGGAAAAAGCAAAAAATTTCAGAATTGCACCTTGCAATGTGGAGAAATTACTGTTTGTGCATTTACAATATTCATTGATTTTTACCATTGAAAAACGTCCAGAAATGATTGAAGCTACTGACTGAATGAAAGTAGCTGCCATCTCACTCTCTTTGAATCTTTTTTATCATGCTAAGAGGAGCAGGAAAAAGCAAAAAATTTCAGACTTGCACCTTGCAATGCGGAGAAATTACTGTTTGTGCATTTACAATATTCATTGATTTTTGCCATTGAAAAACATCATGTTATTCATATACCAGAAATGTTTGAAGCTACTGACTGAATGAAAGGAGCTGGCATCTCACTCTCTTTGAATCTTCTTTATCATGCTAAGAGGAGCAGGAAAAAGCAAAAAATTTCAGAATTGCACCTTGCAATGCGGAGAAATTACTTTTTGTGCATTTACAATATTCATTGATTTTTGCCATTGAAAAACGTCCAGAAATGATTGAAGCTACTGACTGAATGAAAGGAGCTGGCATCTCACTCTCTTTGAATCTTCTTTATCATGCTAAGAGGAGCAGGAAAAAGCAAAAAATTTCAGAATTGCACCTTGCAATGCGGAGAAATTACTGTTTGTGCATTTACAATATTCATTGATTTTTGCCATTGAAAAACGTCCAGAAATGATTGAAGCTACTGACTGAATGAAAGGAGCTGGCATCTCACTCTCTTTGAATCTTCTTTATCATGCTAAGAGGAGCAGGAAAAAGCAAAAAATTTCAGAATTGCACCTTGCAATGCGGAGAAATTACTGTTTGTGCATTTACAATATTCATTGATTTTTGCCATTGAAAAACATGTAATTCATATACCAGAAATGTTTGAAGCTACTGACTGAATGAAAGGAGCTGGCACCTCACTCTCTTTGAATCTTCTTTATCATGCTAAGAGGAGCGGGAAAAAGCAAAAAATTTCAGAATTGCACCTTGCAATGCGGAGAAATTACTGTTTGTGCATTTACAATATTCATTGATTTTTGCCATTGAAAAACGTCCAGAAATGATTGAAGGTACTGACTGAATGAAAGGAGCTGGCATCTCACTCTCTTTGAATCTTCTTTATCATGCTAAGAGGAGCAGGAAAAAGCAAAAAATTTCAGAATTGCACCTTTCAATGCGGAGAAATTACAGTTTGTGCATTTACAATATTCATTGATTTTTGCCATTGAGAAACGTCCAGAAATGATTGAAGCTACTGACTGAATGAAAGGAGCTGGCATCTCACTCTCTTTGAATCTTCTTTATCATGCTAAGAGGAGCAGGAAAAAGCAAAAAATTTCAGAATTGCACCTTGCAATGCGGAGAAATTACTGTTTGTGCATTTACAATATTCATTGATTTTTGCAATTGAAAAACATCATGTTATTCATATACAAGAAATGTTTGAAGCTACTGACTGAATGAAAGGAGCTGGCATCTCAATCTCTTTGAATCTTCTTTATCATGCTAAGAGGAGCAGGAAAAAGCAAAAAATTTCAGAATTGCACCTTGCAATGTGGAGAAATTACTGTTTGTGCATTTACAATATTCATTGATTTTTACCATTGAAAAACGTCCAGAAATGATTGAAGCTACTGACTGAATGAAAGTAGCTGGCATCTCACTCTCATTGAATCTTCTTTATCATGCTAAGAGGAGCAGGAAAAAGCAAAAAATTTCAGACTTGCACCTTGCAATGCGGAGAAATTACTATTTGTGCATTTACAATATTCATTGATTTTTGCCATTGAAAAACATCATGTTATTCATATACCAGAAATGTTTGAAGCTACTGACTGAATGAAAGGAGCTGGCATCTCACTCTCTTTGAATCTTCTTTATCATGCTAAGAGGAGCAGGAAAAAGCAAAAAATTTCAGAATTGCACCTTGCAATGCGGAGAAATTACTGTTTGTGCATTTACAATATTCATTGATTTTTGCCATTGAAAAACATCATGTTATTCATATACCAGAAATGTTTGAAGCTACTGACTGAATGAAAGGAGCTGACATCTCACTCTCTTTGAATCTTCTTTATCATGCTAAGAGGAGCAGGAAAAAGCAAAAAATTTCAGAATTGCACCTTGCAATGCGGAGAAATTACTGTTTGTGCATTTACAATATTCATTGATTTTTGCCATTGAAAAATGTCCAGAAATGATTGAAGCTACTGACTGAATGAAAGGAGCTGGCATCTCACTCTCTTTGAATCATGCTAAGAGGAGCAGGAAAAAGCAAAAAATTTCAGAATTGCACCTTGCAATGCGGAGAAATTACTGTTTGTGCATTTACAATATTCATTGATTTTTGCCATGGAAAAACATCATGTTATTCATATACCAGAAATGTTTGAAGCTACTGACTGAATGAAAGGAGCTGGCATCTCACTCTCTTTGAATCTTCTTTATCATGCTAAGAGGAGCAGGAAAAAGCAAAAAATTTTAGAATTGCACCTTGCAATGTGGAGAAATTACTGTTTGTGCATTTACAATATTCATTGATTTTTACCATTGAAAAACGTCCAGAAATGATTGAAGCTACTGACTGAATGAAAGTAGCTGGCATCTCACTCTCTTTGAATCTTCTTTATCATGCTAAGAGGAGCAGGAAAAAGCAAAAAATTTCAGACTTGCACCTTGCAATGCGGAGAAATTACTGTTTGTGCATTTACAATATTCATTGATTTTTGCCATTGAAAAACATCATGTTATTCATATACCAGAAATGTTTGAAGCTACTGACTGAATGAAAGGAGCTGGCATCTCACTCTCTTTGAATCTTCTTTATCATGCTAAGAGGAGCAGGAAAAAGCAAAAAATTTCAGAATTGCACCTTGCAATGCGGAGAAATTACTGTTTGTGCATTTACAATATTCATTGATTTTTGCCATTGAAAAACGTCCAGAAATGATTGAAGCTACTGACTGAATGAAAGGAGCTGGCATCTCACTCTCTTTGAATCTTCTTTATCATGCTAAGAGGAGCAGGAAAAAGCAAAAAATTTCAGAATTGCACCTTGCAATGCGGAGAAATTACTGTTTGTGCATTTACAATATTCATTGATTTTTGCCATTGAAAAACGTCCAGAAATGATTGAAGCTACTGACTGAATGAAAGGAGCTGGCATCTCACTCTCTTTGAATCTTCTTTATCATGCTAAGAGGAGCAGGAAAAAGCAAAAAATTTCAGAATTGCACCTTGCAATGCGGAGAAATTACTGTTTGTGCATTTACAATATTCATTGATTTTTGCCATTGAAAAACATGTTATTCATATACCAGAAATGTTTGAAGCTACTGACTGAATGAAAGGAGCTGGCACCTCACTCTCTTTGAATATTCTTTATCATGCTAAGAGGAGCGGGAAAAAGCAAAAAATTTCAGAATTGCACCTTGCAATGCGGAAAAATTACTGTTTGTGCATTTACAATATTCATTGATTTTTGCCATTGAAAAACGTCCAGAAATGATTGAAGGTACTGACTGAATGAAAGGAGCTGGCATCTCACTCTCTTTGAATCTTCTTTATCATGCTAAGAGGAGCAGGAAAAAGCAAAAAATTTCAGAATTGCACCTTGCAATGCGGAGAAATTACTGTTTGTGCATTTACAATATTCATTGATTTTTGCCATTGAAAAACGTCCAGAAATGATTGAAGCTACTGACTGAATGAAAGGAGCTGGCATCTCACTCTCTTTGAATCTTCTTTATCATGCTAAGAGGAGCAGGAAAAAGCAAAAAATTTCAGAATTGCACCTTGCAATGCGGAGAAATTACAGTTTGTGCATTTACAATATTCATTGATTTTTGCCATTGAAAAACATCCAGAAATGATTGAAGCTACTGACTGAATGAAAGGAGCTGGCATCTCACTCTCTTTGAATCTTCTTTATCATGCTAAGAGGAGCAGGAAAAAGCAAAAAATTTCAGAATTGCACCTTGCAATGCGGAGAAATTACTGTTTGTGCATTTACAATATTCATTGATTTTTGCCATTGAAAAACATCATGTTATTCATATACCAGAAATGTTTGAAGCTACTGACTGAATGAAAGGAGCTGGCATCTCACTCTCTTTGAATCTTCTTTATCATGCTAAGAGGAGCAGGAAAAAGCAAAAAATTTCAGACTTGCACCTTGCAATGCGGAGAAATTACTGTTTGTGCATTTACAATATTCATTGATTTTTGCCATTGAAAAACATCATGTTATTCATATACCAGAAATGTTTGAAGCTACTGACTGAATGAAAGGAGCTGGCATCTCACTCTCTTTGAATCTTCTTTATCATGCTAAGAGGAGCAGGAAAAAGCAAAAAATTTCAGAATTGCACCTTGCAATGCGGAGAAATTACTGTTTGTGCATTTACAATATTCATTGATTTTTGCCATTGAAAAACATCATGTTATTCATATACCAGAAATGTTTGAAGCTACTGACTGAATGAAAGGAGCTGGCATCTCAATCTCTTTGAATCTTCTTTATCATGCTAAGAGGAGCAGGATAAAGCAAAAAATTTCAGAATTGCACCTTGCAATGTGGAGAAATTACTGTTTGTGCATTTACAATATTCATTGATTTTTACCATTGAAAAACGTCCAGAAATGATTGAAGCTACTGACTGAATGAAAGTAGCTGGCATCTCACTCTCTTTGAATCTTCTTTATCATGCTAAGAGGAGCAGGAAAAAGCAAAAAATTTCAGACTTGCACCTTGCAATGCGGAGAAATTACTGTTTGTGCATTTACAATATTCATTGATTTTTGCCATTGAAAAACATCATGTTATTCATATACCAGAAATGTTTGAAGCTACTGACTGAATGAAAGGAGCTGGCATCTCACTCTCTTTGAATCTTCTTTATCATGCTAAGAGGAGCAGGAAAAAGCAAAAAATTTCAGACTTGCACCTTGCAATGCGGAGAAATTACTGTTTGTGCATTTACAATATTCATTGATTTTTGCCATTGAAAAACATCATGTTATTCATATACCAGAAATGTTTGAAGCTACTGACTGAATGAAAGGAACTGGCATCTCACTCTCTTTGAATCTTCTTTATAATGCTAAGAGGAGCAGGAAAAAGCAAAAAATTTCAGAATTGCACCTTGCAATGCGGAGAAATTACTGTTTGTGCATTTACAATATTCATTGATTTTTGCCATTGAAAAACGTCCAGAAATGATTGAAGGTACTGACTGAATGAAAGGAGCTGGCATCTCACTCTCTTTGAATCTTCTTTATCATTCTAAGAGGAGCAGGAAAAAGCAAAAAATTTCAGAATTGCACCTTGCAATGCGGAGAAATTACTGTTTGTGCATTTACAATATTCATTGATTTTTGCCATTGAAAAACGTCCAGAAATGATTGAAGCTACTGACAATGAATGGAGCTGGCATCTCACTCTCTTTGAATCTTCTTTATCATGCTAAGAGGAGCAGGAAAAAGCAAAAAATTTCAGAATTGCACCTTGCAATGCGGAGAAATTACAGTTTGTGCATTTACAATATTCATTGATTTTTGCCATTGAAAAACGTCCAGAAATGATTGAAGCTACTGACTGAATGAAAGGAGCTGGCATCTCACTCTCATTGAATCTTCTTTATCATGCTAAGAGGAGCAGGAAAAAGCAAAAAATTTCAGAATTGCACCTTGCAATGCGGAGAAATTACTGTTTGTGCATTTACAATATTCGTTGATTTTTGCCATTGAAAAACGTCCAGAAATGATTGAAGCTACTGACTGAATGAAAGGAGCTGGCATCTCACTCTCTTTGAATCTTCTTTATCATGCTAAGAGGAGCAGGAAAAAGCAAAAAATTTCAGAATTGCACCTTGCAATGCGGAGAAATTACAGTTTGTGCATTTACAATATTCATTGATTTTTGCCATTGAAAAACGTCCAGAAATGATTGAAGCTACTGACTGAATGAAAGGAGCTGGCATCTCACTCTCTTTGAATCTTCTTTATCATGCTAAGAGGAGCAGGAAAAAGCAAAAAATTTCAGAATTGCACCTTGCAATGCGGAGAAATTACTGTTTGTGCATTTACAATATTCATTGATTTTTGCCATTGAAAAACATGTTATTCATATACCAGAAATGTTTGAAGCTCCTGACTGAATGAAAGGAGCTGGCACCTCACTCTCTTTGAATCTTCTTTATCATGCTAAGAGGAGCAGGAAAAAGCAAAAAATTTCAGAATTGCACCTTGCAATGCGGAGAAATTACTGTTTGTGCATTTACAATATTCATTGATTTTTGCCATTGAAAAACGTCCAGAAATGATTGAAGCTACTGACTGAATGAAAGGAGCTGGCATCTCACTCTCTTTGAATCTTCTTTATCATGCTAAGAGGAGCAGGAAAAAGCAAAAAATTTCAGAATTGCACCTTGCAATGCGGAGAAATTACTGTTTGTGCATTTACAATATTCATTGATTTTTGCCATTGAAAAATGTCCAGAAATGATTGAAGCTACTGACTGAATGAAAGGAGCTGGCATCTCACTCTCTTTGAATCTTCTTTATCATGCTAAGAGGAGCAGGAAAAAGCAAAAAATTTCAGAATTGCGCCTTGCAATGCGGAGAAATTACTGTTTGTGCATTTACAAAATTCATTGATTTTTGCCATTGAAAAACATCATGTTATTCATATACCAGAAATGATTGAAGCTACTGACTGAAGGAAAGGAGCTGGCATCTCACTCTCTTTGAATCTTCTTTATCATGCTAAGAGGAGCAGGAAAAAGCAAAAAATTTCAGAATTGCACCTTGCAATGCGGAGAAATTACTGTTTGTGCATTTACAATATTCATTGATTTTTGCCATTGAAAAACGTCCAGAAATGATTGAAGCTACTGACTGAATGAAAGGAGCTGGCATCTCACTCTCTTTGAATCTTCTTTATCATGCTAAGAGGAGCAGGAAAAAGCAAAAAATTTCAGAATTGCTCCTTGCAATGCGGAGAAATTACTGTTTGTGCATTTACAATATTCATTGATTTTTGCGATTGAAAAACATCATGTTATTCATATACCAGAAATGATTGAAGCTACTGACTGAATGAAAGGAGCTGGCATCTCATTCTCTTTGAATCTTCTTTATCATGCTAAGAGGAGCAGGAAAAAGTAAAAAATTTCAGAATTGCACCTTGCAATGCGGAGAAATTACTGTTTGTGCATTTACAATATTCAATGATTTTTGCCATTGAAAAACGTCCAGAAATGATTGAAGCTACTGACTGAATGAAAGGAGCTGGCATCTCACTCTCTTTGAATCTTGTTTATCATGCTAAGAGGAGCAGGAAAAAGCAAAAAATTTCAGAATTGCACCTTGCAATGCGGAGAAATTACTGTTTGTGCATTTACAATATTCATTGATTTTTGCCATTGAAAAACGTCCAGAAATGATTGAAGCTACTGACTGAATGAAAGGAGCTGGCATCTCACTCTCTTTGAATCTTCTTTATCATGCTAAGAGGAGCAGGAAAAAGCCAAAAATTTCAGAATTGCACCTTGCAATGCGGAGAAATTACTGTTTGTGCATTTACAATATTCATTGATTTTTGCTATTGAAAAACATCATGTTATTCATATACCAGAAATGATTGAAGCTACTGACTGAATGAAAGGAGCTGGCATCTCACTCTCTTTGAATCTTCTTTATCATGCTAAGAGGAGCAGGAAAAAGCAAAAAATTTCAGAATTGCACCTTGCAATGCGGGGAAATTGCAGTTTGTGCATTTACAATATTCATTGATTTTTGCCATTGAAAAACGTCCAGAAATGATTGAAGCTACTGACTGAATGAAAGGAGCTGGCATCTCACTCTCTTTGAATCTTCTTTATCATGCTAAGAGGAGCAGGAAAAAGCAAAAAATTTCAGAATTGCACCTTGCAATGCGGAGAAATTACTGTTTGTGCATTTACAATATTCATTGATTTTTGCCATTGAAAAACATCATGTTATTCATATACCAGAAATGATTGAAGCTACTGACTGAATGAAAGAAGCTGGCATCTCACTCTCTTTGAATCTTCTTTATCATGCTAAGAGGAGCAGGAAAAAGCAAAAAATTTCAGAATTGCACCTTGCAATGCGGAGAAATTGCAGTTTGTGCATTTACAATATTCATTGATTTTTGCCATTGAAAAACGTCCAGAAATGATTGAAGCTACTGACTGAATGAAAGGAGCTGGCATCTCACTCTCTTTGAATCTTCTTTATCATGCTAAGAGGAGCAGGAAAAAGCAAAAAATTTCAGAATTGCACCTTGAAATGCGGAGAAATTACTGTTTGTGCATTTACAATATTCATTGATTTTTGCCATTGAAAAACGTCCAGAAATGATTGAAGCTACTGACTGAATGAAAGGAGCTGGCATCTCACTCTCTTTGAATCTTCTTTATCATGCTAAGAGGAGCAGGAAAAAGCAAAAAATTTCAGAATTGCACCTTGCAATGCGGAGAAATTACTGTTTGTGCATTTACAATATTCATTGATTTTTGCCATTGAAAAATGTCCAGAAATGATTGAAGCTACTGACTGAATGAAAGGAGCTGGCATCTCACTCTCTTTGAATCTTCTTTATCATGCTAAGAGGAGCAGGAAAAAGCAAAAAATTTCAGAATTGCGCCTTGCAATGCGGAGAAATTACTGTTTCTGCATTTACAAAATTCATTGATTTTTGCCATTGAAAAACATCATGTTATTCATATACCAGAAATGATTGAAGCTACTGACTGAAGGAAAGGATCTGGCATCTCACTCTCTTTGAATCTTCTTTGTCATGCTAAGAGGAGCAGGAAAAAGCAAAAAATTTCAGAATTGCACCTTGCAATGCGGAGAAATTACTGTTTGTGCATTTACAATATTCATTGATTTTTGCCATTGAAAAACGTCCAGAAATGATTGAAGCTACTGACTGAATGAAAGGAGCTGGCATCTCACTCTCTTTGAATCTTCTTTATCATGCTAAGAGGAGCAGGAAAAAGCAAAACATTTCAGAATTGCACCTTGCAATGCGGAGAAATTACTGTTTGTGCATTTACAATATTCATTGATTTTTGCGATTGAAAAACATCATGTTATTCATATACCAGAAATGATTGAAGCTACTGACTGAATGAAAGGAGCTGGCATCTCACTCTCTTTGAATCTTCTTTATCATGCTAAGAGGAGCAGGAAAAAGTAAAAAATTTCAGAATTGCACCTTGCAATGCGGAGAAATTACTGTTTGTGCATTTACAATATTCAATGATTTTTGCCATTGAAAAACGTCCAGAAATGATTGAAGCTACTGACTGAATGAAAGGAGCTGGCATCTCACTCTCTTTGAATCTTCTTTATCATGCTAAGAGGAGCAGGAAAAAGCAAAAAATTTCAGAATTGCACCTTGCAATGCGGAGAAATTACTGTTTGTGCATTTACAATATTCATTGATTTTTGCCATTGAAAAACGTCCAGAAATGATTGAAGCTACTGACTGAATGAAAGGAGCTGGCATCTCACTCTCTTTGAATCTTCTTTATCATGCTAAGAGGAGCAGGAAAAAGCAAAAAATTTCAGAATTGCACCTTGCAATGCGGAGAAATTACTGTTTGTGCATTTACAATATTCATTGATTTTTGCCATTGAAAAATGTCCAGAAATGATTGAAGCTACTGACTGAATGAAAGGAGCTGGCATCTCACTCTCTTTGAATCTTCTTTATCATGCTAAGAGGAGCAGGAAAAAGCAAAAAATTTCAGAATTGCGCCTTGCAATGCGGAGAAATTACTGTTTGTGCATTTACAAAATTCATTGATTTTTGCCATTGAAAAACATCATGTTATTCATATACCAGAAATGATTGAAGCTACTGACTGAAGGAAAGGATCTGGCATCTCACTCTCTTTGAATCTTCTTTGTCATGCTAAGAGGAGCAGGAAAAAGCAAAAAATTTCAGAATTGCACCTTGCAATGCGGAGAAATTACTGTTTGTGCATTTACAATATTCATTGATTTTTGCCATTGAAAAACGTCCAGAAATGATTGAAGCTACTGACTGAATGAAAGGAGCTGGCATCTCACTCTCTTTGAATCTTCTTTATCATGCTAAGAGGAGCAGGAAAAAGCAAAACATTTCAGAATTGCACCTTGCAATGCGGAGAAATTACTGTTTGTGCATTTACAATATTCATTGATTTTTGCGATTGAAAAACATCATGTTATTCATATACCAGAAATGATTGAAGCTACTGACTGAATGAAAGGAGCTGGCATCTCACTCTCTTTGAATCTTCTTTATCATGCTAAGAGGAGCAGGAAAAAGTAAAAAATTTCAGAATTGCACCTTGCAATGCGGAGAAATTACTGTTTGTGCATTTACAATATTCAATGATTTTTGCCATTGAAAAACGTCCAGAAATGATTGAAGCTACTGACTGAATGAAAGGAGCTGGCATCTCACTCTCTTTGAATCTTCTTTATCATGCTAAGAGGAGCAGGAAAAAGCAAAAAATTTCAGAATTGCACCTTGCAATGCGGAGAAATTACTGTTTGTGCATTTACAATATTCATTGATTTTTGCCATTGAAAAACATCATGTTATTCATATACCAGAAATGATTGAAGCTACTGACTGAATGAAAGGAGCTGGCATCTCACTCTCTTTGAATCTTCTTTATCATGCTAAGAGGAGCAGGAAAAAGCAAAAAATTTCAGAACTGCACCTTGCAATGCGGAGAAATTGCAGTTTGTGCATTTACAATATTCATTGATTTTTGCCATTGAAAAACGTCCAGAAATGATTGAAGCTACTGACTGAATGAAAGGAGCTGGCATCTCACTCTCTTTGAATCTTCTTTATCATGCTAAGAGGAGCAGGAAAAAGCAAAAAATTTCAGAATTGCACCTTGCAATGCGGAGAAATTACTGTTTGTGCATTTACAATATTCATTGATTTTTGCCATTGAAAAACGTCCAGAAATGATTGAAGCTACTGACTGAATGAAAGGAGCTGGCATCTCACTCTCTTTGAATCTTCTTTATCATGCTAAGAGGAGCAGGAAAAAGCAAAAAATTTCAGAATTGCACCTTGCAATGCGGAGAAATTACTGTTTGTGCATTTACAATATTCATTGATTTTTGCCATTGAAAAACATCATGTTATTCATATACCAGAAATGTTTGAAGCTACTGACTGAATGAAAGGAGCTGGCATCTCACTCTCTTTGAATCTTCTTTATCATGCTAAGAGGAGCAGGAAAAAGCAAAAAATTTCAGAATTGCACCTTGCAATGCGGAGAACTTACTGTTTGTGCATTTACAATATTCATTGATTTTTGCCATTGAAAAACGTCCAGAAATGATTGAAGCTACTGACTGAATGAAAGGAGCTGGCATCTCACTCTCTTTGAATCTTCTTTATCATGCTAAGAGGAGCAGGAAAAGGCAAAAAATTTCAGAATTGCACCTTGCAATGCGGAGAAATTACTGTTTGTGCATTTACAATATTCATTGATTTTTGCCATTGAAAAACATCATGTTATTCATATACCAGAAATGATTGAAGCTACTGACTGAATGAAAGGAGCTGGCATCTCACTCTCTTTGAATCTTCTTTATCATGCTAAGAGGAGCAGGAAAAGCAAAAAATTTCAGAATTGCACCTTGCAATGCGGAGAAATTACTGTTTGTGCATTTACAATATTCATTGATTTTTGCCATTGAAAAACGTCCAGAAATGATTGAAGCTACTGACTGAATGAAAGGAGCTGGCATCTCACTCTCTTTGAATCTTCTTTATCATGCTAAGAGGAGCAGGAAAAAGCAAAAAATTTCAGAATTGCACCTTGCAATGCGGAGAAATTACTGTTTGTGCATTTACAATATTCATTGATTTTTGCCATTGAAAAATGTCCAGAAATGATTGAAGCTACTGACTGAATGAAAGGAGCTGGCATCTCACTCTCTTTGAATCTTCTTTATCATGCTAAGAGGAGCAGGAAAAAGCAAAAAATTTCAGAATTGCGCCTTGCAATGCGGAGAAATTACTGTTTGTGCATTTACAAAATTCATTGATTTTTGCCATTGAAAAACATCATGTTATTCATATACCAGAAATGATTGAAGCTACTGACTGAAGGAAAGGATCTGGCATCTCACTCTCTTTGAATCTTCTTTGTCATGCTAAGAGGAGCAGGAAAAAGCAAAAAATTTCAGAATTGCACCTTGCAATGCGGAGAAATTACTGTTTGTGCATTTACAATATTCATTGATTTTTGCCATTGAAAAACGTCCAGAAATGATTGAAGCTACTGACTGAATGAAAGGAGCTGGCATCTCACTCTCTTTGAATCTTCTTTATCATGCTAAGAGGAGCAGGAAAAAGCAAAACATTTCAGAATTGCACCTTGCAATGCGGAGAAATTACTGTTTGTGCATTTACAATATTCATTGATTTTTGCGATTGAAAAACATCATGTTATTCATATACCAGAAATGATTGAAGCTACTGACTGAATGAAAGGAGCTGGCATCTCACTCTCTTTGAATCTTCTTTATCATGCTAAGAGGAGCAGGAAAAAGTAAAAAATTTCAGAATTGCACCTTGCAATGCGGAGAAATTACTGTTTGTGCATTTACAATATTCAATGATTTTTGCCATTGAAAAACGTCCAGAAATGATTGAAGCTACTGACTGAATGAAACGAGCTGGCATCTCACTCTCTTTGAATCTTCTTTATCATGCTAAGAGGAGCAGGAAAAAGCAAAAAATTTCAGAATTGCACCTTGCAATGCGGAGAAATTACTGTTTGTGCATTTACAATATTCATTGATTTTTGCCATTGAAAAACGTCCAGAAATGATTGAAGCTACTGACTGAATGAAAGGAGCTGGCATCTCACTCTCTTTGAATCTTCTTTATCATGCTAAGAGGAGCAGGAAAAAGCAAAAAATTTCAGAATTGCACCTTGCAATGCGGAGAAATTACTGTTTGTGCATTTACAATATTCATTGATTTTTGCCATTGAAAAATGTCCAGAAATGATTGAAGCTACTAACTGAATGAAAGGAGCTGGCATCTCACTCTCTTTGAAACTTCTTTATCATGCTAAGAGGAGCAGGAAAAAGCAAAAAATTTCAGAATTGCGCCTTGCAATGCGGAGAAATTACTGTTTGTGCATTTACAAAATTCATTGATTTTTGCCATTGAAAAACATCATGTTATTCATATACCAGAAATGATTGAAGCTACTGACTGAAGGAAAGGATCTGGCATCTCACTCTCTTTGAATCTTCTTTGTCATGCTAAGAGGAGCAGGAAAAAGCAAAAAATTTCAGAATTGCACCTTGCAATGCGGAGAAATTACTGTTTGTGCATTTACAATATTCATTGATTTTTGCCATTGAAAAACGTCCAGAAATGATTGAAGCTACTGACTGAATGAAAGGAGCTGGCATCTCACTCTCTTTGAATCTTCTTTATCATGCTAAGAGGAGCAGGAAAAAGCAAAACATTTCAGAATTGCACCTTGCAATGCGGAGAAATTACTGTTTGTGCATTTACAATATTCATTGATTTTTGCGATTGAAAAACATCATGTTATTCATATACCAGAAATGATTGAAGCTACTGACTGAATGAAAGGAGCTGGCATCTCACTCTCTTTGAATCTTCTTTATCATGCTAAGAGGAGCAGGAAAAAGTAAAAAATTTCAGAATTGCACCTTGCAATGCGGAGAAATTACTGTTTGTGCATTTACAATATTCAATGATTTTTGCCATTGAAAAACGTCCAGAAATGATTGAAGCTACTGACTGAATGAAAGGAGCTGGCATCTCACTCTCTTTGAATCTTCTTTATCATGCTAAGAGGAGCAGGAAAAAGCAAAAAATTTCAGAATTGCACCTTGCAATGCGGAGAAATTACTGTTTGTGCATTTACAATATTCATTGATTTTTGCCATTGAAAAACATCATGTTATTCATATACCAGAAATGATTGAAGCTACTGACTGAATGAAAGGAGCTGGCATCTCACTCTCTTTGAATCTTCTTTATCATGCTAAGAGGAGCAGGAAAAAGCAAAAAATTTCAGAATTGCACCTTGCAATGCGGAGAAATTGCAGTTTGTGCATTTACAATATTCATTGATTTTTGCCATTGAAAAACGTCCAGAAATGATTGAAGCTACTGACTGAATGAAAGGAGCTGGCATCTCACTCTCTTTGAATCTTCTTTATCATGCTAAGAGGAGCAGGAAAAAGCAAAAAATTTCAGAATTGCACCTTGCAATGCGGAGAAATTACTGTTTGTGCATTTACAATATTCATTGATTTTTGCCATTGAAAAACGTCCAGAAATGATTGAAGCTACTGACTGAATGAAAGGAGCTGGCATCTCACTCTCTTTGAATCTTCTTTATCATGCTAAGAGGAGCAGGAAAAAGCAAAAAATTTCAGAATTGCACCTTGCAATGCGGAGAAATTACTGTTTGTGCATTTACAATATTCATTGATTTTTGCCATTGAAAAACATCATGTTATTCATATACCAGAAATGTTTGAAGCTACTGACTGAATGAAAGGAGCTGGCATCTCACTCTCTTTGAATCTTCTTTATCATGCTAAGAGGAGCAGGAAAAAGCAAAAAATTTCAGAATTGCACCTTGCAATGCGGAGAAATTACTGTTTGTGCATTTACAATATTCATTGATTTTTGCCATTGAAAAACGTCCAGAAATGATTGAAGCTACTGACTGAATGAAAGGAGCTGGCATCTCACTCTCTTTGAATCTTCTTTATCATGCTAAGAGGAGCAGGAAAAGGCAAAAAATTTCAGAATTGCACCTTGCAATGCGGAGAAATTACTGTTTGTGCATTTACAATATTCATTGATTTTTGCCATTGAAAAACATCATGTTATTCATATACCAGAAATGATTGAAGCTACTGACTGAAAGAAAGGAGCTGGCATCCCACTCTCTTTGAATCTTCTTTATCATGCTAAGAGGAGCAGGAAAAAGCAAAAAATTTCAGAATTGCACCTTGCAATGCGGAGAAATTACTGTTTGTGCATTTACAATATTCATTGATTTTTGCCATTGAAAAACATCATGTTATTCATATACCAGAAATGATTGAAGCTACTGACTGAATGAAAGGAGCTGGCATCTCACTCTCTTTGAATCTTCTTTATCATGCTAAGAGGAGCAGGAAAAAGCAAAAAATTTCAGAATTGCACCTTGCAATGCGGAGAAATTACTGTTTGTGCATTTACAATATTCATTGATTTTTGCCATTGAAAAACGTCCAGAAATGATTGAAGCTACTGACTGAATGAAAGGAGCTGGCATCTCACTCTCTTTGAATCTTCTTTATCATGCTAAGAGGAGCAGGAAAAAGCAAAAAAATTCAGAATTGCACCTTGCAATGCGGAGAAATTACTGTTTGTGCATTTACAATATTCATTGATTTTTGCCATTGAAAAACATCATGTTATTCATATACCAGAAATGATTGAAGCTACTGACTGAATGAAAGGAGCTGGCATCTCACTCTCTTTGAATCTTCTTTTTCATGCTAAGAGGAGCAGGAAAAAGTAAAAAATTTCAGAATTGCACCTTGCAATGCGGAGAAATTACTGTTTGTGCATTTACAATATTCATTGATTTTTGCCATTGAAAAACGTCCAGAAATGATTGAAGCTACTGACTGAATGAAAGGAGCTGGCATCTCAGTCTCTTTGAATCTTCTTTATCATGCTAAGAGGAGCAGGAAAAAGCAAAAAATTTCAGAATTGCACCTTGCAATGCGGAGAAATTACTGCTTGTGCATTTACAATATTCATTGATTTTTGCCATTGAAAAACGTCCAGAAATGATTGAAGCTACTGACTGAATGAAAGGAGCTGGCATCTCACTCTCTTTGAATCTTCTTTATCATGCTAAGAGGAGCAGGAAAAAGCAAAAAATTTCAGAATTGCACCTTGCAATACGGAGAAATTACTGTTTGTGCATTTACAATATTCATTGATTTTTGCCATTGAAAAACGTCCAGAAATGATTGAAGCTACTGACTGAATGAAAGGAGCTGGCATCTCACTCTCTTTGAATCTTCTTTATCATGCTAAGAGGAGCAGGAAAAAGCAAAAAATTTCAGAATTGCACCTTGCAATGCGGAGAAATTACTGTTTGTGCATTTACAATATTCATTGATTTTTGCCATTGAAAAACGTCCAGAAATGATTGAAGCTACTGACTGAATGAAAGGAGCTGGCATCTCAGTCTCTTTGAATCTTCTTTATCATGCTAAGAGGAGCAGGAAAAAGCAAAAAATTTCAGAATTGCACCTTGCAATGCGGAGAAATTACTGCTTGTGCATTTACAATATTCATTGATTTTTGCCATTGAAAAACGTCCAGAAATGATTGAAGCTACTGACTGAATGAAAGGAGCTGGCATCTCACTCTCTTTGAATCTTCTTTATCATGCTAAGAGGAGCAGGAAAAAGCAAAAAATTTCAGAATTGCACCTTGCAATACGGAGAAATTACTGTTTGTGCATTTACAATATTCATTGATTTTTGCCATTGAAAAACGTCCAGAAATGATTGAAGCTACTGACTGAATGAAAGGAGCTGGCATCTCACTCTCTTTGAATCTTCTTTATCATGCTAAGAGGAGCAGGAAAAAGCAAAAAATTTCAGAATTGCACCTTGCAATGCGGAGAAATTACTGTTTGTGCATTTACAATATTCATTGATTTTTGCCATTGAAAAACGTCCAGAAATGATTGAAGCTACTGACTGAATGAAAGGAGCTGGCATCTCACTCTCTTTGAATCTTCTTTATCATGCTAAGAGGAGCAGGAAAAAGCAAAAAATTTCAGAATTGCACCTTGCAATGCGGAGAAATTACTGTTTGTGCATTTACAATATTCATTGATTTTTGCCGTTGAAAAACGTCCAGAAATGATTGAAGCTACTGACTGAATGAAAGGAGCTGGCATCTCACTCTCTTTGAATCTTCTTTATCATGCTAAGAGGAGCAGGAAAAAGCAAAAAATTTCAGAATTGCACCTTGCAATGCGGAGAAATTACTGTTTGTGCATTTACAATATTCATTGATTTTTGCCATTGAAAAACATCCAGAAATGATTGAAGCTACTGACTGAATGAAAGGAGCTGGCATCTCACTCTCTTTGAATCTTCTTTATCATGCTAAGAGGAGCAGGAAAAAGCAAAAAATTTCAGAATTGCACCTTGCAATGCGGAGAAATTACTGTTTGTGCATTTACAATATTCATTGATTTTTGCCATTGTTAAACATCATGTTATTCATATACCAGAAATGATTGAAGCTACTGACTGAATGAAAGGAGCTGGCATCTCACTCTCTTTGAATCTTCTTTATCATGCTAAGAGGAGCAGGAAAAAGCAAAAAATTTCAGAATTGCACCTTGCAATGCGGAGAAATTACTGTTTGTGCATTTACAATATTCATTGATTTTTGCCATTGAAAAACGTCCAGAAATGTTTGAAGCTACTGACTGAATGAAAGGAGCTGGCATCTCACTCTCTTTGAATCTTCTTTATCATGCTAAGAGGAGCAGGAAAAAGCAAAAAATTTCAGAATTGCACCTTGCAATGCGGAGAAATTACTGTTTGTGCATTTACAATATTCATTGATTTTTGCCATTGAAAAACATCATGTTATTCATATACCAGAAATGATTGAAGCTACTGACTGAATGAAAGGAGCTGGCATCTCACTCTCTTTGAATCTTCTTTATCATGCTAAGAGGAGCAGGAAAAAGCAAAAAATTTCAGAATTGCACCTTGCAATGCGGAGAAATTACTGTTTGTGCATTTACAATATTCATTGATTTTTGCCATTGAAAAACGTCCAGAAATGATTGAAGCTACTGACTGAATGAAAGGAGCTGGCATCTCACTCTCTTTGAATCTTCTTTATCATGCTAAGAGGAGCAGGAAAAAGCAAAAAATTTCAGAATTGCACCTTGCAATGCGGAGAAATTACTGTTTGTGCATTTACAATATTCATTGATTTTTGCCATTGAAAAACATCATGTTATTCATATACCAGAAATGATTGAAGCTACTGACTGAATGAAAGGAGCTGGCATCTCACTCTCTTTGAATCTTCTTTTTCATGCTAAGAGGAGCAGGAAAAAGTAAAAAATTTCAGAATTGCACCTTGCAATGCGGAGAAATTACTGTTTGTGCATTTACAATATTCATTGATTTTTGCCATTGAAAAACGTCCAGAAATGATTGAAGCTACTGACTGAATGAAAGGAGCTGGCATCTCAGTCTCTTTGAATCTTCTTTATCATGCTAAGAGGAGCAGGAAAAAGCAAAAAATTTCAGAATTGCACCTTGCAATGCGGAGAAATTACTGTTTGTGCATTTACAATATTCATTGATTTTTGCCATTGAAAAACGTCCAGAAATGATTGAAGCTACTGACTGAATGAAAGGAGCTGGCATCTCACTCTCTTTGAATCTTCTTTATCATGCTAAGAGGAGCAGGAAAAAGCAAAAAATTTCAGAATTGCACCTTGCAATGCGGAGAAATTACTGTTTGTGCATTTACAATATTCATTGATTTTTGCCGTTGAAAAACGTCCAGAAATGATTGAAGCTACTGACTGAATGAAAGGAGCTGGCATCTCACTCTCTTTGAATCTTCTTTATCATGCTAAGAGGAGCAGGAAAAAGCAAAAAATTTCAGAATTGCACCTTGCAATGCGGAGAAATTACTGTTTGTGCATTTACAATATTCATTGATTTTTGCCATTGAAAAACATCCAGAAATGATTGAAGCTACTGACTGAATGAAAGGAGCTGGCATCTCACTCTCTTTGAATCTTCTTTATCATGCAAAGAGGAGCAGGAAAAAGCAAAAAATTTCAGAATTGCACCTTGCAATGCGGAGAAATTACTGTTTGTGCATTTACAATATTCATTGATTTTTGCCATTGTTAAACATCATGTTATTCATATACCAGAAATGATTGAAGCTACTGACTGAATGAAAGGAGCTGGCATCTCACTCTCTTTGAATCTTCTTTATCATGCTAAGAGGAGCAGGAAAAAGCAAAAAATTTCAGAATTGCACCTTGCAATGCGGAGAAATTACTGTTTGTGCATTTACAATATTCATTGATTTTTGCCATTGAAAAACGTCCAGAAATGTTTGAAGCTACTGACTGAATGAAAGGAGCTGGCATCTCACTCTCTTTGAATCTTCTTTATCATGCTAAGAGGAGCAGGAAAAAGCAAAAAATTTCAGAATTGCACCTTGCAATGCGGAGAAATTACTGTTTGTGCATTTACAATATTCATTGATTTTTGCCATTGAAAAACGTCCAGAAATGATTGAAGCTACTGACTGAATGAAAGGAGCTGGCATCTCACTCTCTTTGAATCTTCTTTATCATGCTAAGAGGAGCAGGAAAATGCAAAAAATTTCAGAATTGCTCCTTGCAATGCGGAGAAATTACTGTTTGTGCATTTACAATATTCATTGATTTTTGCCATTGAAAAACATCATGTTATTCATATACCAGAAATGTTTGAAGCTACTGACTGAATGAAAGGAGCTGGCATGTCACTCTCTTTGAATCTTCTTTATCATGCTAAGAGGAGCAGGAAAAAGCAAAAAATTTCAGAATTGCACCTTGCAATGCGGAGAAATTACTGTTTGTGCATTTACAATATTCATTGATTTTTGCCATTGAAAAACGTCCAGAAATGATTGAAGCTACTGACTGAATGAAAGGAGCTGGCATCTCACTCTCTTTGAATCTTCTTTATCATGCTAAGAGGAGCAGGAAAAAGCAAAAAATTTCAGAATTGCACCTTGCAATGCGGAGAAATTACTGTTTGTGCATTTACAATATTCATTGATTTTTGCCATTGAAAAACGTCCAGAAATGATTGAAGCTACTGACTGAATGAAAGGAGCTGGCATCTCACTCTCTTTGAATCTTCTTTATCATGCTAAGAGGAGCAGGAAAAAGCAAAAAATTTCAGAATTGCACCTTGCAATGCGGAGAAATTACTGTTTGTGCATTTACAATATTCATTGATTTTTGCCATTGAAAAACATCATGTTATTCATATACCAGAAATGTTTGAAGCTACTGACTGAATGAAAGGAGCTGGCATCTCACTCTCTTTGAATCTTCTTTATCATGCTAAGAGGAGCAGGAAAAAGCAAAAAATTTCAGAATTGCACCTTGCAATGCGGAGAAATTACTGTTTGTGCATTTACAATATTCATTGATTTTTGCCATTGAAAAACGTCCAGAAATGATTGAAGCTACTGACTGAATGAAAGGAGCTGGCATCTCAATCTCTTTGAATCTTCTTTATCATGCTAAGAGGAGCAGGAAAAGGCAAAAAATTTCAGAATTGCACCTTGCAATGCGGAGAAATTACTGTTTGTGCATTTACAATATTCATTGATTTTTGCCATTGAAAAACATCATGTTATTCATATACCAGAAATGTTTGAAGCTACTGACTGAATGAAAGGAGCTGGCATCTCACTCTCTTTGAATCTTCTTTATCATGCTAAAAGGAGCAGGAAAAAGCAAAAAATTTCAGAATTGCACCTTGCAATGCGAATAAATTACTGTTTGTGCATTTACAATATTCATTGATTTTTGCCATTGAAAAACATCATGTTATTCATATACCAGAAATGATTGAAGCTACTGACTGAATGAAAGGAGCTGGCATCTCACTCTCTTTGAATCTTCTTTATCATGCTAAGAGGAGCAGGAAAAAGCAAAAAATTTCAGAATTGCACCTTGCAATGCGGAGAAATTACTGTTTGTGCATTTACAATATTCATTGATTTTTGCCATTGAAAAACATCATGTTATTCATATACCAGAAATGATTGAAGCTACTGACTGAATGAAAGGAGCTGGCATCTCACTCTCTTTGAATCTTCTTTATCATGCTAAGAGGAGCAGGAAAAAGCAAAAAATTTCAGAATTGCACCTCGCAATGCGGAGAAATTACTGTTTGTGCATTTACAATATTCATTGATTTTTGCCATTGAAAAACGTCCAGAAATGATTGAAGCTACTGACTGAATGAAAGGAGCTGGCATCTCACTCTCTTTGAATCTTCTTTATCATGCTAAGAGGAGCAGGAAAAAGCAAAAAATTTCAGAATTGCACCTTGCAATGCGGAGAAATTGCTGTTTGTGCATTTACAAAATTCATTGATTTTTGCCATTGAAAAACATCATGTTATTCATATACCAGAAATGTTTGAAGCTACTGACTGAATGAAAGGAGCTGGCATCTCACTCTCTTTGAATCTTCTTTATCATGCTAAGAGGAGCAGGAAAAAGCAAAAAATTTCAGAATTGCACCTTGCAATGCGGAGAAATTACTGTTTGTGCATTTACAATATTCATTGATTTTTGCCATTGAAAAACGTCCAGAAATGATTGAAGCTACTGACTGAATGAAAGGAGCTGGCATCTCACTCTCTTTGAATCTTCTTTATCATGCTAAGAGGAGCAGGAAAAGGCAAAAAATTTCAGAATTGCACCTTGCAATGCGGAGAAATTACTGTTTGTGCATTTACAATATTCATTGATTTTTGCCATTGAAAAACATCATGTTATTCATATACCAGAAATGTTTGAAGCTACTGACTGAATGAAAGGAGCTGGCATCTCACTCTCTTTGAATCTTCTTTATCATGCTAAAAGGAGCAGGAAAAAGCAAAAAATTTCAGAATTGCACCTTGCAATGCGAATAAATTACTGTTTGTGCATTTACAATATTCATTGATTTTTGCCATTGAAAAACATCATGTTATTCATATACCAGAAATGATTGAAGCTACTGACTGAATGAAAGGAGCTGGCATCTCACTCTCTTTGAATCTTCTTTATCATGCTAAGAGGAGCAGGAAAAAGCAAAAAATTTCAGAATTGCACCTTGCAATGCGGAGAAATTACTGTTTGTGCATTTACAATATTCATTGATTTTTGCCATTGAAAAACATCATGTTATTCATATACCAGAAATGATTGAAGCTACTGACTGAATGAAAGGAGCTGGCATCTCACTCTCTTTGAATCTTCTTTATCATGCTAAGAGGAGCAGGAAAAAGCAAAAAATTTCAGAATTGCACCTCGCAATGCGGAGAAATTACTGTTTGTGCATTTACAATATTCATTGATTTTTGCCATTGAAAAACGTCCAGAAATGATTGAAGCTACTGACTGAATGAAAGGAGCTGGCATCTCACGCTCTTTGAATCTTCTTTATCATGCTAAGAGGAGCAGGAAAAAGCAAAAAATTTCAGAATTGCACCTTGCAATGCGGAGAAATTGCTGTTTGTGCATTTACAAAATTCATTGATTTTTGCCATTGAAAAACATCATGTTATTCATATACCAGAAATGTTTGAAGCTACTGACTGAATGAAAGGAGCTGGCATCTCACTCTCTTTGAATCTTCTTTATCATGCTAAGAGGAGCAGGAAAAAGCAAAAAATTTCAGAATTGCACCTTGCAATGCGGAGAAATTACTGTTTGTGCATTTACAATATACATTGATTTTTGCCATTGAAAAACGTCCAGAAATGATTGAAGCTACTGACTGAATGAAAGGAGCTGGCATCTCACTCTCTTTGAATCTTCTTTATCATGCTAAGAGGAGCAGGAAAAAGCAAAAAATTTCAGAATTGCACCTTGCAATGCGGAGAAATTACTGTTTGTGCATTTACAATATACATTGATTTTTGCCATTGAAAAACGTCCAGAAATGATTGAAGCTACTGACTGAATGAAAAGAGCTGGCATCTCACTCTCTTTGAATCTTCTTTATCATGCTAAGAGGAGCAGGAAAAAGCAAAAAATTTCAGAATTGCACCTTGCAATGCGGAGAAATTACTGTTTGTGCATTTACAATATTCATTGATTTTTGCCATTGAAAAACGTCCAGAAATGATTGAAGCTACTGACTGAATGAAAGGAGCTGGCATCTCACTCTCTTTGAATCTTCTTTATCATGCTAAGAGGAGCAGGAAAAAGCAAAAAATTTCAGAATTGCACCTTGCAATGCGGAGAAATTACTGTTTGTGCATTTACAATATTCATTGATTTTTGCCATTGAAAAACGTCCAGAAATGATTGAACCTACCGACTGAATGAAAGGAGCTGGCATCTCACTCTCTTTGAATCTTCTTTATCATGCTAAGAGGAGCAGGAAAAAGCAAAAAATTTCAGAATTGCACCTTGCAATGCGGAGAAATTACTGTTTGTGCATTTACAATATTCATTGATTTTTGCCATTGAAAAACGTCCAGAAATGATTGAAGCTACTGACTGAATGAAAGGAGCTGGCATCTCACTCTCTTTGAATCTTCTTTATCATGCTAAGAGGAGCAGGAAAAAGCAAAAAATTTCAGAATTGCACCTTGCAATGCGGAGAAATTACTGTTTGTGCATTTACAATATTCATTGATTTTTGCCATTGAAAAACGTCCAGAAATGATTGAAGCTACTGACTGAATGAAAGGAGCTGGCATCTCACTCTCTTTGAATCTTCTTTATCATGCTAAGAGGAGCAGGAAAAAGCAAAAAAATTCAGAATTGCACCTTGCAATGCGGAGAAATTACTGTTTGTGCATTTACAATATTCATTGATTTTTGCCATTGAAAAACATCATGTTATTCATATACCAGAAATGATTGAAGCTACTGACTGAATGAAAGGAGCTGGCATCTCACTCTCTTTGAATCTTCTTTATCATGCTAAGAGGAGCAGGAAAAAGCAAAAAATTTCAGAATTGCACCTTGCAATGCGGAGAAATTACTGTTTGTGCATTTACAATATTCATTGATTTTTGCCATTGAAAAACATCATGTTATTCATATACCAGAAATGTTTGAAGCTACTGACTGAATGAAAGGAGCTGGAATCTCACTCTCTTTGAATCTTCTTTATCATGCTAAGAGGAGCAGGAAAAAGCAAAAAATTTCAGAATTGCACCTTGCAATGCGGAGAAATTACTGTTTGTGCATTTACAATATTCATTGATTTTTGCCATTGAAAAACGTCCAGAAATGATTGAAGCTACTGACTGAATGAAAGGAGCTGGCATCTCACTCTCTTTGAATCTTCTTTATCATGCTAAGAATAGCAAGAAAAGGCAAAAAATTTCAGAATTGCACCTTGCAATGCGGAGAAATTACTGTTTGTGCATTTACAATATTCATTGATTTTTGCCATTGAAAAACATCATGTTATTCATATACCAGAAATGTTTGAAGCTACTGACTGAATGAAAGGAGCTGGCATCTCACTCTCTTTGAATCTTCTTTATCATGCTAAGAGGAGCAGGAAAAACCAAAAAATTTCAGAATTGCACCTTGCAATGCGAATAAATTACTGTTTGTGCATTTACAATATTCATTGATTTTTGCCATTGAAAAACATCATGTTATTCATATACCAGAAATGATTGAAGCTACTGACTGAATGAAAGGAGCTGGCATCTCACTCTCTTTGAATCTTCTTTATCATGCTAAGAGGAGCAGGAAAAAGCAAAACATTTCAGAATTGCACCTTGCAATGCGGAGAAATTACTGTTTGTGCATTTACAATATTCATTGATTTTTGCCATTGAAAAACATCATGTTATTCACATACCAGAAATGATTGAAGCTACTGACTGAATGAAAGGAGCTGGCATCTCACTCTCTTTGAATCTTCTTTATCATGCTAAGAGGAGCAGGAAAAAGCAAAAAATTTCAGAATTGCACCTCGCAATGCGGAGAAATTACTGTTTGTGCATTTACAATATTCATTGATTTTTGCCATTGAAAAACGTCCAGAAATGATTGAAGCTACTGACAGAATGAAAGGAGCTGGCATCTCACTCTCTTTGAATCTTCTTTATCATGCTAAGAAGAGCAGGAAAAAGCAAAAAATTTCAGAATTGCACCTTGCAATGCGGAGAAATTGCTGTTTGTGCATTTACAAAATTCATTGATTTTTGCCATTGAAAAACATCATGTTATTCATATACCAGAAATGTTTGAAGCTACTGACTGAATGAAAGGAGCTGGCATCTCACTCTCTTTGAATCTTCTTTATCATGCTAAGAGGAGCAGGAAAAAGCAAAAAATTTCAGAATTGCACCTTGCAATGCGGAGAAATTACTGTTTGTGCATTTACAATATTCATTGATTTTTGCCATTGAAAAACGTCCAGAAATGATTGAAGCTACTGACTGAATGAAAGGAGCTGGCATCTCACTCTCTTTGAATCTTCTTTATCATGCTAAGAGGAGCAGGAAAAAGCAAAAAATTTCAGAATTGCACCTTGCAATGCGGAGAAATTACTGTTTGTGCATTTACAATATTCATTGATTTTTGCCATTGAAAAACATCATGTTATTCATATACCAGAAATGTTTGAAGCTACTGACTGAATGAAAGGAGCTGGAATCTCACTCTCTTTGAATCTTCTTTATCATGCTAAGAGGAGCAGGAAAAAGCAAAAAATTTCAGAATTGCACCTTGCAATGCGGAGAAATTACTGTTTGTGCATTTACAATATTCATTGATTTTTGCCATTGAAAAACGTCCAGAAATGATTGAAGCTACTGACTGAATGAAAGGAGCTGGCATCTCACTCTCTTTGAATCTTCTTTATCATGCTAAGAATAGCAAGAAAAGGCAAAAAATTTCAGAATTGCACCTTGCAATGCGGAGAAATTACTGTTTGTGCATTTACAATATTCATTGATTTTTGCCATTGAAAAACATCATGTTATTCATATACCAGAAATGTTTGAAGCTACTGACTGAATGAAAGGAGCTGGCATCTCACTCTCTTTGAATCTTCTTTATCATGCTAAGAGGAGCAGGAAAAACCAAAAAATTTCAGAATTGCACCTTGCAATGCGAATAAATTACTGTTTGTGCATTTACAATATTCATTGATTTTTGCCATTGAAAAACATCATGTTATTCATATACCAGAAATGATTGAAGCTACTGACTGAATGAAAGGAGCTGGCATCTCACTCTCTTTGAATCTTCTTTATCATGCTAAGAGGAGCAGGAAAAAGCAAAACATTTCAGAATTGCACCTTGCAATGCGGAGAAATTACTGTTTGTGCATTTACAATATTCATTGATTTTTGCCATTGAAAAACATCATGTTATTCACATACCAGAAATGATTGAAGCTACTGACTGAATGAAAGGAGCTGGCATCTCACTCTCTTTGAATCTTCTTTATCATGCTAAGAGGAGCAGGAAAAAGCAAAAAATTTCAGAATTGCACCTCGCAATGCGGAGAAATTACTGTTTGTGCATTTACAATATTCATTGATTTTTGCCATTGAAAAACGTCCAGAAATGATTGAAGCTACTGACTGAATGAAAGGAGCTGGCATCTCACTCTCTTTGAATCTTCTTTATCATGCTAAGAAGAGCAGGAAAAAGCAAAAAATTTCAGAATTGCACCTTGCAATGCGGAGAAATTGCTGTTTGTGCATTTACAAAATTCATTGATTTTTGCCATTGAAAAACATCATGTTATTCATATACCAGAAATGTTTGAAGCTACTGACTGAATGAAAGGAGCTGGCATCTCACTCTCTTTGAATCTTCTTTATCATGCTAAGAGGAGCAGGAAAAAGCAAAAAATTTCAGAATTGCACCTTGCAATGCGGAGAAATTACTGTTTGTGCATTTACAATATTCATTGATTTTTGCCATTGAAAAACGTCCAGAAATGATTGAAGCTACTGACTGAATGAAAGGAGCTGGCATCTCACTCTCTTTGAATCTTCTTTATCATGCTAAGAGGAGCAGGAAAAAGCAAAAAATTTCAGAATTGCACCTTGCAATGCGGAGAAATTACTGTTTGTGCATTTACAATATACATTGATTTTTGCCATTGAAAAACGTCCAGAAATGATTGAAGCTACTGACTGAATGAAAGGAGCTGGCATCTCACTCTCTTTGAATCTTCTTTATCATGCTAAGAGGAGCAGGAAAAAGCAAAAAATTTCAGAATTGCACCTTGCAATGCGGAGAAATTACTGTTTGTGCATTTACAATATTCATTGATTTTTGCCGTTGAAAAAAGTCCAGAAATGATTGAAGCTACTGACTGAATGAAAGGAGCTGGCATCTCACTCTCTTTGAATCTTCTTTATCATGCTAAGAGGAGCAGGAAAAAGCAAAAAATTTCAGAATTGCACCTTGCAATGCGGAGAAATTACTGTTTGTGCATTTACAATATTCATTGATTTTTGCCATTGAAAAACATCATGTTATTCATATACCAGAAATGATTGAAGCTACTGACTGAATGAAAGGAGCTGGCATCTCACTCTCTTTGAATCTTCTTTATCATGCTAAGAGGAGCAGGAAAAAGCAAGAAATTTCAGAATTGCACCTTGCAATGCGGAGAAATTACTGTTTGTGCATTTACAATATTCATTGATTTTTGCCATTGAAAAACATCATGTTATTCATATACCAGAAATGTTTGAAGCTACTGACTGAATGAAAGGAGCTGGCATCTCACTCTCTTTGAATCTTCTTTATCATGCTAAGAGGAGCAGGAAAAAGCAAAAAATTTCAGAATTGCACCTTGCAATGTGGAGAAATTACTGTTTGTGCATTTACAATATTCATTGATTTTTACCATTGAAAAACGTCCAGAAATGATTGAAGCTACTGACTGAATGAAAGTAGCTGCCATCTCACTCTCTTTGAATCTTTTTTATCATGCTAAGAGGAGCAGGAAAAAGCAAAAAATTTCAGACTTGCACCTTGCAATGCGGAGAAATTACTGTTTGTGCATTTACAATATTCATTGATTTTTGCCATTGAAAAACATCATGTTATTCATATACCAGAAATGTTTGAAGCTACTGACTGAATGAAAGGAGCTGGCATCTCACTCTCTTTGAATCTTCTTTATCATGCTAAAAGGAGCAGGAAAAAGCAAAAAATTTCAGAATTGCACCTTGCAATGCGGAGAAATTACTTTTTGTGCATTTACAATATTCATTGATTTTTGCCATTGAAAAACGTCCAGAAATGATTGAAGCTACTGACTGAATGAAAGGAGCTGGCATCTCACTCTCTTTGAATCTTCTTTATCATGCTAAGAGGAGCAGGAAAAAGCAAAAAATTTCAGAATTGCACCTTGCAATGCGGAGAAATTACTGTTTGTGCATTTACAATATTCATTGATTTTTGCCATTGAAAAACGTCCAGAAATGATTGAAGCTACTGACTGAATGAAAGGAGCTGGCATCTCACTCTCTTTGAATCTTCTTTATCATGCTAAGAGGAGCAGGAAAAAGCAAAAAATTTCAGAATTGCACCTTGCAATGCGGAGAAATTACTGTTTGTGCATTTACAATATTCATTGATTTTTGCCATTGAAAAACATGTAATTCATATACCAGAAATGTTTGAAGCTACTGACTGAATGAAAGGAGCTGGCACCTCACTCTCTTTGAATCTTCTTTATCATGCTAAGAGGAGCGGGAAAAAGCAAAAAATTTCAGAATTGCACCTTGCAATGCGGAGAAATTACTGTTTGTGCATTTACAATATTCATTGATTTTTGCCATTGAAAAACGTCCAGAAATGATTGAAGGTACTGACTGAATGAAAGGAGCTGGCATCTCACTCTCTTTGAATCTTCTTTATCATGCTAAGAGGAGCAGGAAAAAGCAAAAAATTTCAGAATTGCACCTTGCAATGCGGAGAAATTACTGTTTGTGCATTTACAATATTCATTGATTTTTGCCATTGAAAAACGTCCAGAAATGATTGAAGCTACTGACTGAATGAAAGGAGCTGGCATCTCACTCTCTTTGAATCTTCTTTATCATGCTAAGAGGAGCAGGAAAAAGCAAAAAATTTCAGAATTGCACCTTGCAATGCGGAGAAATTACAGTTTGTGCATTTACAATATTCATTGATTTTTGCCATTGAGAAACGTCCAGAAATGATTGAAGCTACTGACTGAATGAAAGGAGCTGGCATCTCACTCTCTTTGAATCTTCTTTATCATGCTAAGAGGAACAGGAAAAAGCAAAAAATTTCAGAATTGCACCTTGCAATGCGGAGAAATTACTGTTTGTGCATTTACAATATTCATTGATTTTTGCCATTGAAAAACATCATGTTATTTATATACCAGAAATGTTTGAAGCTACTGACTGAATGAAAGGAGCTGGCATCTCACTCTCTTTGAATCTTCTTTATCATGCTAAGAGGAGCAGGAAAAAGCAAAAAATTTCAGAATTGCACCTTGCAATGTGGAGAAATTACTGTTTGTGCATTTACAATATTCATTGATTTTTACCATTGAAAAACGTCCAGAAATGATTGAAGCTACTGACTGAATGAAAGTAGCTGGCATCTCACTCTCTTTGAATTTTCTTTATCATGCTAAGAGGAGCAGGAAAAAGCAAAAAATTTCAGACTTGCACCTTGCAATGCGGAGAAATTACTGTTTGTGCATTTACAATATTCATTGATTTTTGCCATTGAAAAACATCATGTTATTCATATACCAGAAATGTTTGAAGCTACTGACTGAGTGAAAGGAGCTGGCATCTCACTCTCTTTGAATCTTCTTTATCATGCTAAGAGGAGCAGGAAAAAGCAAAAAATTTCAGAATTGCACCTTGCAATGCGGAGAAATTACTGTTTGTGCATTTACAATATTCATTGATTTTTGCCATTGAAAAACATCATGTTATTCATATACAAGAAATGTTTGAAGCTACTGACTGAATGAAAGGAGCTGGCATCAAAATCTCTTTGAATCTTCTTTATCATGCTAAGAGGAGCAGGAAAAAGCAAAAAATTTCAGATTTGCACCTTGCAATGTGGAGAAATTACTGTTTGTGCATTTACAATATTCATTGATTTTTACCATTGAAAAACGTCCAGAAATGATTGAAGCTACTGACTGAATGAAAGTAGCTGGCATCTCACTCTCTTTGAATCTTCTTTATCATGCTAAGAGGAGCAGGAAAAAGCAAAAAATTTCAGACTTGCACCTTGCAATGCGGAGAAATTACTATTTGTGCATTTACAATATTCATTGATTTTTGCCATTGAAAAACATCATGTTATTCATATACCAGAAATGTTTGAAGCTACTGACTGAATGAAAGGAGCTGGCATCTCACTCTCTTTGAATCTTCTTTATCATGCTAAGAGGAACAGGAAAAAGCAAAAAATTTCAGAATTGCACCTTGCAATGCGGAGAAATTACTGTTTGTGCATTTACAATATTCATTGATTTTTGCCATTGAAAAACATCATGTTATTCATATACCAGAAATGTTTGAAGCTACTGACTGAATGAAAGGAGCTGACATCTCACTCTCTTTGAATCTTCTTTATCATGCTAAGAGGAGCAGGAAAAAGCAAAAAATTTCAGAATTGCACCTTGCAATGCGGAGAAATTACTGTTTGTGCATTTACAATATTCATTGATTTTTGCCATTGAAAAATGTCCAGAAATGATGGAAGCTATTGACTGAATGAAAGGAGCTGGCATCTCACTCTCTTTGAATCATGCTAAGAGGAGCAGGAAAAAGCAAAAAATTTCAGAATTGCACCTTGCAATGCGGAGAAATTACTGTTTGTGCATTTACAATATTCATTGATTTTTGCCATTGAAAAACATCATGTTATTCATATACCAGAAATGTTTGAAGCTACTGACTGAATGAAAGGAGCTGGCATCTCACTCTCTTTGAATCTTCTTTATCATGCTAAGAGGAGCAGGAAAAAGCAAAAAATTTTAGAATTGCACCTTGCAATGTGGAGAAATTACTGTTTGTGCATTTACAATATTCATTGATTTTTACCATTGAAAAACGTCCAGAAATGATTGAAGCTACTGACTGAATGAAAGTAGCTGGCATCTCACTCTCTTTGAATCTTCTTTATCATGCTAAGAGGAGCAGGAAAAAGCAAAAAATTTCAGACTTGCACCTTGCAATGCGGAGAAATTACTGTTTGTGCATTTACAATATTCATTGATTTTTGCCATTGAAAAACATCATGTTATTCATATACCAGAAATGTTTGAAGCTACTGACTGAATGAAAGGAGCTGGCATCTCACTCTCTTTGAATCTTCTTTATCATGCTAAGAGGAGCAGGAAAAAGCAAAAAATTTCAGAATTGCACCTTGCAATGCGGAGAAATTACTGTTTGTGCATTTACAATATTCATTGATTTTTGCCATTGAAAAACGTCCAGAAATGATTGAAGCTACTGACTGAATGAAAGGAGCTGGCATCTCACTCTCTTTGAATCTTCTTTATCATGCTAAGAGGAGCAGGAAAAAGCAAAAAATTTCAGAATTGCACCTTGCAATGCGGAGAAATTACTGTTTGTGCATTTACAATATTCATTGATTTTTGCCATTGAAAAACGTCCAGAAATGATTGAAGCTACTGACTGAATGAAAGGAGCTGGCATCTCACTCTCTTTGAATCTTCTTTATCATGCTAAGAGGAGCAGGAAAAAGCAAAAAATTTCAGAATTGCACCTTGCAATGCGGAGAAATTACTGTTTGTGCATTTACAATATTCATTGATTTTTGCCATTGAAAACCATGTTATTCATATACCAGAAATGTTTGAAGCTACTGACTGAATGAAAGGAGCTGGCACCTCACTCTCTTTGAATCTTCTTTATCATGCTAAGAGGAGCGGGAAAAAGCAAAAAATTTCAGAATTGCACCTTGCAATGCGGAAAAATTACTGTTTGTGCATTTACAATATTCATTGATTTTTGCCATTGAAAAACGTCCAGAAATGATTGAAGGTACTGACTGAATGAAAGGAGCTGGCATCTCACTCTCTTTGAATCTTCTTTATCATGCTAAGAGGAGCAGGAAAAAGCAAAAAAATTCAGAATTGCACCTTGCAATGCGGAGAAATTACAGTTTGTGCATTTACAATATTCATTGATTTTTGCCATTGAAAAACATCCAGAAATGATTGAAGCTACTGACTGAATGAAAGGAGCTGGCATCTCACTCTCTTTGAATCTTCTTTATCATGCTAAGAGGAGCAGGAAAAAGCTAAAAATTTCAGAATTGCACCTTGCAATGCGGAGAAATTACTGTTTGTGCATTTACAATATTCATTGATTTTTGCCATTGAAAAACATCATGTTATTCATATACCAGAAATGTTTGAAGCTACTGACTGAATGAAAGGAGCTGGCATCTCACTCTCTTTGAATCTTCTTTATCATGCTAAGAGGAGCAGGAAAAAGCAAAAAATTTCAGAATTGCACCTTGCAATGTGGAGAAATTACTGTTTGTGCATTTACAATATTCATTGATTTTTACCATTGAAAAACGTCCAGAAATGATTGAAGCTACTGACTGAATGAAAGTAGCTGGCATCTCACTCTCTTTCAATCTTCTTTATCATGCTAAGAGGAGCAGGAAAAAGCAAAAAATTTCAGACTTGCACCTTGCAATGCGGAGAAATTACTGTTTGTGCATTTACAATATTCATTGATTTTTGCCATTGAAAAACATCATGTTATTCATATACCAGAAATGTTTGAAGCTACTGACTGAATGAAAGGAGCTGGCATCTCACTCTCTTTGAATCTTCTGTATCATGCTAAGAGGAGCAGGAAAAAGCAAAAAATTTCAGAATTGCACCTTGCAATGCGGAGAAATTACTGTTTGTGCATTTACAATATTCATTGATTTTTGCCATTGAAAAACATCATGTTATTCATATACCAGAAATGTTTGAAGCTACTGACTGAATGAAAGGAGCTGGCATCTCAATCTCTTTGAATCTTCTTTATCATGCTAAGAGGAGCAGGATAAAGCAAAAAATTTCAGAATTGCACCTTGCAATGTGGAGAAATTACTGTTTGTGCATTTACAATATTCATTGATTTTTACCATTGAAAAACGTCCAGAAATGATTGAAGCTACTGACTGAATGAAAGTAGCTGGCATCTCACTCTCTTTGAATCTTCTTTATCATGCTAAGAGGAGCAGGAAAAAGCAAAAAATTTCAGACTTGCACCTTGCAATGCGGAGAAATTACTGTTTGTGCATTTACAATATTCATTGATTTTTGCCATTGAAAAACATCATGTTATTCATATACCAGAAATGTTTGAAGCTACTGACTGAATGAAAGGAGCTGGCATCTCACTCTCTTTGAATCTTCTTTATCATGCTAAGAGGAGCAGGAAAAAGCAAAAAATTTCAGACTTGCACCTTGCAATGCGGAGAAATTACTGTTTGTGCATTTACAATATTCATTGATTTTTGCCATTGAAAAACATCATGTTATTCATATACCAGAAATGTTTGAAGCTACTGACTGAATGAAAGGAACTGGCATCTCACTCTCTTTGAATCTTCTTTATCATGCTAAGAGGAGCAGGAAAAAGCAAAAAATTTCAGAATTGCACCTTGCAATGCGGAGAAATTACTGTTTGTGCATTTACAATATTCATTGATTTTTGCCATTGAAAAACGTCCAGAAATGATTGAAGGTACTGACTGAATGAAAGGAGCTGGCATCTCACTCTCTTTGAATCTTCTTTATCATTCTAAGAGGAGCAGGAAAAAGCAAAAAATTTCAGAATTGCACCTTGCAATGCGGAGAAATTACTGTTTGTGCATTTACAATATTCATTGATTTTTGCCATTGAAAAACGTCCAGAAATGATTGAAGCTACTGACTCAATGAATGGAGCTGGCATCTCACTCTCTTTGAATCTTCTTTATCATGCTAAGAGGAGCAGGAAAAAGCAAAAAATTTCAGAATTGCACCTTGCAATGCGGAGAAATTACAGTTTGTGCATTTACAATATTCATTGATTTTTGCCATTGAAAAACGTCCAGAAATGATTGAAGCTACTGACTGAATGAAAGGAGCTGGCATCTCACTCTCTTTGAATCTTCTTTATCATGCTAAGAGGAGCAGGAAAAAGCAAAAAATTTCAGAATTGCACCTTGCAATGCGGAGAAATTACTGTTTGTGCATTTACAATATTCGTTGATTTTTGCCATTGAAAAACGTCCAGAAATGATTGAAGCTACTGACTGAATGAAAGGAGCTGGCATCTCACTCTCTTTGAATCTTCTTTATCATGCTAAGAGGAGCAGGAAAAAGCAAAAAATTTCAGAATTGCACCTTGCAATGCGGAGAAATTACAGTTTGTGCATTTACAATATTCATTGATTTTTGCCATTGAAAAACGTCCAGAAATGATTGAAGCTACTGACTGAATGAAAGGAGCTGGCATCTCACTCTCGTTGAATCTTCTTTATCATGCTAAGAGGAGCAGGAAAAAGCAAAAAATTTCAGAATTGCACCTTGCAATGCGGAGAAATTACTGTTTGTGCATTTACAATATTCATTGATTTTTGCCATTGAAAAACATGTTATTCATATACCAGAAATGTTTGAAGCTCCTGACTGAATGAAAGGAGCTGGCACCTCACTCTCTTTGAATCTTCTTTATCATGCTAAGAGGAGCAGGAAAAAGCAAAAAATTTCAGAATTGCACCTTGCAATGCGGAGAAATTACTGTTTGTGCATTTACAATATTCATTGATTTTTGCCATTGAAAAACGTCCAGAAATGATTGAAGCTACTGACTGAATGAAAGTAGCTGCCATCTCACTCTCTTTGAATCTTTTTTATCATGCTAAGAGGAGCAGGAAAAAGCAAAAAATTTCAGACTTGCACCTTGCAATGCGGAGAAATTACTGTTTGTGCATTTACAATATTCATTGATTTTTGCCATTGAAAAACATCATGTTATTCATATACCAGAAATGTTTGAAGCTACTGACTGAATGAAAGGAGCTGGCATCTCACTCTCTTTGAATCTTCTTTATCATGCTAAGAGGAGCAGGAAAAAGCAAAAAATTTCAGAATTGCACCTTGCAATGCGGAGAAATTACTTTTTGTGCATTTACAATATTCATTGATTTTTGCCATTGAAAAACGTCCAGAAATGATTGAAGCTACTGACTGAATGAAAGGAGCTGGCATCTCACTCTCTTTGAATCTTCTTTATCATGCTAAGAGGAGCAGGAAAAAGCAAAAAATTTCAGAATTGCACCTTGCAATGCGGAGAAATTACTGTTTGTGCATTTACAATATTCATTGATTTTTGCCATTGAAAAACGTCCAGAAATGATTGAAGCTACTGACTGAATGAAAGGAGCTGGCATCTCACTCTCTTTGAATCTTCTTTATCATGCTAAGAGGAGCAGGAAAAAGCAAAAAATTTCAGAATTGCACCTTGCAATGCGGAGAAATTACTGTTTGTGCATTTACAATATTCATTGATTTTTGCCATTGAAAAACATGTAATTCATATACCAGAAATGTTTGAAGCTACTGACTGAATGAAAGGAGCTGGCACCTCACTCTCTTTGAATCTTCTTTATCATGCTAAGAGGAGCGGGAAAAAGCAAAAAATTTCAGAATTGCACCTTGCAATGCGGAGAAATTACTGTTTGTGCATTTAGAATATTCATTGATTTTTGCCATTGAAAAACGTCCAGAAATGATTGAAGGTACTGACTGAATGAAAGGAGCTGGCATCTCACTCTCTTTGAATCTTCTTTATCATGCTAAGAGGAGCAGGAAAAAGCAAAAAATTTCAGAATTGCACCTTGCAATGCGGAGAAATTACTGTTTGTGCATTTACAATATTCATTGATTTTTGCCATTGAAAAACGTCCAGAAATGATTGAAGCTACTGACTGAATGAAAGGAGCTGGCATCTCACTCTCTTTGAATCTTCTTTATCATGCTAAGAGGAGCAGGAAAAAGCAAAAAATTTCAGAATTGCACCTTGCAATGCGGAGAAATTACAGTTTGTGCATTTACAATATTCATTGATTTTTGCCATTGAGAAACGTCCAGAAATGATTGAAGCTACTGACTGAATGAAAGGAGCTGGCATCTCACTCTCTTTGAATCTTCTTTATCATGCTAAGAGGAACAGGAAAAAGCAAAAAATTTCAGAATTGCACCTTGCAATGCGGAGAAATTACTGTTTGTGCATTTACAATATTCATTGATTTTTGCCATTGAAAAACATCATGTTATTTATATACCAGAAATGTTTGAAGCTACTGACTGAATGAAAGGAGCTGGCATCTCACTCTCTTTGAATCTTCTTTTTCATGCTAAGAGGAGCAGGAAAAAGCAAAAAATTTCAGAATTGCACCTTGCAATGTGGAGAAATTACTGTTTGTGCATTTACAATATTCATTGATTTTTACCATTGAAAAACGTCCAGAAATGATTGAAGCTACTGACTGAATGAAAGTAGCTGGCATCTCACTCTCTTTGAATTTTCTTTATCATGCTAAGAGGAGCAGGAAAAAGCAAAAAATTTCAGACTTGCACCTTGCAATGCGGAGAAATTACTGTTTGTGCATTTACAATATTCATTGATTTTTGCCATTGAAAAACATCATGTTATTCATATACCAGAAATGTTTGAAGCTACTGACTGAGTGAAAGGAGCTGGCATCTCACTCTCTTTGAATCTTCTTTATCATGCTAAGAGGAGCAGGAAAAAGCAAAAAATTTCAGAATTGCACCTTGCAATGCGGAGAAATTACTGTTTGTGCATTTACAATATTCATTGATTTTTGCCATTGAAAAACATCATGTTATTCATATACAAGAAATGTTTGAAGCTACTGACTGAATGAAAGGAGCTGGCATCTCAATCTCTTTGAATCTTCTTTATCATGCTAAGAGGAGCAGGAAAAAGCAAAAAATTTCAGAATTGCACCTTGCAATGTGGAGAAATTACTGTTTGTGCATTTACAATATTCATTGATTTTTACCATTGAAAAACGTCCAGAAATGATTGAAGCTACTGACTGAATGAAAGTAGCTGGCATCTCACTCTCTTTGAATCTTCTTTATCATGCTAAGAGGAGCAGGAAAAAGCAAAAAATTTCAGACTTGCACCTTGCAATGCGGAGAAATTACTATTTGTGCATTTACAATATTCATTGATTTTTGCCATTGAAAAACATCATGTTATTCATATACCAGAAATGTTTGAAGCTACTGACTGAATGAAAGGAGCTGGCATCTCACTCTCTTTGAATCTTCTTTATCATGCTAAGAGGAGCAGGAAAAAGCAAAAAATTTCAGAATTGCACCTTGCAATGCGGAGAAATTACTGTTTGTGCATTTACAATATTCATTGATTTTTGCCATTGAAAAACATCATGTTATTCATATACCAGAAATGTTTGAAGCTACTGACTGAATGAAAGGAGCTGACATCTCACTCTCTTTGAATCTTCTTTATCATGCTAAGAGTAGCAGGAAAAAGCAAAAAATTTCAGAATTGCACCTTGCAATGCGGAGAAATTACTGTTTGTGCATTTACAATATTCATTGATTTTTGCCATTGAAAAATGTCCAGAAATGATGGAAGCTACTGACTGAATGAAAGGAGCTGGCATCTCACTCTCTTTGAATCATGCTAAGAGGAGCAGGAAAAAGCAAAAAATTTCAGAATTGCACCTTGCAATGCGGAGAAATTACTGTTTGTGCATTTACAATATTCATTGATTTTTGCCATTGAAAAACATCATGTTATTCATATACCAGAAATGTTTGAAGCTACTGACTGAATGAAAGGAGCTGGCATCTCACTCTCTTTGAATCTTCTTTATCATGCTAAGAGGAGCAGGAAAAAGCAAAAAATTTTAGAATTGCACCTTGCAATGTGGAGAAATTACTGTTTGTGCATTTACAATATTCATTGATTTTTACCATTGAAAAACGTCCAGAAATGATTGAAGCTACTGACTGAATGAAAGTAGCTGGCATCTCACTCTCTTTGAATCTTCTTTATCATGCTAAGAGGAGCAGGAAAAAGCAAAAAATTTCAGACTTGCACCTTGCAATGCGGAGAAATTACTGTTTGTGCATTTACAATATTCATTGATTTTTGCCATTGAAAAACATCATGTTATTCATATACCAGAAATGTTTGAAGCTACTGACTGAATGAAAGGAGCTGGCATCTCACTCTCTTTGAATCTTCTTTATCATGCTAAGAGGAGCAGGAAAAAGCAAAAAATTTCAGAATTGCACCTTGCAATGCGGAGAAATTACTGTTTGTGCATTTACAATATTCATTGATTTTTGCCATTGAAAAACGTCCAGAAATGATTGAAGCTACTGACTGAATGAAAGGAGCTGGCATCTCACTCTCTTTGAATCTTCTTTATCATGCTAAGAGGAGCAGGAAAAAGCAAAAAATTTCAGAATTGCACCTTGCAATGCGGAGAAATTACTGTTTGTGCATTTACAATATTCATTGATTTTTGCCATTGAAAAACGTCCAGAAATGATTGAAGCTACTGACTGAATGAAAGGAGCTGGCATCTCACTCTCTTTGAATCTTCTTTATCATGCTAAGAGGAGCAGGAAAAAGCAAAAAATTTCAGAATTGCACCTTGCAATGCGGAGAAATTACTGTTTGTGCATTTACAATATTCATTGATTTTTGCCATTGAAAACCATGTTATTCATATACCAGAAATGTTTGAAGCTACTGACTGAATGAAAGGAGCTGGCACCTCACTCTCTTTGAATCTTCTTTATCATGCTAAGTGGAGCGGGAAAAAGCAAAAAATTTCAGAATTGCACCTTGCAATGCGGAAAAATTACTGTTTGTGCATTTACAATATTCATTGATTTTTGCCATTGAAAAACGTCCAGAAATGATTGAAGGTACTGACTGAATGAAAGGAGCTGGCATCTCACTCTCTTTGAATCTTCTTTATCATGCTAAGAGGAGCAGGAAAAAGCAAAAAATTTCAGAATTGCACCTTGCAATGCGGAGAAATTACTGTTTGTGCATTTACAATATTCATTGATTTTTGCCATTGAAAAACGTCCAGAAATGATTGAAGCTACTGACTGAATGAAAGGAGCTGGCATCTCACTCTCTTTGAATCTTCTTTATCATGCTAAGAGGAGCAGGAAAAAGCAAAAAATTTCAGAATTGCACCTTGCAATGCGGAGAAATTACAGTTTGTGCATTTACAATATTCATTGATTTTTGCCATTGAAAAACATCCAGAAATGATTGAAGCTACTGACTGAATGAAAGGAGCTGGCATCTCACTCTCTTTGAATCTTCTTTATCATGCTAAGAGGAGCAGGAAAAAGCAAAAAATTTCAGAATTGCACCTTGCAATGCGGAGAAATTACTGTTTGTGCATTTACAATATTCATTGATTTTTGCCATTGAAAAACATCATGTTATTCATATACCAGAAATGTTTGAAGCTACTGACTGAATGAAAGGAGCTGGCATCTCACTCTCTTTGAATCTTCTTTATCATGCTAAGAGGAGCAGGAAAAAGCAAAAAATTTCAGAATTGCACATTGCAATGTGGAGAAATTACTGTTTGTGCATTTACAATATTCATTGATTTTTACCATTGAAAAACGTCCAGAAATGATTGAAGCTACTGACTGAATGAAAGTAGCTGGCATCTCACTCTCTTTGAATCTTCTTTATCATGCTAAGAGGAGCAGGAAAAAGCAAAAAATTTCAGACTTGCACCTTGCAATGCGGAGAAATTACTGTTTGTGCATTTACAATATTCATTGATTTTTGCCATTGAAAAACATCATGTTATTCATATACCAGAAATGTTTGAAGCTACTGACTGAATGAAAGGAGCTGGCATCTCACTCTCTTTGAATCTTCTTTATCATGCTAAGAGGAGCAGGAAAAAGCAAAAAATTTCAGAATTGCACCTTGCAATGCGGAGAAATTACTGTTTGTGCATTTACAATATTCATTGATTTTTGCCATTGAAAAACATCATGTTATTCATATACCAGAAATGTTTGAAGCTACTGACTGAATGAAAGGAGCTGGCATCTCAATCTCTTTGAATCTTCTTTATCATGCTAAGAGGAGCAGGATGAAGCAAAAAATTTCAGAATTGCACCTTGCAATGTGGAGAAATTACTGTTTGTGCATTTACAATATTCATTGATTTTTGCCATTGAAAAACGTCCAGAAATGATTGAAGCTACTGACTGAATGAAAGTAGCTGGCATCTCACTCTCTTTGAATCTTCTTTATCATGCTAAGAGGAGCAGGAAAAAGCAAAAAATTTCAGACTTGCACCTTGCAATGCGGAGAAATTACTGTTTGTGCATTTACAATATTCATTGATTTTTGCCATTGAAAAACATCATGTTATTCATATACCAGAAATGTTTGAAGCTACTGACTGAATGAAAGGAACTGGCATCTCACTCTCTTTGAATCTTCTTTATCATGCTAAGAGGAGCAGGAAAAAGCAAAAAATTTCAGACTTGCACCTTGCAATGCGGAGAAATTACTGTTTGTGCATTTACAATATTCATTGATTTTTGCCATTGAAAAACATCATGTTATTCATATACCAGAAATGTTTGAAGCTACTGACTGAATGAAAGGAGCTGGCATCTCACTCTCTTTGAATCTTCTTTATCATGCTAAGAGGAGCAGGAAAAAGCAAAAAATTTCAGAATTGCACCTTGCAATGCGGAGAAATTACTGTTTGTGCATTTACAATATTCATTGATTTTTGCCATTGAAAAACGTCCAGAAATGATTGAAGCTACTGACTGAATGAAAGGAGCTGGCATCTCACTCTCTTTGAATCTTCTTTATCATGCTAAGAGGAGCAGGAAAAAGCAAAAAATTTCAGAATTGCACCTTGCAATGCGGAGAAATTACTGTTTGTGCATTTACAATATTCATTGATTTTTGCCATTGAAAAACGTCCAGAAATGATTGAAGCTACTGACTGAATGAAAGGAGCTGGCATCTCACTCTCTTTGAATCTTCTTTATCATGCTAAGAGGAGCAGGAAAAAGCAAAAAATTTCAGAATTGCACCTTGCAATGCGGAGAAATTACTGTTTGTGCATTTACAATATTCATTGATTTTTGCCATTGAAAACCATGTTATTCATATACCAGAAATGTTTGAAGCTACTGACTGAATGAAAGGAGCTGGCACCTCACTCTCTTTGAATCTTCTTTATCATGCTAAGAGGAGCGGGAAAAAGCAAAAAATTTCAGAATTGCACCTTGCAATGCGGAAAAATTACTGTTTGTGCATTTACAATATTCATTGATTTTTGCCATTGAAAAACGTCCAGAAATGATTGAAGGTACTGACTGAATGAAAGGAGCTGGCATCTCACTCTCTTTGAATCTTCTTTATCATGCTAAGAGGAGCAGGAAAAAGCAAAAAATTTCAGAATTGCACCTTGCAATGCGGAGAAATTACTGTTTGTGCATTTACAATATTCATTGATTTTTGCCATTGAAAAACGTCCAGAAATGATTGAAGCTACTGACTGAATGAAAGGAGCTGGCATCTCACTCTCTTTGAATCTTCTTTATCATGCTAAGAGGAGCAGGAAAAAGCAAAAAATTTCAGAATTGCACCTTGCAATGCGGAGAAATTACAGTTTGTGCATTTACAATATTCATTGATTTTTGCCATTGAAAAACATCCAGAAATGATTGAAGCTACTGACTGAATGAAAGGAGCTGGCATCTCACTCTCTTTGAATCTTCTTTATCATGCTAAGAGGAGCAGGAAAAAGCAAAAAATTTCAGAATTGCACCTTGCAATGCGGAGAAATTACTGTTTGTGCATTTACAATATTCATTGATTTTTGCCATTGAAAAACATCATGTTATTCATATACCAGAAATGTTTGAAGCTACTGACTGAATGAAAGGAGCTGGCATCTCACTCTCTTTGAATCTTCTTTATCATGCTAAGAGGAGCAGGAAAAAGCAAAAAATTTCAGAATTGCACATTGCAATGTGGAGAAATTACTGTTTGTGCATTTACAATATTCATTGATTTTTACCATTGAAAAACGTCCAGAAATGATTGAAGCTACTGACTGAATGAAAGTAGCTGGCATCTCACTCTCTTTGAATCTTCTTTATCATGCTAAGAGGAGCAGGAAAAAGCAAAAAATTTCAGACTTGCACCTTGCAATGCGGAGAAATTACTGTTTGTGCATTTACAATATTCATTGATTTTTGCCATTGAAAAACATCATGTTATTCATATACCAGAAATGTTTGAAGCTACTGACTGAATGAAAGGAGCTGGCATCTCACTCTCTTTGAATCTTCTTTATCATGCTAAGAGGAGCAGGAAAAAGCAAAAAATTTCAGAATTGCACCTTGCAATGCGGAGAAATTACTGTTTGTGCATTTACAATATTCATTGATTTTTGCCATTGAAAAACATCATGTTATTCATATACCAGAAATGTTTGAAGCTACTGACTGAATGAAAGGAGCTGGCATCTCAATCTCTTTGAATCTTCTTTATCATGCTAAGAGGAGCAGGATAAAGCAAAAAATTTCAGAATTGCACCTTGCAATGTGGAGAAATTACTGTTTGTGCATTTACAATATTCATTGATTTTTGCCATTGAAAAACGTCCAGAAATGATTGAAGCTACTGACTGAATGAAAGTAGCTGGCATCTCACTCTCTTTGAATCTTCTTTATCATGCTAAGAGGAGCAGGAAAAAGCAAAAAATTTCAGACTTGCACCTTGCAATGCGGAGAAATTACTGTTTGTGCATTTACAATATTCATTGATTTTTGCCATTGAAAAACATCATGTTATTCATATACCAGAAATGTTTGAAGCTACTGACTGAATGAAAGGAACTGGCATCTCACTCTCTTTGAATCTTCTTTATCATGCTAAGAGGAGCAGGAAAAAGCAAAAAATTTCAGACTTGCACCTTGCAATGCGGAGAAATTACTGTTTGTGCATTTACAATATTCATTGATTTTTGCCATTGAAAAACATCATGTTATTCATATACCAGAAATGTTTGAAGCTACTGACTGAATGAAAGGAACTGGCATCTCACTCTCTTTGAATCTTCTTTATCATGCTAAGAGGAGCAGGAAAAAGCAAAAAATTTCAGAATTGCACCTTGCAATGCGGAGAAATTACTGTTTGTGCATTTACAATATTCATTGATTTTTGCCATTGAAAAATGTCCAGAAGTGATTGAAGGTACTGACTGAATGAAAGGAGCTGGCATCTCACTCTCTTTGAATCTTCTTTATCATTCTAAGAGGAGCAGGAAAAAGCAAAAAATTTCAGAATTGCACCTTGCAATGCGGAGAAATTACTGTTTGTGCATTTACAATATTCATTGATTTTTGCCATTGAAAAACGTCCAGAAATGATTGAAGCTACTGACTCAATGAATGGAGCTGGCATCTCACTCTCTTTGAATCTTCTTTATCATGCTAAGAGGAGCAGGAAAAAGCAAAAAATTTCAGAATTGCACCTTGCAATGCGGAGAAATTACAGTTTGTGCATTTACAATATTCATTGATTTTTGCCATTGAAAAACGTCCAGAAATGATTGAAGCTACTGACTGAATGAAAGGAGCTGGCATCTCACTCTCTTTGAATCTTCTTTATCATGCTAAGAGGAGCAGGAAAAAGCAAAAAATTTCAGAATTGCACCTTGCAATGCGGAGAAAATACTGTTTGTGCATTTGCAATATTCGTTGATTTTTGCCATTGAAAAACGTCCAGAAATGATTGAAGCTACTGACTGAATGAAAGGAGCTGGCATCTCACTCTCTTTGAATCTTCTTTATCATGCTAAGAGGAGCAGGAAAAAGCAAAAAATTTCAGAATTGCACCTTGCAATGCGGAGAAATTACAGTTTGTGCATTTACAATATTCATTGATTTTTGCCATTGAAAAACGTCCAGAAATGATTGAAGCTACTGACTGAATGAAAGGAGCTGGCATCTCACTCTCTTTGAATCTTATTTATCATGCTAAGAGGAGCAGGAAAAAGCAAAAAATTTCAGAATTGCACCTTGCAATGCGGAGAAATTACTGTTTGTGCATTTACAATATTCATTGATTTTTGCCATTGAAAAACATGTTATTCATATACCAGAAATGTTTGAAGCTCCTGACTGAATGAAAGGAGCTGGCACCTCACTCTCTTTGAATCTTCTTTATCATGCTAAGAGGAGCAGGAAAAAGCAAAAAATTTCAGAATTGCACCTTGCAATGCGGAGAAATTACTGTTTGTGCATTTACAATATTCATTGATTTTTGCCATTGAAAAACGTCCAGAAATGATTGAAGCTACTGACTGAATGAAAGGAGCTGGCATCTCACTCTCTTTGAATCTTCTTTATCATGCTAAGAGGAGCAGGAAAAAGCAAAAAATTTCAGAATTGCACCTTGCAATGCGGAGAAATTACTGTTTGTGCATTTACAATATTCATTGATTTTTGCCATTGAAAAATGTCCAGAAATGATTGAAGCTACTGACTGAATGAAAGGAGCTGGCATCTCACTCTCTTTGAATCTTCTTTATCATGCTAAGAGGAGCAGGAAAAAGCAAAAAATTTCAGAATTGCGCCTTGCAATGCGGAGAAATTACTGTTTGTGCATTTACAAAATTCATTGATTTTTGCCATTGAAAAACATCATGTTATTCATATACCAGAAATGATTGAAGCTACTGACTGAAGGAAAGGAGCTGGCATCTCACTCTCTTTGAATCTTCTTTATCATGCTAAGAGGAGCAGGAAAAAGCAAAAAATTTCAGAATTGCACCTTGCAATGCGGAGAAATTACTGTTTGTGCATTTACAATATTCATTGATTTTTGCCATTGAAAAACGTCCAGAAATGATTGAAGCTACTGACTGAATGAAAGGAGCTGGCATCTCACTCTCTTTGAATCTTCTTTATCATGCTAAGAGGAGCAGGAAAAAGCAAAAAATTTCAGAATTGCACCTTGCAATGCGGAGAAATTACTGTTTGTGCATTTACATTATACATTGATTTTTGCCATTGAAAAACGTCCAGAAATGATTGAAGCTACTGACTGAATGAAAGGAGCTGGCATCTCACTCTCTTTGAATCTTCTTTATCATGCTAAGAGGAGCAGGAAAAAGCAAAAAATTTCAGAATTGCACCTTGCAATGCGGAGAAATTACTGTTTGTGCATTTACAATATTCATTGATTTTTGCCGTTGAAAAAAGTCCAGAAATGATTGAAGCTACTGACTGAATGAAAGGAGCTGGCATCTCACTCTCTTTGAATCTTCTTTATCATGCTAAGAGGAGCAGGAAAAAGCAAAAAATTTCAGAATTGCACCTTGCAATGCGGAGAAATTACTGTTTGTGCATTTACAATATTCATTGATTTTTGCCATTGAAAAACATCATGTTATTCATATACCAGAAATGATTGAAGCTACTGACTGAATGAAAGGAGCTGGCATCTCACTCTCTTTGAATCTTCTTTATCATGCTAAGAGGAGCAGGAAAAAGCAAGAAATTTCAGAATTGCACCTTGCAATGCGGAGAAATTACTGTTTGTGCATTTACAATATTCATTGATTTTTGCCATTGAAAAACATCATGTTATTCATATACCAGAAATGTTTGAAGCTACTGACTGAATGAAAGGAGCTGGCATCTCACTCTCTTTGAATCTTCTTTATCATGCTAAGAGGAGCAGGAAAAAGCAAAAAATTTCAGAATTGCACCTTGCAATGTGGAGAAATTACTGTTTGTGCATTTACAATATTCATTGATTTTTACCATTGAAAAACGTCCAGAAATGATTGAAGCTACTGACTGAATGAAAGTAGCTGCCATCTCACTCTCTTTGAATCTTTTTTATCATGCTAAGAGGAGCAGGAAAAAGCAAAAAATTTCAGACTTGCACCTTGCAATGCGGAGAAATTACTGTTTGTGCATTTACAATATTCATTGATTTTTGCCATTGAAAAACATCATGTTATTCATATACCAGAAATGTTTGAAGCTACTGACTGAATGAAAGGAGCTGGCATCTCACTCTCTTTGAATCTTCTTTATCATGCTAAGAGGAGCAGGAAAAAGCAAAAAATTTCAGAATTGCACCTTGCAATGCGGAGAAATTACTTTTTGTGCATTTACAATATTCATTGATTTTTGCCATTGAAAAACGTCCAGAAATGATTGAAGCTACTGACTGAATGAAAGGAGCTGGCATCTCACTCTCTTTGAATCTTCTTTATCATGCTAAGAGGAGCAGGAAAAAGCAAAAAATTTCAGAATTGCACCTTGCAATGCGGAGAAATTACTGTTTGTGCATTTACAATATTCATTGATTTTTGCCATTGAAAAACGTCCAGAAATGATTGAAGCTACTGACTGAATGAAAGGAGCTGGCATCTCACTCTCTTTGAATCTTCTTTATCATGCTAAGAGGAGCAGGAAAAAGCAAAAAATTTCAGAATTGCACCTTGCAATGCGGAGAAATTACTGTTTGTGCATTTACAATATTCATTGATTTTTGCCATTGAAAAACATGTAATTCATATACCAGAAATGTTTGAAGCTACTGACTGAATGAAAGGAGCTGGCACCTCACTCTCTTTGAATCTTCTTTATCATGCTAAGAGGAGCGGGAAAAAGCAAAAAATTTCAGAATTGCACCTTGCAATGCGGAGAAATTACTGTTTGTGCATTTACAATATTCATTGATTTTTGCCATTGAAAAGCGTCCAGAAATGATTGAAGGTACTGACTGAATGAAAGGAGCTGGCATCTCACTCTCTTTGAATCTTCTTTATCATGCTAAGAGGAGCAGGAAAAAGCAAAAAATTTCAGAATTGCACCTTGCAATGCGGAGAAATTACTGTTTGTGCATTTACAATATTCATTGATTTTTGCCATTGAAAAACGTCCAGAAATGATTGAAGCTACTGACTGAATGAAAGGAGCTGGCATCTCACTCTCTTTGAATCTTCTTTATCATGCTAAGAGGAGCAGGAAAAAGCAAAAAATTTCAGAATTGCACCTTGCAATGCGGAGAAATTACTGTTTGTGCATTTACAATATTCATTGATTTTTGCCATTGAAAAACATCATGTTATTCATATACAAGAAATGTTTGAAGCTACTGACTGAATGAAAGGAGCTGGCATCTCAATCTCTTTGAATCTTCTTTATCATGCTAAGAGGAGCAGGAAAAAGCAAAAAATTTCAGAATTGCACCTTGCAATGTGGAGAAATTACTGTTTGTGCATTTACAATATTCATTGATTTTTACCATTGAAAAACGTCCAGAAATGATTGAAGCTACTGACTGAATGAAAGTAGCTGGCATCTCACTCTCTTTGAATCTTCTTTATCATGCTAAGAGGAGCAGGAAAAAGCAAAAAATTTCAGACTTGCACCTTGCAATGCGGAGAAATTACTATTTGTGCATTTACAATATTCATTGATTTTTGCCATTGAAAAACATCATGTTATTCATATACCAGAAATGTTTGAAGCTACTGACTGAATGAAAGGAGCTGGCATCTCACTCTCTTTGAATCTTCTTTATCATGCTAAGAGGAGCAGGAAAAAGCAAAAAATTTCAGAATTGCACCTTGCAATGCGGAGAAATTACTGTTTGTGCATTTACAATATTCATTGATTTTTGCCATTGAAAAATGTCCAGAAATGATTGAAGCTACTGACTGAATGAAAGGAGCTGGCATCTCACTCTCTTTGAATCATGCTAAGAGGAGCAGGAAAAAGCAAAAAATTTCAGAATTGCACCTTGCAATGCGGAGAAATTACTGTTTGTGCATTTACAATATTCATTGATTTTTGCCATTGAAAAACATCATGTTATTCATATACCAGAAATGTTTGAAGCTACTGACTGAATGAAAGGAGCTGGCATCTCACTCTCTTTGAATCTTCTTTATCATGCTAAGAGGAGCAGGAAAAAGCAAAAAATTTCAGAATTGCACCTTGCAATGCGGAGAAATTATAGTTTGTGCATTTACAATATTCATTGATTTTTGCCATTGAAAAACGTCCAGAAATGATTGAAGCTACTGACTGAATGAAAGGAGCTGGCATCTCACTCTCTTTGAATCTTCTTTATCATGCTAAGAGGAGCAGGAAAAAGCAAAAAATTTCAGAATTGCACCTTGCAATGCGGAGAAATTACTGTTTGTGCATTTACAATATTCATTGATTTTTGCCATTGAAAAACGTCCAGAAATGATTGAAGCTACTGACTGAATGAAAGGAGCTGGCATCTCACTCTCTTTGAATCTTCTTTATCATGCTAAGAGGAGCAGGAAAAAGCAAAAAATTTCAGAATTGCACCTTGCAATGCGGAGAAATTACTGTTTGTGCATTTACAATATTCATTGATTTTTGCCATTGAAAAACATGTTATTCATATACCAGAAATGTTTGAAGCTACTGACTGAATGAAAGGAGCTGGCACCTCACTCTCTTTGAATCTTCTTTATCATGCTAAGAGGAGCGGGAAAAAGCAAAAAATTTCAGAATTGCACCTTGCAATGCGGAAAAATTACTGTTTGTGCATTTACAATATTCATTGATTTTTGCCATTGAAAAACGTCCAGAAATGATTGAAGGTACTGACTGAATGAAAGGAGCTGGCATCTCACTCTCTTTGAATCTTCTTTATCATGCTAAGAGGAGCAGGAAAAAGCAAAAAATTTCAGAATTGCACCTTGCAATGCGGAGAAATTACTGTTTGTGCATTTACAATATTCATTGATTTTTGCCATTGAAAAACGTCCAGAAATGATTGAAGCTACTGACTGAATGAAAGGAGATGGCATCTCACTCTCTTTGAATCTTCTTTATCATGCTAAGAGGAGCAGGAAAAAGCAAAAAATTTCAGAATTGCACCTTGCAATGCGGAGAAATTACAGTTTGTGCATTTACAATATTCATTGATTTTTGCCATTGAAAAACATCCAGAAATGATTGAAGCTACTGACTGAATGAAAGGAGCTGGCATCTCACTCTCTTTGAATCTTCTTTATCATGCTAAGAGGAGCAGGAAAAAGCAAAAAATTTCAGAATTGCACCTTGCAATGCGGAGAAATTACTGTTTGTGCATTTACAATATTCATTGATTTTTGCCATTGAAAAACATCATGTTATTCATATACCAGAAATGTTTGAAGCTACTGACTGAATGAAAGGAGCTGGCATCTCACTCTCTTTGAATCTTCTTTATCATGCTAAGAGGAGCAGGAAAAAGCAAAAAATTTCAGAATTGCACCTTGCAATGTGGAGAAATTACTGTTTGTGCATTTACAATATTCATTGATTTTTACCATTGAAAAACGTCCAGAAATGATTGAAGCTACTGACTGAATGAAAGTAGCTGGCATCTCACTCTCTTTGAATCTTCTTTATCATGCTAAGAGGAGCAGGAAAAAGCAAAAAATTTCAGACTTGCACCTTGCAATGCGGAGAAATTACTGTTTGTGCATTTACAATATTCATTGATTTTTGCCATTGAAAAACATCATGTTATTCATATACCAGAAATGTTTGAAGCTACTGACTGAATGAAAGGAGCTGGCATCTCACTCTCTTTGAATCTTCTTTATCATGCTAAGAGGAGCAGGAAAAAGCAAAAAATTTCAGAATTGCACCTTGCAATGCGGAGAAATTACTGTTTGTGCATTTACAATATTCATTGATTTTTGCCATTGAAAAACATCATGTTATTCATATACCAGAAATGTTTGAAGCTACTGACTGAATGAAAGGAGCTGGCATCTCACTCTCTTTGAATCTTCTTTATCATGCTAAGAGGAGCAGGATAAAGCAAAAAATTTCAGAATTGCACCTTGCAATGTGGAGAAATTACTGTTTGTGCATTTACAATATTCATTGATTTTTACCATTGAAAAACGTCCAGAAATGATTGAAGCTACTGACTGAATGAAAGGAACTGGCATCTCACTCTCTTTGAATCTTCTTTATCATGCTAAGAGGAGCAGGAAAAAGCAAAAAATTTCAGAATTGCACCTTGCAATGCGGAGAAATTACTGTTTGTGCATTTACAATATTCATTGATTTTTGCCATTGAAAAACGTCCAGAAATGATTGAAGGTACTGACTGAATGAAAGGAGCTGGCATCTCACTCTCTTTGAATCTTCTTTATCATTCTAAGAGGAGCAGGAAAAAGCAAAAAATTTCAGAATTGCACCTTGCAATGCGGAGAAATTACTGTTTGTGCATTTACAATATTCATTGATTTTTGCCATTGAAAAACGTCCAGAAATGATTGAAGCTACTGACTCAATGAATGGAGCTGGCATCTCACTCTCTTTGAATCTTCTTTATCATGCTAAGAGGAGCAGGAAAAAGCAAAAAATTTCAGAATTGCACCTTGCAATGAGGAGAAATTACAGTTTGTGCATTTACAATATTCATTGATTTTTGCCATTGAAAAACGTCCAGAAATGATTGAAGCTACTGACTGAATGAAAGGAGCTGGCATCTCACTCTCTTTGAATCTTCTTTATCATGCTAAGAGGAGCAGGAAAAAGCAAAAAATTTCAGAATTGCACCTTGCAATGCGGAGAAATTACTGTTTGTGCATTTACAATATTCGTTGATTTTTGCCATTGAAAAACGTCCAGAAATGATTGAAGCTACTGACTGAATGAAAGGAGCTGGCATCTCACTCTCTTTGAATCTTCTTTATCATGCTAAGAGGAGCAGGAAAAAGCAAAAAATTTCAGAATTGCACCTTGCAATGCGGAGAAATTACAGTTTGTGCATTTACAATATTCATTGATTTTTGCCATTGAAAAACGTCCAGAAATGATTGAAGCTACTGACTGAATGAAAGGAGCTGGCATCTCACTCTCTTTGAATCTTCTTTATCATGCTAAGAGGAGCAGGAAAAAGCAAAAAATTTCAGAATTTCACCTTGCAATGCGGAGAAATTACTGTTTGTGCATTTACAATATTCATTGATTTTTGCCATTGAAAAACATGTTATTCATATACCAGAAATGTTTGAAGCTCCTGACTGAATGAAAGGAGCTGGCACCTCACTCTCTTTGAATCTTCTTTATCATGCTAAGAGGAGCAGGAAAAAGCAAAAAATTTCAGAATTGCACCTTGCAATGCGGAGAAATTACTGTTTGTGCATTTACAATATTCATTGATTTTTGCCATTGAAAAACGTCCAGAAATTATTGAAGCTACTGACTGAATGAAAGGAGCTGGCATCTCACTCTCTTTGAATCTTCTTTATCATGCTAAGAGGAGCAGGAAAAAGCAAAAAATTTCAGAATTGCACCTTGCAATGCGGAGAAATTACTGTTTGTGCATTTACAATATTCATTGATTTTTGCCATTGAAAAATGTCCAGAAATGATTGAAGCTACTGACTGAATGAAAGGAGCTGGCATCTCACTCTCTTTGAATATTCTTTATCATGCTAAGAGGAGCAGGAAAAAGCAAAAAATTTCAGAATTGCGCCTTGCAATGCGGAGAAATTACTGTTTGTGCATTTACAAAATTCATTGATTTTTGCCATTGAAAAACATCATGTTATTCATATACCAGAAATGATTGAAGCTACTGACTGAAGGAAAGGAGCTGGCATCTCACTCTCTTTGAATCTTCTTTATCATGCTAAGAGGAGCAGGAAAAAGCAAAAAATTTCAGAATTGCACCTTGCAATGCGGAGAAATTACTGTTTGTGCATTTACAATATTCATTGATTTTTGCCATTGAAAAACGTCCAGAAATGATTGAAGCTACTGACTGAATGAAAGGAGCTGGCATCTCACTCTCTTTGAATCTTCTTTATCATGCTAAGAGGAGCAGGAAAAAGCAAAAAATTTCAGAATTGCACCTTGCAATGCGGAGAAATTACTGTTTGTGCATTTACAATATACATTGATTTTTGCCATTGAAAAACGTCCAGAAATGATTGAAGCAACTGACTGAATGAAAGGAGCTGGCATCTCACTCTCTTTGAATCTTCTTTATCATGCTAAGAGGAGCAGGAAAAAGCAAAAAATTTCAGAATTGCACCTTGCAATGCGGAGAAATTACTGTTTGTGCATTTACAATATTCATTGATTTTTGCCGTTGAAAAAAGTCCAGAAATGATTGAAGCTACTGACTGAATGAAAGGAGCTGGCATCTCACTCTCTTTGAATCTTCTTTATCATGCTAAGAGGAGCAGGAAAAAGCAAAAAATTTCAGAATTGCACCTTGCAATGCGGAGAAATTACTGTTTGTGTATTTACAATATTCATTGATTTTTGCCATTGAAAAACATCATGTTATTCATATACCAGAAATGATTGAAGCTACTGACTGAATGAAAGGAGCTGGCATCTCACTCTCTTTGAATCTTCTTTATCATGCTAAGAGGAGCAGGAAAAAGCAAGAAATTTCAGAATTGCACCTTGCAATGCGGAGAAATTACTGTTTGTGCATTTACAATATTCATTGATTTTTGCCATTGAAAAACATCATGTTATTCATATACCAGAAATGTTTGAAGCTACTGACTGAATGAAAGGAGCTGGCATCTCACTCTCTTTGAATCTTCTTTATCATGCTAAGAGGAGCAGGAAAAAGCAAAAAATTTCAGAATTGCACCTTGCAATGTGGAGAAATTACTGTTTGTGCATTTACAATATTCATTGATTTTTACCATTGAAAAACGTCCAGAAATGATTGAAGCTACTGACTGAATGAAAGTAGCTGCCATCTCACTCTCTTTGAATCTTTTTTATCATGCTAAGAGGAGCAGGAAAAAGCAAAAAATTTCAGACTTGCACCTTGCAATGCGGAGAAATTACTGTTTGTGCATTTACAATATTCATTGATTTTTGCCATTGAAAAACATCATGTTATTCATATACCAGAAATGTTTGAAGCTACTGACTGAATGAAAGGAGCTGGCATCTCACTCTCTTTGAATCTTCTTTATCATGCTAAGAGGAGCAGGAAAAAGCAAAAAATTTCAGAATTGCACCTTGCAATGCGGAGAAATTACTTTTTGTGCATTTACAATATTCATTGATTTTTGCCATTGAAAAACGTCCAGAAATGATTGAAGCTACTGACTGAATGAAAGGAGCTGGCATCTCACTCTCTTTGAATCTTCTTTATCATGCTAAGAGGAGCAGGAAAAAGCAAAAAATTTCAGAATTGCACCTTGCAATGCGGAGAAATTACTGTTTGTGCATTTACAATATTCATTGATTTTTGCCATTGAAAAACGTCCAGAAATGATTGAAGCTACTGACTGAATGAAAGGAGCTGGCATCTCACTCTCTTTGAATCTTCTTTATCATGCTAAGAGGAGCAGGAAAAAGCAAAAAATTTCAGAATTGCACCTTGCAATGCGGAGAAATTACTGTTTGTGCATTTACAATATTCATTGATTTTTGCCATTGAAAAACATGTAATTCATATACCAGAAATGTTTGAAGCTACTGACTGAATGAAAGGAGCTGGCACCTCACTCTCTTTGAATCTTCTTTATCATGCTAAGAGGAGCGGGAAAAAGCAAAAAATTTCAGAATTGCACCTTGCAATGCGGAGAAATTACTGTTTGTGCATTTACAATATTCATTGATTTTTGCCATTGAAAAACGTCCAGAAATGATTGAAGGTACTGACTGAATGAAAGGAGCTGGCATCTCACTCTCTTTGAATCTTCTTTATCATGCTAAGAGGAGCAGGAAAAAGCAAAAAATTTCAGAATTGCACCTTGCAATGCGGAGAAATTACTGTTTGTGCATTTACAATATTCATTGATTTTTGCCATTGAAAAACGTCCAGAAATGATTGAAGCTACTGACTGAATGAAAGGAGCTGGCATCTCACTCTCTTTGAATCTTCTTTATCATGCTAAGAGGAGCAGGAAAAAGCAAAAAATTTCAGAATTGCACCTTGCAATGCGGAGAAATTACAGTTTGTGCATTTACAATATTCATTGATTTTTGCCATTGAGAAACGTCCAGAAATGATTGAAGCTACTGACTGAATGAAAGGAGCTGGCATCTCACTCTCTTTGAATCTTCTTTATCATGCTAAGAGGAACAGGAAAAAGCAAAAAATTTCAGAATTGCACCTTGCAATGCGGAGAAATTACTGTTTGTGCATTTACAATATTCATTGATTTTTGCCATTGAAAAACATCATGTTATTTATATACCAGAAATGTTTGAAGCTACTGACTGAATGAAAGGAGCTGGCATCTCACTCTCTTTGAATCTTCTTTATCATGCTAAGAGGAGCAGGAAAAAGCAAAAAATTTCAGAATTGCACCTTGCAATGTGGAGGAATTACTGTTTGTGCATTTACAATATTCATTGATTTTTACCATTGAAAAACGTCCAGAAATGATTGAAGCTACTGACTGAATGAAAGTAGCTGGCATCTCACTCTCTTTGAATTTTCTTTATCATGCTAAGAGGAGCAGGAAAAAGCAAAAAATTTCAGACTTGCACCTTGCAATGCGGAGAAATTACTGTTTGTGCATTTACAATATTCATTGATTTTTGCCATTGAAAAACATCATGTTATTCATATACCAGAAATGTTTAAAGCTACTGACTGAATGAAAGGAGCTGGCATCTCACTCTCTTTGAATCTTCTTTATCATGCTAAGAGGAGCAGGAAAAAGCAAAAAATTTCAGAATTGCACCTTGCAATGCGGAGAAATTACTGTTTGTGCATTTACAATATTCATTGATTTTTGCCATTGAAAAACATCATGTTATTCATATACAAGAAATGTTTGAAGCTACTGACTGAATGAAAGGAGCTGGCATCTCAATCTCTTTGAATCTTCTTTATCATGCTAAGAGGAGCAGGAAAAAGCAAAAAATTTCAGAATTGCACCTTGCAATGTGGAGAAATTACTGTTTGTGCATTTACAATATTCATTGATTTTTACCATTGAAAAACGTCCAGAAATGATTGAAGCTACTGACTGAATGAAAGTAGCTGGCATCTCACTCTCTTTGAATCTTCTTTATCATGCTAAGAGGAGCAGGAAAAAGCAAAAAATTTCAGACTTGCACCTTGCAATGCGGAGAAATTACTATTTGTGCATTTACAATATTCATTGATTTTTGCCATTGAAAAACATCATGTTATTCATATACCAGAAATGTTTGAAGCTACTGACTGAATGAAAGGAGCTGGCATCTCACTCTCTTTGAATCTTCTTTATCATGCTAAGAGGAGCAGGAAAAAGCAAAAAATTTCAGAATTGCACCTTGCAATGCGGAGAAATTACTGTTTGTGCATTTACAATATTCATTGATTTTTGCCATTGAAAAACATCATGTTATTCATATACCAGAAATGTTTGAAGCTACTGACTGAATGAAAGGAGCTGACATCTCACTCTCTTTGAATCTTCTTTATCATGCTAAGAGGAGCAGGAAAAAGCAAAAAATTTCAGAATTGCACCTTGCAATGCGGAGAAATTACTGTTTGTGCATTTACAATATTCATTGATTTTTGCCATTGAAAAATGTCCAGAAATGATTGAAGCTACTGACTGAATGAAAGGAGCTGGCATCTCACTCTCTTTGAATCATGCTAAGAGGAGCAGGAAAAAGCAAAAAATTTCAGAATTGCACCTTGCAATGCGGAGAAATTACTGTTTGTGCATTCACAATATTCATTGATTTTTGCCATTGAAAAACATCATGTTATTCATATACCAGAAATGTTTGAAGCTACTGACTGAATGAAAGGAGCTGGCATCTCACTCTCTTTGAATCTTCTTTATCATGCTAAGAGGAGCAGGAAAAAGCAAAAAATTTTAGAATTGCACCTTGCAATGTGGAGAAATTACTGTTTGTGCATTTACAATATTCATTGATTTTTACCATTGAAAAACGTCCAGAAATGATTGAAGCTACTGACTGAATGAAAGTAGCTGGCATCTCACTCTCTTTGAATCTTCTTTATCATGCTAAGAGGAGCAGGAAAAAGCAAAAAATTTCAGACTTGCACCTTGCAATGCGGAGAAATTACTGTTTGTGCATTTACAATATTCATTGATTTTTGCCATTGAAAAACATCATGTTATTCATATACCAGAAATGTTTGAAGCTACTGACTGAATGAAAGGAGCTGGCATCTCACTCTCTTTGAATCTTCTTTATCATGCTAAGAGGAGCAGGAAAAAGCAAAAAATTTCAGAATTGCACCTTGCAATGCGGAGAAATTATAGTTTGTGCATTTACAATATTCATTGATTTTTGCCATTGAAAAACGTCCAGAAATGATTGAAGCTACTGACTGAATGAAAGGAGCTGGCATCTCACTCTCTTTGAATCTTCTTTATCATGCTAAGAGGAGCAGGAAAAAGCAAAAAATTTCAGAATTGCACCTTGCAATGCGGAGAAATTACTGTTTGTGCATTTACAATATTCATTGATTTTTGCCATTGAAAAACGTCCAGAAATGATTGAAGCTACTGACTGAATGAAAGGAGCTGGCATCTCACTCTCTTTGAATCTTCTTTATCATGCTAAGAGGAGCAGGAAAAAGCAAAAAATTTCAGAATTGCACCTTGCAATGCGGAGAAATTACTGTTTGTGCATTTACAATATTCATTGATTTTTGCCATTGAAAAACATGTTATTCATATACCAGAAATGTTTGAAGCTACTGACTGAATGAAAGGAGCTGGCACCTCACTCTCTTTGAATCTTCTTTATCATGCTAAGAGGAGCGGGAAAAAGCAAAAAATTTCAGAATTGCACCTTGCAATGCGGAAAAATTACTGTTTGTGCATTTACAATATTCATTGATTTTTGCCATTGAAAAACGTCCAGAAATGATTGAAGGTACTGACTGAATGAAAGGAGCTGGCATCTCACTCTCTTTGAATCTTCTTTATCATGCTAAGAGGAGCAGGAAAAAGCAAAAAATTTCAGAATTGCACCTTGCAATGCGGAGAAATTACTGTTTGTGCATTTACAATATTCATTGATTTTTGCCATTGAAAAACGTCCAGAAATGATTGAAGCTACTGACTGAATGAAAGGAGCTGGCATCTCACTCTCTTTGAATCTTCTTTATCATGCTAAGAGGAGCAGGAAAAAGCAAAAAATTTCAGAATTGCACCTTGCAATGCGGAGAAATTACAGTTTGTGCATTTACAATATTCATTGATTTTTGCCATTGAAAAACATCCAGAAATGATTGAAGCTACTGACTGAATGAAAGGAGCTGGCATCTCACTCTCTTTGAATCTTCTTTATCATGCTAAGAGGAGCAGGAAAAAGCAAAAAATTTCAGACTTGCACCTTGCAATGCGGAGAAATTACTGTTTGTGCATTTACAATATTCATTGATTTTTGCCATTGAAAAACATCATGTTATTCATATACCAGAAATGTTTGAAGCTACTGACTGAATGAAAGGAGCTGGCATCTCACTCTCTTTGAATCTTCTTTATCATGCTAAGAGGAGCAGGAAAAAGCAAAAAATTTCAGAATTGCACCTTGCAATGTGGAGAAATTACTGTTTGTGCATTTACAATATTCATTGATTTTTACCATTGAAAAACGTCCAGAAATGATTGAAGCTACTGACTGAATGAAAGTAGCTGGCATCTCACTCTCTTTGAATCTTCTTTATCATGCTAAGAGGAGCAGGAAAAAGCAAAAAATTTCAGACTTGCACCTTGCAATGCGGAGAAATTACTGTTTGTGCATTTACAATATTCATTGATTTTTGCCATTGAAAAACATCATGTTATTCATATACCAGAAATGTTTGAAGCTACTGACTGAATGAAAGGAGCTGGCATCTCAATCTCTTTGAATCTTCTTTATCATGCTAAGAGGAGCAGGATAAAGCAAAAAATTTCAGAATTGCACCTTGCAATGTGGAGAAATTACTGTTTGTGCATTTACAATATTCATTGATTTTTACCATTGAAAAACGTCCAGAAATGATTGAAGCTACTGACTGAATGAAAGTAGCTGGCATCTCACTCTCTTTGAATCTTCTTTATCATGCTTAGAGGAGCAGGAAAAAGCAAAAAATTTCAGAATTGCACCTTGCAATGCGGAGAAATTACTGTTTGTGCATTTACAATATTCATTGATTTTTGCCATTGAAAAACGTCCAGAAATGATTGAAGCTACTGACTGAATGAAAGGAGCTGGCATCTCACTCTCTTTGAATCTTCTTTATCATGCTAAGAGGAGCAGGAAAAAGCAAAAAATTTCAGAATTGCACCTTGCAATGCGGAGAAATTACTGTTTGTGCATTTACAATATTCATTGATTTTTGCCATTGAAAAACATGTTATTCATATACCAGAAATGTTTGAAGCTACTGACTGAATGAAAGGAGCTGGCACCTCACTCTCTTTGAATCTTCTTTATCATGCTAAGAGGAGCGGGAAAAAGCAAAAAATTTCAGAATTGCACCTTGCAATGCGGAAAAATTACTGTTTGTGCATTTACAATATTCATTGATTTTTGCCATTGAAAAACGTCCAGAAATGATTGAAGGTACTGACTGAATGAAAGGAGCTGGCATCTCACTCTCTTTGAATCTTCTTTATCATGCTAAGAGGAGCAGGAAAAAGCAAAAAATTTCAGAATTGCACCTTGCAATGCGGAGAAATTACTGTTTGTGCATTTACAATATTCATTGATTTTTGCCATTGAAAAACGTCCAGAAATGATTGAAGCTACTGACTGAATGAAAGGAGCTGGCATCTCACTCTCTTTGAATCTTCTTTATCATGCTAAGAGGAGCAGGAAAAAGCAAAAAATTTCAGAATTGCACCTTGCAATGCGGAGAAATTACAGTTTGTGCATTTACAATATTCATTGATTTTTGCCATTGAAAAACATCCAGAAATGATTGAAGCTACTGACTGAATGAAAGGAGCTGGCATCTCACTCTCTTTGAATCTTCTTTATCATGCTAAGAGGAGCAGGAAAAAGCAAAAAATTTCAGAATTGCACCTTGCAATGCGGAGAAATTACTGTTTGTGCATTTACAATATTCATTGATTTTTGCCATTGAAAAACATCATGTTATTCATATACCAGAAATGTTTGAAGCTACTGACTGAATGAAAGGAGCTGGCATCTCACTCTCTTTGAATCTTCTTTATCATGCTAAGAGGAGCAGGAAAAAGCAAAAAATTTCAGAATTGCACCTTGCAATGTGGAGAAATTACTGTTTGTGCATTTACAATATTCATTGATTTTTACCATTGAAAAACGTCCAGAAATGATTGAAGCTACTGACTGAATGAAAGTAGCTGGCATCTCACTCTCTTTGAATCTTCTTTATCATGCTAAGAGGAGCAGGAAAAAGCAAAAAATTTCAGACTTGCACCTTGCAATGCGGAGAAATTACTGTTTGTGCATTTACAATATTCATTGATTTTTGCCATTGAAAAACATCATGTTATTCATATACCAGAAATGTTTGAAGCTTCTGACTGAATGAAAGGAGCTGGCATCTCACTCTCTTTGAATCTTCTTTATCATGCTAAGAGGAGCAGGAAAAAGCAAAAAATTTCAGAATTGCACCTTGCAATGCGGAGAAATTACTGTTTGTGCATTTACAATATTCATTGATTTTTGCCATTGAAAAACATCATGTTATTCATATACCAGAAATGTTTGAAGCTACTGACTGAATGAAAGGAGCTGGCATCTCAATCTCTTTGAATCTTCTTTATCATGCTAAGAGGAGCAGGATAAAGCAAAAAATTTCAGAATTGCACCTTGCAATGTGGAGAAATTACTGTTTGTGCATTTACAATATTCATTGATTTTTACCATTGAAAAACGTCCAGAAATGATTGAAGCTACTGACTGAATGAAAGTAGCTGGCATCTCACTCTCTTTGAATCTTCTTTATCATGCTAAGAGGAGCAGGAAAAAGCAAAAAATTTCAGACTTGCACCTTGCAATGCGGAGAAATTACTGTTTGTGCATTTACAATATTCATTGATTTTTGCCATTGAAAAACATCATGTTATTCATATACCAGAAATGTTTGAAGCTACTGACTGAATGAAAGGAGCTGGCATCTCACTCTCTTTGAATCTTCTTTATCATGCTAAGAGGAGCAGGAAAAAGCAAAAAATTTCAGACTTGCACCTTGCAATGCGGAGAAATTACTGTTTGTGCATTTACAATATTCATTGATTTTTGCCATTGAAAAACATCATGTTATTCATATACCAGAAATGTTTGAAGCTACTGACTGAATGAAAGGAACTGGCATCTCACTCTCTTTGAATCTTCTTTATCATGCTAAGAGGAGCAGGAAAAAGCAAAAAATTTCAGAATTGCACCTTGCAATGCGGAGAAATTACTGTTTGTGCATTTACAATATTCATTGATTTTTGCCATTGAAAAACGTCCAGAAATGATTGAAGGTACTGACTGAATGAAAGGAGCTGGCATCTCACTCTCTTTGAATCTTCTTTATCATTCTAAGAGGAGCAGGAAAAAGCAAAAAATTTCAGAATTGCACCTTGCAATGCGGAGAAATTACTGTTTGTGCATTTACAATATTCATTGATTTTTGCCATTGAAAAACGTCCAGAAATGATTGAAGCTACTGACTCAATGAATGGAGCTGGCATCTCACTCTCTTTGAATCTTCTTTATCATGCTAAGAGGAGCAGGAAAAAGCAAAAAATTTCAGAATTGCACCTTGCAATGCGGAGAAATTACAGTTTGTGCATTTACAATATTCATTGATTTTTGCCATTGAAAAACGTCCAGAAATGATTGAAGCTACTGACTGAATGAAAGGAGCTGGCATCTCACTCTCTTTGAATCTTCTTTATCATGCTAAGAGGAGCAGGAAAAAGCAAAAAATTTCAGAATTGCACCTTGCAATGCGGAGAAATTACTGTTTGTGCATTTACAATATTCGTTGATTTTTGCCATTGAAAAACGTCCAGAAATGATTGAAGCTACTGACTGAATGAAAGGAGCTGGCATCTCACTCTCTTTGAATCTTCTTTATCATGCTAAGAGGAGCAGGAAAAAGCAAAAAATTTCAGAATTGCACCTTGCAATGCGGAGAAATTACAGTTTGTGCATTTACAATATTCATTGATTTTTGCCATTGAAAAACGTCCAGAAATGATTGAAGCTACTGACTGAATGAAAGGAGCTGGCATCTCACTCTCTTTGAATCTTCTTTATCATGCTAAGAGGAGCAGGAAAAAGCAAAAAATTTCAGAATTGCACCTTGCAATGCGGAGAAATTACTGTTTGTGCATTTACAATATTCATTGATTTTTGCCATTGAAAAACATGTTATTCATATACCAGAAATGTTTGAAGCTCCTGACTGAATGAAAGGAGCTGGCACCTCACTCTCTTTGAATCTTCTTTATCATGCTAAGAGGAGCAGGAAAAAGCAAAAAATTTCAGAATTGCACCTTGCAATGCGGAGAAATTACTGTTTGTGCATTTACAATATTCATTGATTTTTGCCATTGAAAAACGTCCAGAAATGATTGAAGCTACTGACTGAATGAAAGGAGCTGGCATCTCACTCTCTTTGAATCTTCTTTATCATGCTAAGAGGAGCAGGAAAAAGCAAAAAATTTCAGAATTGCACCTTGCAATGCGGAGAAATTACTGTTTGTGCATTTACAATATTCATTGATTTTTGCCATTGAAAAATGTCCAGAAATGATTGAAGCTACTGACTGAATGAAAGGAGCTGGCATCTCACTCTCTTTGAATCTTCTTTATCATGCTAAGAGGAGCAGGAAAAAGCAAAAAATTTCAGAATTGCGCCTTGCAATGCGGAGAAATTACTGTTTGTGCATTTACAAAATTCATTGATTTTTGCCATTGAAAAACATCATGTTATTCATATACCAGAAATGATTGAAGCTACTGACTGAAGGAAAGGAGCTGGCATCTCACTCTCTTTGAATCTTCTTTATCATGCTAAGAGGAGCAGGAAAAAGCAAAAAATTTCAGAATTGCACCTTGCAATGCGGAGAAATTACAGTTTGTGCATTTACAATATTCATTGATTTTTGCCATTGAAAAACGTCCAGAAATGATTGAAGCTACTGACTGAATGAAAGGAGCTGGCATCTCACTCTCTTTGAATCTTCTTTATCATGCTAAGAGGAGCAGGAAAAAGCAAAAAATTTCAGAATTGCACCTTGCAATGCGGAGAAATTACTGTTTGTGCATTTACAATATTCGTTGATTTTTGCCATTGAAAAACGTCCAGAAATGATTGAAGCTACTGACTGAATGAAAGGAGCTGGCATCTCACTCTCTTTGAATCTTCTTTATCATGCTAAGAGGAGCAGGAAAAAGCAAAAAATTTCAGAATTGCACCTTGCAATGCGGAGAAATTACAGTTTGTGCATTTACAATATTCATTGATTTTTGCCATTGAAAAACGTCCAGAAATGATTGAAGCTACTGACTGAATGAAAGGAGCTGGCATCTCACTCTCTTTGAATCTTCTTTATCATGCTAAGAGGAGCAGGAAAAAGCAAAAAATTTCAGAATTGCACCTTGCAATGCGGAGAAATTACTGTTTGTGCATTTACAATATTCATTGATTTTTGCCATTGAAAAACATGTTATTCATATACCAGAAATGTTTGAAGCTCCTGACTGAATGAAAGGAGCTGGCACCTCACTCTCTTTGAATCTTCTTTATCATGCTAAGAGGAGCAGGAAAAAGCAAAAAATTTCAGAATTGCACCTTGCAATGCGGAGAAATTACTGTTTGTGCATTTACAATATTCATTGATTTTTGCCATTGAAAAACGTCCAGAAATGATTGAAGCTACTGACTGAATGAAAGGAGCTGGCATCTCACTCTCTTTGAATCTTCTTTATCATGCTAAGAGGAGCAGGAAAAAGCAAAAAATTTCAGAATTGCACCTTGCAATGCGGAGAAATTACTGTTTGTGCATTTACAATATTCATTGATTTTTGCCATTGAAAAATGTCCAGAAATGATTGAAGCTACTGACTGAATGAAAGGAGCTGGCATCTCACTCTCTTTGAATCTTCTTTATCATGCTAAGAGGAGCAGGAAAAAGCAAAAAATTTCAGAATTGCGCCTTGCAATGCGGAGAAATTACTGTTTGTGCATTTACAAAATTCATTGATTTTTGCCATTGAAAAACATCATGTTATTCATATACCAGAAATGATTGAAGCTACTGACTGAAGGAAAGGAGCTGGCATCTCACTCTCTTTGAATCTTCTTTATCATGCTAAGAGGAGCAGGAAAAAGCAAAAAATTTCAGAATTGCACCTTGCAATGCGGAGAAATTACTGTTTGTGCATTTACAATATTCATTGATTTTTGCCATTGAAAAACGTCCAGAAATGATTGAAGCTACTGACTGAATGAAAGGAGCTGGCATCTCACTCTCTTTGAATCTTCTTTATCATGCTAAGAGGAGCAGGAAAAAGCAAAAAATTTCAGAATTGCTCCTTGCAATGCGGAGAATTACTGTTTGTGCATTTACAATATTCATTGATTTTTGCGATTGAAAAACATCATGTTATTCATATACCAGAAATGATTGAAGCTACTGACTGAATGAAAGGAGCTGGCATCTCATTCTCTTTGAATCTTCTTTATCATGCTAAGAGGAGCAGGAAAAAGTAAAAAATTTCAGAATTGCACCTTGCAATGCGGAGAAATTACTGTTTGTGCATTTACAATATTCAATGATTTTTGCCATTGAAAAACGTCCAGAAATGATGAAGCTACTGACTGAATGAAAGGAGCTGGCATCTCACTCTCTTTGAATCTTGTTTATCATGCTAAGAGGAGCAGGAAAAAGCAAAAAATTTCAGAATTGCACCTTGCAATGCGGAGAAATTACTGTTTGTGCATTTACAATATTCATTGATTTTTGCCATTGAAAAACGTCCAGAAATGATTGAAGCTACTGACTGAATGAAAGGAGCTGGCATCTCACTCTCTTTGAATCTTCTTTATCATGCTAAGAGGAGCAGGAAAAAGCCAAAAATTTCAGAATTGCACCTTGCAATGCGGAGAAATTACTGTTTGTGCATTTACAATATTCATTGATTTTTGCTATTGAAAAACATCATGTTATTCATATACCAGAAATGATGAAGCTACTGACTGAATGAAAGGAGCTGGCATCTAACTCTCTTTGAATCTTCTTTATCATGCTAAGAGGAGCAGGAAAAAGCAAAAAAATTCAGAATTGCACCTTGCAATGCGGAGAAATTGCAGTTTGTGCATTTACAATATTCATTGATTTTTGCCATTGAAAAACGTCCAGAAATGATTGAAGCTACTGACTGAATGAAAGGAGCTGGCATCTCACTCTCTTTGAATCTTCTTTATCATGCTAAGAGGAGCAGGAAAAAGCAAAAAATTTCAGAATTGCACCTTGCAATGCGGAGAAATTACTGTTTGTGCATTTACAATATTCATTGATTTTTGCCATTGAAAAACATCATGTTATTCATATACCAGAAATGATTGAAGCTACTGACTGAATGAAAGGAGCTGGCATCTCACTCTCTTTGAATCTTCTTTATCATGCTAAGAGGAGCAGGAAAAAGCAAAAAATTTCAGAATTGCACCTTGCAATGCGGAGAAATTGCAGTTTGTGCATTTACAATATTCATTGATTTTTGCCATTGAAAAACGTCCAGAAATGATTGAAGCTACTGACTGAATGAAAGGAGCTGGCATCTCACTCTCTTTGAATCTTCTTTATCATGCTAAGAGGAGCAGGAAAAAGCAAAAAATTTCAGAATTGCACCTTGCAATGCGGAGAAATTACTGTTTGTGCATTTACAATATTCATTGATTTTTGCCATTGAAAAACGTCCAGAAATGATTGAAGCTACTGACTGAATGAAAGGAGCTGGCATCTCACTCTCTTTGAATCTTCTTTATCATGCTAAGAGGAGCAGGAAAAAGCAAAAAATTTCAGAATTGCACCTTGCAATGCGGAGAAATTACTGTTTGTGCATTTACAATATTCCATTGATTTTTGCCATTGAAAAATGTCCAGAAATGATTGAAGCTACTGACTGAATGAAAGGAGCTGGCATCTCACTCTCTTTGAATCTTCTTTATCATGCTAAGAGGAGCAGGAAAAAGCAAAAAATTTCAGAATTGCGCCTTGCAATGCGGAGAAATTACTGTTTGTGCATTTACAAAATTCATTGATTTTTGCCATTGAAAAACATCATGTTATTCATATACCAGAAATGATTGAAGCTACTGACTGAAGGAAAGGATCTGGCATCTCACTCTCTTTGAATCTTCTTTGTCATGCTAAGAGGAGCAGGAAAAAGCAAAAAATTTCAGAATTGCACCTTGCAATGCGGAGAAATTACTGTTTGTGCATTTACAATATTCATTGATTTTTGCCATTGAAAAACGTCCAGAAATGATTGAAGCTACTGACTGAATGAAAGGAGCTGGCATCTCACTCTCTTTGAATCTTCTTTATCATGCTAAGAGGAGCAGGAAAAAGCAAAACATTTCAGAATTGCACCTTGCAATGCGGAGAAATTACTGTTTGTGCATTTACAATATTCATTGATTTTTGCGATTGAAAAACATCATGTTATTCATATACCAGAAATG